>NC_086452.1:425693225-426002677 GCF_028390025.1 Pseudophryne corroboree | reverse complement strand
TGAAACCCCTGACAACGAGCAGGTAATTGAAAAGTAATTAGAAGCCTTACTGTAGGACTTAATGTGTAATGGGCATTACGGTGTGTGGCATAATGTATCACGGACATTGCGGTGTGTGTCATAATGTGTCACAGGCATTACGGTGTATGGTATACTATATCGCGGGCATTGTGATATGTGGTATAATGTCTCAGGGTCATTGCAGTGTGTGGCATAATGTATCACGGACATTGCGGTGTGTCATAATGTGTCAGGCATTACGGTGTGTGGTATACTATATCACGGGCATTGTGGTATGTGGTATAATGTCTCAGGGTCATTGCAGTGTGGCATAATATATAACGGGCATTGCGGTGTGTGGCATAGGGTATATCGGGCTTTGCGATATGTGTCACAGGCATTACGGTGTATGGTATACTATATCACGGGCATTGTGGTATAATGTCTCAAGGTCATTGCAGTGTGTGGCATAATGTGTCACAGGCATTGTATGTGCTATAATGTATCGGGCATTGCAGTGTGTGGTATAATGTATCACGGACATTGAAGTGTGTGTCATAATGTGTCACAGACATTGTATGTGCTATAATGTATCAGGGGCAGTGCAGTGTGTAGCATAATGTATAACGGGCATTGCGATTCCTGTCATAATGTGTCACAGGCATTATAGTGTGTGGCATAATGTGTCGGGGGCATTATGGTGTGTGCATACTGTGTCATGTGCATTATTGTGTGTGGCATAATGTCTATGGGCCATTGCAGTATGTGGCATAATGTATACTGGGCATTACTATAAGGAGGAAAAATGACAAATAATGTAAGGGGCATGAATCAGGATTATTTTTCTTTCCTGTGGTGGCCAACGTCTGGGCGTGCAGGTTGCAAAACTGGGGTATAAGGTAGTCTTTTCCTGCAATGCCACGCCCATTCCAACAAAACCACGCCCATTCCAATGAAGCCCCACCCCCTTTTTGCTGTGCGCGCCTTTGGCGCGCGCATATTTATCCCTTTATTGCTCCCAATTATGGGGGATGGGGGGGGGGCGCCGAAGAATTTTTTGGCTTGGGGGAGATAAATTTCTAGTTACGCCACTGCCTTCTGGTATAAGGGATTTCAGCTTATGTATCCAATAATTCTCTCGAAGACATAACTTCCTATATCTATCACCTCCTCGTATTGTGGGTGTATTATTATTTCTATATACCTCTTAGTAATACAAAAATTACTCTTTACTTATATATTTAGTATACAATCTATGAAATAACTCTATATATCTGTACAAATATTTGGTTACTAACGAGTGGTGTCTCTATCATGAGTTATGTCACTTTCTATGAGACACGACAGTCCCTACGTTATCTTCTCTTGTTGGCCACATCCCCTTATTCTGAGTGCACTTTATGCCATGACAGACGGGTTGGCATGCCTCCTTCTATAGAGCCATGAATTGCTATCTCGTTCCCCTATCTCGTTCCCACAATCAATTGACACATCTTACATCTGATTCTTTTATGTATATATAGCATGTCTACATTCTTTTTCCAATTCATAGTTCTTTCTTATTGCTAACAGTGAGGTTTTCTTAGAGGCTGATGTTCCTCATGTTCTGCTAGCTTATATACTACACACTCAGCAAATGCTCAGTGGCGTAGATGGTTAGGGCACTTGACTATAGAATAGTAAGGTTCCGAGTTCGTATCCAGGAACGACAGTATGTTCTCCTTAGATCTCGCCTTTCATCAGAATATTTATGTTTACCACAATAAATATAGGTTTTTTTTGCTATTAAATGATGATCATTCTTTTTATTTCGATTAAGAATGGTATTTATATATATATATATTGTGTGTGTCTGGCTAACTCTTTTTTATGAGTAATCAATCAAGAGAATATACTCCTATAAAATGCCAGCACTTTAGGTTATATATACGGCTGAATGCTGCTATACACATTGTAACCCCTCTCCTTTCCCATTAACGAAAATGTTGGTTTTATTTAAGTATCTTTACACATATATATATATATATATATATATATATATATATATATATATATATATATATATATTGTCTTCATTCCCCTTTTAACTGTGTATACAGCAGCAGCCAGCCTTAATTACAATGTCAGTTCTTTGCCATCATTCTTGTTTGTGTTCTTGTTTTGTTTTTTTTGTTTTTTGTGTATACTGTGTATACTCTGTGTCTGTATAGACTTTTTTATATATGAGAGCCGAATGTGTTTGTTTTACATATGAGACCAAGAGCACATGAGCTGCTCTAATTAAATACTGATTGAGTACATCTGTCTGATGGTTAATTGATCAGACTATAAATACGGATACCCTGGGAGGCAGGACTACATCTTTGAAAAAGTCACATGGTATGTGACGAAACGCGTCAGACCCCGCCCTTCCATACACCTTGCTCAGGTAGTCCATCAGGTGTTGCTTGCACGGACTAGAGTGGATTTCTATCTGGCTGCAAAATCTACTGAGAGCGACCGCTGGACGTCACGCCTCTACAGCCAGCTATTCCTTCCAGTGACCTTCATCCCTCCCCGCCGCTGTGTGGACGTGGGCATTGCAGGACGGACAGTCGGGGACGCCCGACTCTCGCCCAGCCCACTAGAGAGGTAAAATCATCCACGTAATACATCCAACTGTTGCAAGCACCCAGACCCTTGGGACTCTCTGCACCTAGTGCACCGGATAAAAATCCATGCTACGGCTACTTAGCCTATGGAAAACGGACTTCTACTAATACTGTGTCCTCAATTTGCTAATAACGCTCTTATTTATTCCTGAGCTAACAAGGTGTGCTCATTTCTATGTGATTGGCTCATATATGTTAATTTACTGTTTTTTAAATTATATTAAATATAGCTAATTTCCACATGTCGGCTCTCCTTATCTATTTCATCTCCTGACATACAGCGCAGCCGTTTTTATTTGTTCATATGTGTAAGGTGCATTACTGTGTGGCATTATGCAGAGTTGGGCTGGGGCACAGAGTAAATCCCTGGTGGTCCCCACTGTCTGCTGGGACAGATGCAGAACTAGCGGCAGTGCTAGGTGGCACCAGCCAAAATCTTGCCTAGGGCATCATATTGGATAAGGCTGGCTCTGCCCTCCCTCTCTCTCACTAGCTAATTGCAGCAGTAGACTCTGGAACTTACCAAAGTCGACTGCAAATGCACGATCTCTGGGGAAGTGAACAAAGATTTCTGTAATGTGAATGCGCAGATGTACGGAAATATGGTGCTTGTAAGTATTTTGAGTCCAGGGGGGTCCACACGGCACACGCTGCATCCATTTTTTCAATACTTACCCCTCCGGAGTCTTGTGCCAACAGCAGCAGCGCTGCAGTAAATCACCAGGAAAATGGCCACCATGCCACGGGCAAGAATATTGGTGGTAATTCCGAGTTGTTTGCTCGCTAGCTGCTTTTAGCAGCCGTGCAAACGCTAAGCCGCCGCCCTCTGGGAGTGTATCTTAGCTTAGCAGAAGTGCAAACTAAAAGATTGCAGAGCGGCTACAAAATAATTTTGTGCAGCTTCGGAGTAGCTCCAGACCTACTCCTAGCTTGCGTTCACTGCAGACTATTTAGTTCCTGTTTTGATGTCATGAACACGCCCTGCGTTCGGCCAGCCACGCCTACGTTTCACCAGCCACGCCTGCGTTTTATCCGGCACGCCTGCGTTTTTTCACTCACTTCCTGAAAACGGTCAGTTGACACCCAGAAATGGCCACTTCCTGTCAATCACTCTGCGGCCAGCAGTGCGAGTAAAAAGCTTCGCTGGACCTTGTGTGAAACGACATAGGCCCTCATTCCGAGTTGTTCGCTCGCAAGCTGCTTTTAGCAGCATTGCACACGCTAAGCCACCGCCTGTTGGGAGTGAATCTTAGCTTATCAAAATTGCGAACGAAAGATTCTCAAAATTGCGAATAGACACTTCTTAGCAGTTTCTGAGTAGCTCCACACTTACTCGGCATCTGCGATCAGTTCAGTCCATTTAGTTCCTGGTTTGACGTCACAAACACACCCAGCGTTCGCCCAGACACTCCCCCGTTTCTCACGCTACTCCCGCTTTTTCCCCAGAAACGGTAGCGTTTTTTCGCACACACCCATAAAACGGACAGTTTCTGCCCAGAAACACCCACTTCCTGTCAATCACATTACGATCACCAGAATGAAGAAAAAAAAACGTGAGTAAAATACCTAACTGCATAGCAAATTTACTTGGCGCAGTCGCACTGCGGACATTGCGCATGCGCATTAGCGACTAATCGCTCCGTTGCGAGAAAAAAATAACGAGCAAGCAACTCGGAATGACCCCCATAGTTCGTTGTAATGCGCAGAAGTGCCTTTTTTTGCCTCATCGCTGCGCAGCGAACGAAAGCAGCTAGCGATCAACTCGAATGACCACCATTGCTGCTAGTAAGATTGTACCTAAATCAACCATTTATAGGATCATCAAACACTTCAAGGAGAGATGTTTAATAGTTGTGAAGAAGGCTTCAGGGCACCCAAGAACGTCCAGCAAGCGCCAGCACAGTCTCCTAAATTTGGGACAGTGCAGCGGTTGCCAACCCCTCGTGAGCGTGCGATGGGTAGTTCACCGCCGCAATCTGGGTAGCTCGGCTCCCGGCGTCCTGCTGCCCAACCTCAGGTGCTCGTTTCACTCCCCTGAGCCTGTCCGTCCATACGCCCGCGGCTCTCCTCCGTCTGTCCGTACGCCCGCGGTTCTCCTCCGCCTCAGAGCTAGAAAATGCTAGAGGGCCATACTTGACCTCTAGCATCTGACTTGGATCACAGCGCTATAGCGATACCCGGGAAGTGCCAGGAGTGCTTAGCATGGGGAGAAGATGAAGCTTCTGCCCTGGAACCCCCTCTGACAACAAGAATTGCACCCACTGCCTGAAACCCCACTATCAATGGGCATTACACCTAGAGACTGAAACCCGTGGCAACCAGCAATACACCCAGAGCCTGACACCCCTGTCAACGAGTATTACACCCAAAGCCAGAAACCTGTGGCCAGAGCCGTAACTACGTGTGTGCCAAGGGGGCTTGGCACACAGCGCAGTTGCCCTGGGGGCGCAACGGCCAGCAGCATGTAATGAGTCAAATTGACTCATTACATGCCGCCGAAGTCTGCGCCGTGCGCCCCGCTGTGTAGGGAGAAGAGGACCAGCGCCGGGCAGCGGAGAGAAGAAGGAGGAGGGAGGGGGAGCAGAGAGCTGCAGCAGCGCTATTTGATTGGTGGTAAGCGCCACTGCAGCATCCCCCTCTCCTCCTGTATTGGCTGCCCGGCGCTGCTATGGATGCTGGGATGCGGTTCCCCAGCATCCACAGCAGCGCCAGGCAACCAATACAGGAGGAGAGGGGGATGCTGCAGCGGCGCTTACTACCAATCAAATAGCGCTGCTGCGGCTCCCTGCTCCCCCTCCCTCCTCCTTCTTCTCTCCTGCCTGCACCGAGGAAGCTGCACGAGGAGCCTGTCAGCGGGGAGAAGGTAAGTATATCCCCCCCCCCTCTCTCTCTCTCTCTCTCTCTCTCTCGGGGACACCGTCTGCCGCAATGTGTAAAATGGGGTCTCGTCTGCCGCAATGTGTAAAATGGGGTCCCGGCTGCCGCAATGTGTAAAAAGGGGTCCCGGCTGCCGCAATGTGTAAAAAGGGGTCCCGGCTGCCGCAATGTGTAAAAAGGGGTCCCGTCTGCCGCAATGTGTAAAATGGGGTCCCGGCTGCCGCAATGTGTAAAAAGGGGTCCCGTCTGCTGCAATGTGTAAAATGGGGTCTTGTCTGCCGCAATGTGTAAAAAGGGGTCCCGTCTGCCGCAATGTGTAAAAAGGGGTCCCGGCTGCCGCAATGTGTAAAATGGGGTCCCGGCTGCCGCAATGTGTAAAAAGGGGTCCCGGCTGCCTCAATGTGTAAAATGGGGTCCCGGCTGCCGCAATGTGTAAAAAGGGGTCCCGGCTGCCTCAATGTGTAAAATGGGGTCCCGGCTGCCGCAATGTGTAAAAAGGGGTCCCGGCTGCCTCAATGTGTAAAATGGGGTCCCGGCTGCCGCAATGTGTAAAATGGGGTCCCGGCTGCCGCAATGTGTAAAAAGGGGGCCTGGATGCCGCAATGTGTAAAAAGGGGGACTGGCTGCCGTAATGTGTAAAAAGGGGGCCTGGATGCCGCAATGTGTAAAATGGGGTCCTGGCTGCCGCAATGTGTAAAAAGGGGGCCTGGCTGCCGCAATGTGTAAAAAGGGGGACTAGCTGCCGCAATGTGTAAAAAGGGGGACTGGCTGCTGTAATGTGTAAAAAGGGGGACTAGCTGCCGCAATGTGTAAAAAGGGGGACACTGTCTGCTGTAATGTATAAAAGGGGCTCTACCTGGTGTAGTGGCGCTACTGTGCAGCGTAATTTGAATAATGTAGACTACTGTGCACCGTAGTATGAATTGCTATTATTTTGTGGCCACGCCCCTTCCCCATTAAGCCATGCCCCTATAATTTTTTTGCGCGCCTACGGCGCGCACTGCCCCTATCTTACATTTGGGGGGGGGGGGGCGCCACTATCGTTTTTTGCACACAGCGCTAAAATGCCTAGTTACGGCACTGCCTGTGGCAACGAGCATTACACCCAGAGCCTGACACCCCAGTCAGCGAGCATTACACACAGATTCTGATTCCCGTGGCAACGAGCATTACACCCAGAGCCTGACACCCCAGTCAGCGAGCATTACACCCAGATTCTGATTCCCGTGGCAACGAGCATTGCACTCAAAGCCTGAAACCCGTGGCAACGAGCATTACACCCAAAGCCTGGGGTGTCATAATGTGTCACAGGCATTACAGTGTGTGGCACAATGTATCACGAGCATTGCGGTGTGTGGTATAATGTGTCAGGGTCTTTGTGGTGTGTGGCATAATTTACTGTGTCACGAGCATAGCAACAATATCACTGTATTAATTAAATCCATCGTCGTTTTTCTGTCTAACATTTATTTAATTTTCATTAAATGACCTTCAATTTTTTGGTTATTGACCTCATTTTTTTTGACAAAAATGTTAGTGTTCTTTAGGAGGTTTAATTTTTTTCGAGTAGCTCCCACCCCACTTAAGGTTGGAGACCACTGGGATAGGGGCACCACCAGTGCAGAGCTTTCTCAGAAATGGCAGCAGGCAGGTGTGAGTACATCTGCATGCACAGTGAGGTGAGTATAGGCGTGCGCAGGGGGGGTGCCTGGTGTGCACCGGCACCCCCTAATGTCTGGAACCCCAATCTCACATGCAATGATCGCCGAGCAGGCTGATTACTGTCCCCTCTGCGTTGCACATTGTCAGGACTGCATTACTGACCGGACGCCTGGGTTAATCAAGGGTGCCACTGCCACCGGCTTTCAAATTCCCAGCTCCATGTCCATGTACAAAAACATGCTCGCACGCCCACCTGCCACACCCGCCACATGCCCACCTCTCTCCTTCTATGCTATGCCAATGCCAGCCACTGATGAGGATCAGCATGCAGCCAGTGTTCCTCTTAGGAAGACAAATTCAATACTGGCAGGCAGTCGGCAGCAGCATTGACACGTCACTCGTTTTCCCAGCAGCAGCAGCAGCAGTACTAGTCTGCGACTGTCAGTAAGTGACTGACTTGTAAGTAAGCTGCTGCAGCTTGCAGGGGAAAGAGAGGGGGAGCCAGACCAGGCTGAGGAGGAGCAGTGTAATTGCATGAGTGCCATCAGGGGTGTTTGTTTGGTGCACACCACAACATCTGACAAGGTATCTGCTTTATTAGGATTGGTACAAGGGTGGATATTTTATATTGCGTTGACCTCAATACATGGTGCTAGACATGCCCAAAAGGCGGTGCTAGACACACCCGTCCGATAGTGCACCCCCTAATAAAATGTGCTGCGCACGCCTATGGAGGTGAGGGCTTTTTGGAGGATGGCCTGGTGTCAAGTAGGGCAGCAGAGAAGCCACTTCTCTCCAGGAAAAACATCAGGGTCAGACTGATATTCTGTAAAAGGTACAGGGATTGGACTGCTGTGGACTGGGGTAAAGTCATTTTCTCTGATGAATCCCCTTTGAGATTGTTTGGAGCACCTGGAAAAATGCTTACCCGGAAAAAGAAATGTGAGCGCTACTATCAGTCCTATGTCATGCCAACAGTAATGGTGCCCATACACTTATAAGATAATCGGTGCTTTCCTCGATTTCGACCACATCTGTGAAAGAAATGGAAGGATTGTATGCACATTTTAGGTACCATGAGACGCGATGCACGGGCGCGCCGGTCAAATATCGCATCTCAAGATAGTATGTGCTGCACATAATATTTCTCGCATCACAGTGTGATCGCATGTGGTTTCAAACCCATATGAGATATATCGCACTGCGATGTGTGATGGGCACCCGCCAGGAGCGGCCAGAGTCCGCTCCCACTCGGCGGTGACGTGCCCATCACGTGATTACCATGCGATCTATCGCATGATCGCATGGTGACAACTTTGGCAGTTCAGGTGCGATTTGATCGCCGCGAGGCATCGCACAAGTGTATGGCCAGCACAAAGCATCCTGAAACCATTCATTTGTGGTGTTGCTTCTCAGCCAAGGGAGTGGGCTCACTCACAATTTTGCCTAAGAACACAGCCATGAATAAAGAATGGTACCAAAACATCCTCCAAGAGCAACTTCTCCCAACCATCCAAGAACAGTTTGGTGATGAACTATGCATTTTTCCAGCATGATAGAGCACCTTGCCATAAGGCTTGGGGAACAAAACATCGAAATTTTGGGTCAATGGTCAGAAAATTCCCCAGATCTTAATCCCATTGAGAACTTGTAGTCAATACTCAAGAGGAGGGAGGACAAACAAAAACCAACAAATTCTGACAAACTCCAAGCATTGCTTATGCCAGAATGGGCGGCCATCAGCCAGTATGTGGCCCAGAAGTTGATTGACAGCATTCCAGGCGCAAACCCAGTTGGTTTGGAACGGAGAGCTGCATCCGTAATTACGTTTACTTGATGTTTACCCTAATTTTTAAATTAAAAAAAAGGTTCTTAGGGAAGCAGGCCCTGCGCTACCCGCTCAGCGAAGGGATGCAGTGCAGGGAGGTGCTGGGATGGAGAGGCGTTCTACCTGCTCTGCATCCCTTCCCTGATGCTGCGCTGTCCTGTCCCCCCTGCTGCTGCTGCCAGCTGCTGTGCCTGTCACTGTATGACATGCAGCGGCGCCGGCAGCATGAAAAGCCCACTCCCCTCACCTCACCTGTGTGACAGCGGCTGTGTATGGATCAGAGGGGGGGGGGGGCTACTTGGGCGGAAGGGGGCGGAGCTACACGGACCAGGCTGCTGTACAGAGAGAGGTAGAGTAATTACAGTGGCGGCCCGCCAGGCTTAGGTAAGTGGAGGGTGAGAGAGAAATGTGTGTGTGTGTGTAAATTGTGTGTGTGTGAGGTGTGTCTGTGTGTGCACGCATCATGGGCGCTACTACTGGGGGGATCATTACATGTAAGGATGCTACTACTACTGGGGGGCATTACGTATAACGACGCTACTACTAAGGGGAGCATTACATGTAAGGACGCTACTACTACTGGGGGGGCATTACATGTAAGGACGCTACTACTACTGGGGGGGCATTACATGTAAGGACGCTATTACTACTGGGGGAGCATTACATGTAAGGACGCTACTACTACTGGGGGGCATTACATGGAAGGACGCTACTACTACTGGGGGGGCATTACATGTAAGGACGCTACTACTACTGGGGGGGCATTACTTATAAGGACGCTACTACAGGGGGAGGGTGCCTTACGTATAAGGACGCTACTATAACTTGGGGGGCATTAAGTATAAGGATGCTATTACTACTGGGGGGGCATTACGTATAAGAACGCTACTACTACTGGGGGGGCATTATATATAAGGATGGTACTACTACTGGGGGGTGGTCTTCTGTATGCCGGCGGTCGGGCTCCCGGCGCTCAGTATACCCTCGCCAGGAGCCCGACAGCCGGCATACCGTCACTTATTTTCCCTCGTGGGGGTCCACGACCCCCATAGAGGGAGAATAAAATAGTGTGGCGCGCGTAGCGCGGCGAGCCCGCAAGGGGCTCATTTGCGCTCGCCACACTGTCGGTAAGCCGGCGGTCGGGCTCCCGGCGCCGGTATGCTGGTCACCGGGAGCCTGACCGCCGGCCAGCCGTAGTGAACCTCTACTGGGGGCGCATTACGTATAAGGGCGCTACTATTACTGAGGGGGCATTACGTATAACAATGCTACTACTACTGGGGTGGGCATTACGTATAAGGACGCTACTATTACTGAGGGGGCATTACGTATAACAATGCTACTACTACTGGGGTGGGCATTACGTATAAGGACGCTACTACTGGGGGAGCACTACGTTAAGGACGTTACTACTACTGGGGGGTAATTACGTATACGTACGCTTCTACTACTGGGAGGACATTACGTATAAGGACGCTACTACTACTGGGAGGACATTACGTATAAGGACGCTAATACTACTGGGAGGGCATTACGTATAAGGACGCTACTACTACTGGGAGGGCATTACGTATAAGGACGCTAATACTGCTGGGAGGACATTACGTAAAAGGACACTACCACTACTGGGGGGGCATTACGTATAAGGACGCTACTACTACTGGGAGGGCATTACGTATAAGGACGCTAATACTACTGGGAGGACATTACGTATAAGGACGCTACCACTACTGGGGGGGCATTACGTATAAGGACGCTACTACTACTGGGAGGGCATTACGTATAAGGACGCTAATACTACTGGGAGGACATTACGTATAAGGACGCTACCACTACTGGGAGGGCATTACGTATAAGGACGCTACTACTACTGGGGGGGCATTACATGTAAGGACGCTACTACTACTAAGGGGGGCATTACATGTAAGGACGCTACTACTACTACTAAGGGGGGCATTACATGTAAGGACGCTACTACTACTGGGAGGGCATTACATGTAAGGACGCTACTACTACTAAGGCGGGCATTACATGTAAGGACGCTACTACTACTGGGAGGGCATTACATGTAAGGACGCTACTACTACTAAGGGGGGCATTACATGTAAGGACGCTACTACTACTGGGAGGGCATTACATGTAAGGACGCTACTACAGGGGGGGCATTACATGTAAGGACGCTACTACTACTGGGGGGGCATTACATGTAAGGACGCTACTACTACAGGGGGGGCATTACATGTAAGGAGGCTACTACTACTGGGGGGGCATTACATGTAAGGACGCTACTGCTACTGGGGGAGCATTACATGTAAGGACGCTACTGCTACAGGGGGGGCATTTCATGTTAGGACGCTACTGCTACTGGGGGGGCATTACATGTAAGGACGCTACTGCTACTGGAGGGGCATTACATGTAAGGACGCTACTACTACTGGGGGGGCATTACATGTAAGGACGCTACTACTACTAAGGGGGGCATTACATGTAAGGACGCTACTACTACTACTAAGGGGGGCATTACATGTAAGGACGCTACTACTACTGGGGGGGCATTACATGAAAGGACGCTACTACTACTAGGAGGGGCTTTACATGTAAGGACGCTTCTACTACTACTAAGGGGGGCATTACATGTAAGGACGCTACTACTACTGGGGGGGCATTACATGTAAGGACGCTACTACTACTAGGGGGGGCTTTACATGTAAGGACGCTACTACTACTGGGGGGGAATTACATGTAAGGACGCTACTACTACTGGGGGGGGGCTTTACATGTAAGGACGCTACTACTACTGGGAGGGCATTACATGTAAGGACGCTACTACTACTAAGGGGGGCATTACATGTAAGGACGCTACTACTACTAAGGGGGGCATTACATGTAAGGATGCTACTACTACTAAGGGGGGCATTACATGTAAGGACGCTACTACTACTGGGGGGGCATTACATGTAAGGACGCTACTACTACTAGGGGGGGCTTTACATGTAAGGACGCTTCTACTACTGGCGGGGGCTTTACATGTAAGGACGCTACTACTACTGGGAGGGCATTACATGTAAGGACGCTACTACTACTAAGGTGGGCATTACATGTAAGGACGCTACTACTACTAAGGGGGGCATTACATGTAAGGACGCTACTACTACTGGGAGGGCATTACATGTAAGGACGCTACTACTACTAAGGGGGGCATTACATGTAAGGACGCTACTACTACTGGGAGGGCATTACATGTAAGGACGCTACTACTACAGGGGGGGCATTACATGTAAGGACGCTACTACTACAGGGGGGGCATTACATGTAAGGAGGCTACTGCTACTGGGGGGGCATTACATGTAAGGACGCTACTACTACAGGGGGGGCATTACATGTAAGGACGCTACTGCTACAGGGGGGGCATTACATGTAAGGATGCTACTACTGCAGGGGGGGCATTACATGTAAGGATGCTACTACTGCAGGGGGGGCATTACATGTAAGGACGCTACTACTACTGGGAGGGCATTACATGTAAGGACGCTACTACTACAGGGGGGGTATTACATGTAAGGACGCTACTACTACAGGGGGGGCATTACATGTAAGGAGGCTACTGCTACTGGGGGGGCATTACATGCAAGGACGCTACTGCTACAGGGGGGGCATTACATGTAAGGACGCTACTGCTACAGGGGGGGCATTACATGTAAGGATGCTACTACTGCAGGGGGGGCATTACATGTAAGGATGCTACTACTACTGGGGGGGCATTACATGTAAGGACGCTGCTACTACTACTGGGGGGGCATTACATGTAAGTACGCTACTACTACTGGGGGGGCATTACTTATAAGGACGCTACTACAGGGGGAGGGTGCCTTACGTATAGGGACGCTACTATAACTGGGGGGGCATTAAGTATAAGGATGCTATTACTACTGGGGGGGCATTACGTATAAGAACGCTACTACTACTGGGGGGGCATTATATATAAGGATGGTACTACTACTGGGGGGTGGTCTTCTGTATGCCGGCGGTCGGGCTCCCGGCGCTCAGTATACCCGCGCCGGGAGCCCGACAGCCGGCATACCGACACTTATTTTCCCTCGTGGGGGTCCACGACCCCCATAGAGGGAGAATAAAATAGTGTGGTGCGCTACGCGCGCCACCGTGCCCGTAGCGTGGCGAGCGCAGCGAGCCCGCAAGGGACTCATTTGCGTTCGCCACACTGTCAGTAAGCCGGCGGTCGGGCTCCCGGCGCCGGTATGCTGGTCGCCGGGAGCCTGACCGCCGGCCAGCCGTAGTGAACCCCTACTGGGGGCGCATTACGTATAAGGACGCTACTATTACTGAGGGGGCATTACGTATAACAATGCTACTACTACTGGGGTGGGCATTACGTATAAGGACGCTACTATTACTGAGGGGGCATTACGTATAACAATGCTACTACTACTGGGGTGGGCATTACATATAAGGACGCTACTACTGGGGGAGCACTACGTTAAGGACGTTACTACTACTGGGGGGTAATTACGTATACGTACGCTTCTACTACTGGGAGGACATTACGTATAAGGACGCTACCACTACTGGGAGGGCATTACGTATAAGGACGCTACTACTACTGGGAGGGCATTACGTATAAGGACGCTAATACTACTGGGAGGACATTACGTATAAGGACGCTACCACTACTGGGAGGGCATTACGTATAAGGACGCTACTACTACTGGGAGGACATTACGTATAAGGACGCTACCACTACTGGGAGGGCATTACGTATAAGGACGCTACTACTACTGGGAGGGTATTACGTATAAGGACGCTATCACTATTGGGGGGTAATTACGTATACGTACGCTACTACTACTGGGAGGACATTACGTATAAGGACGCTACCACTACTGGGAGGGCATTACGTATAAGGACGCTACTACTACTGGGAGGGCATTACGTATAAGGGCCCTCATTCCGAGTTGTTCGCTCGCAAACTGCTTTTAGCAGCATTGCACACGCTAAGCCGCCGCCTACTGGGAGTGAATCTTAGCTTCTTAAAATTGCGATTAGCACACTTCTTAGCAGTTTCTGAGTAGCTCGAGACTTACTCTGCCATTGCGATCAGTTCAGTCAGTTTTGTTCCTGGATTGACGTCACACACACGCCCAGCGTTCGCCCAGGCACTCCCCCGTTTCTCCAGCCACTCCCGCATTTTTCCCAGAAACGGTAGAGTTTTTTTACACACACCCATAAAACGGCCAGTTTCCGCCCAGAAACACCCACTTCCTGTCAATCACATTACGATCACCAGAACGAAGAAAAAACCTCGTAATGCCGTGAGTAAAATACCTAACTGCATAGCAAATTTACTTGGCGCAGTCGCAGTGCGGACATTGCGCATGCGCGTTAGCGACTGATCGCTCCTTTGCGAAAAAAAAATAACGAGCAATCAATTCGGAATGACCCCCAAGGACGCTACTACTACTGGGAGGGCATTACGTATAAGGACGCTACTACTACTGGGGGGTAATTACATATACGTACGCTACTACTATTGGGAGGGCATTACGTATAAGGACGCTATTACTAATGGGGGGTAATTACGTATACGTACGCTACTACTACTGGGAGGACATTACGTATAAGGACGCTACCACTACTGGGAGGGCATTACGTATAAGGACGCTACTGCTACTGGGAGGGCATTACGTATAAGGACGCTACTACTACTGGGAGGGCATTACGTATAAGGACGCTACCACTACTGGGAGGGCATTACGTATAAGGACGCTACCACTACTGGGAGGGCATTACGTATAAGGACGCTACTACTACTGGGAGGGCAGTACGTATAAGGACGCTACCACTACTGGGAGGGCATTATGTATAAGGACGCTACTACTACTGGGAGGGCATTACGTATAAGGACGCTACTACTACTGGGAGGGCATTACGTATAAGGACGCTACTACTACTACTGGGAAGGCATTATGTATAAGAACGGTGCTACTACTGGGGGCGAATTACATATTAGGGCACTACTACTACTTGGGGGCATTACGTATAAGGACGATATTACTACTGGGGGGCCATTACGTATAAGGACGCTACTACTACTAGAGGGTGCACTACATATAAGGATGCTTCTACTTTATGTATAATGACGCTACTACTACTGGGGGGGAGCATTATGTATAAGGACGCTACTACTACTATTGTGGTACTATTGTGTGGCCATGACCCTTCCTTGTGAGACCTCACCCCTTTTCTGTCCCTTTGTGGAATGTGGGAGGGCGCAAATTTCTAGTTTGCCGGGGGGCGCCGAACACCCTAGCACCGGCCCTGTAGGGAAGTATAGAGGGATCTTTTGTGTATGTTGCAGTTATCAGTGATCACGGATATCATTGCTTTTGCAGCACATAAATATGTCTCCCATTAAAAGTGCAACTTAAAGAGAAATTAGATCCTATTTAAAATTAACTTTTTGTGTGAGTGTGTGAGTGTGCGTTCATGTGTATTTGTGTGTTCGTGTGTGTGTGTGGATAAATGTGTATTTGTGTGTGTATCGGTGTGTGTGTTTGTGTATTTGGGTGTGTGTTCATGTAAATTTGTGTGTAAGCGTTCGTGTGTATTTGTGTGTGCGTTCATGGGTATTGGTGTGTGTGTGTGTGTGTGTGTTCATGTGTATTTGTGTGTGTATGTGTGTGTTTGTCTCTGTTTAGATTATTTTCCAGCAGATGAGTGGTATCCAGTCAGAATGTTGACTGTCAGAATATCGATGCCAATATATCGACATGTTCTGAATGTCAACATGTGCCATGTCTACACACAGAAATGCCGACATGGGCATAATGTCTACATGTTCATTCAGTCAACATTGTGCATATCAGCAGTACGTTATAGTGCTAGATTTAGGGTAAGGGTTAGGCTAAAATAGTGAAAAATGCCATGTCGATATTGCGACAGTCGACGTGCGCAACATTGACATCATGAATATGTCAACATTATAACCATGGTAAAGGTAAGGGTGTATTTTCGCACTGGAACCAGCGTTATCAATTTGTTAATCACTATATTGTCAATCACCCATACGCAGCGGCAGGGGCGGGTTTACCGCTAGGATACACAGGCTAGGTCCCGGCTGGTGATGGAACATTGCTGCAGACTTCAGATATTCAAAATACATCTGTGCGGCCAGGCTCCAGCAGGCTGTCAGCAGACATGATTGGACAGCTGCTGCTGGGAGCCGACACCAGCTCAAGCCCACAGTCTGCTCTGTCAGTCACAGAGTAGTAGTGCCCTCCTCCTCTCCTGCACAGTGAAAACACACACACACTTCACTTGGTGCCTCCCCAGCCATTGACCTCGCCGCACGTCACGACAGGGGGTTGTAGAAGGGAGGGGAGGCTGTAAAATGACTGTCTCCTATTAAGGGACACAGTCTGCGCAAATAAGGGGCCTCCCTTTGCTGAAAGCGCTGTGTGTGGGTTGGCTCCGATCTCTGTGTCTCTCTTGCCTGTCTTGGGGGGTGGGGTGGGGGGGGGGACTCTGTCTGCCCCCCACGTGTGTGTGTGTGTGTGTGTGTGTGTGTGTGTGTGTGTGTGGAGTGTTTGGTGGTCTCCTTTAGCTATGTCCAGGGACACTGTGTCATATGCTGCAGAGGATTTATCCTCCCAGGATGATCCCATTCCATGTAATCAGGATAGCACTAGTTTAGCACAGATACCAGCAAGGGAACCAGAGTGGTTTTCCTCTATCAAATCTTGGATTTCTCAGATTTCTGACAGGGTTGCAAGTAATAAATCTGCAACCCAGGTATTACAGAGCTCTATGGCAGTATGGCCGGTTTCTGGTACCTCAGGACACCCCGCTATATACGTGCGCTTGTGCATGTCACACAAGTAGACACAGATACCGATTCTGACACTACAGATGGTGATGGTGATGGGGATGTTGCAGGGGTCCGCATCTCTTGCAAAGGGGGTGCAATTGTTGATAGAGGCTATCAGGGATGTGTTAAATGTTAATGATAATACACCTGAGCAGGTTGAGGAGGTTTTATAAACTGAAAATAAAAAAGCCTCGCTAACCTTCCCTGCGTCAAAGGAAATGAATGCTATATTTGAAAAAGCATGGGAAAACCCTGAGAAAAAATTCCAGGTCCCTAAAAGGGTCCAGGTGGCATTTACTTTCCCTGAGGAGGATATGAAAAAATGGGAAAACCTGCTGATTGTTGACGCCTCTGTGTCCAGACTCTCAAAGAATGTGGTTTTACCTGTACCGGGATCTACCTCCTTAAAGGAGCCGGCAGATAGGAAAATTGATGACACTCTTAAATCAAAGTACACTGCTTCAGTGGCCATATTATGTCCTACTATTGCTACTGCATGGATTGCAAAGGCAATAGTAAAGTGGTCGGCTACCTTACTTGAGGATTTGGATACTATGGATAGGGATGACGTTGGTTTGTATTGACGCAACATACATGATTCTGCAGGTTATATGGTAGAATCCATGAAAGACCTGGGTTCCCTGGCTGCGGGAATTTCTTCCATGTCTGTTTCAGCTCGTCAGGGACTGTGGCTCCGCCATTGGTCGGCCAACGCGGAATCCAGAAGGAGTGTGGAGTCGCTACCCTATACAGGTCAGGCTCTCTTTGGGGAAGCTCTAGACACGTGGATATCCACTGCTACAGCGGGTAAGTCTCCGTTTCTTCCCTCAGCAGCACCTGCTCCGAAGAAATCTTTCTCTTCATCTGCTCCGCAGTCCTTTCGGCCTATCAACCCCAGGAAGGCCAGAACATCCAACAGCTTCTTTAGGGGAGGTTGGGTTACGTTCAAGAAACCTGCCGCTGCAGGTTCCCAGGAACAAAAGCCTGCTTCAGGTACGCCAAAGTCCTCCGCATGACGGTGGACTGCACGCCCCGGTGGTGAGGCCAGTGGGGGCGAGACTCGGACACTTCAGTCATGTCTGGGTATCATCCGGTCTGGATCCCTGGGTGATAGATATTGTGTCTCAGGGATACAGGCTGGAATTTCAAAGTCTCCCTCCTCATCGCTTTTTCAAGTCAGGCTTACCTACTCTGTTGGAGGACAGCACAGTACTACAAGAAGCTGTCCAAAAGCTGGTGGAGGCACAGGTCATTGTGCCAGTGCCACCTCACATGCTGACCAAAGGTTACTATTCAAACCTTTTCGTGGTACAGAAACCGGATGGTTCTTTCAGGCCCATTCTGAACCTGAAATCATTGAACCCCTTTCTAAAGGAGTTCAAGTTCAAGTCTCTCAGGGCAGTGAAATCAGGTTTGGAAGAAGGGGAATTCCTGGTATCACTGGATATCAAGGATGCGTACATCCACATTCCGATCTGGCTGCCGCATCAGGCGTATCTCTGTTTCGCATTGCTGGACTGTCATTTCCAGTTCCAGGCCCTGCCATTTGGCCTCTCCACAGCACCAAGGGTGTTTACCAAGGTGATGGCGGAAATGATAATTCTCCTCCGCAAGCAAGGGGTGAACATCATTCCATATCTGGATGATCTGCTGATAAAGGCATCATCCAAGGAGAAGCTACTGCAGTCCATTGTTCTCACAACACAACTGCTCCAGAGTCACGGTTGGATTCTGAACCTTCCAAAGTCACATTTGGAACCAACCCAGAGATTGTCATTTCTGGGAATGATCCTGGATACGGAAGTGCAGCGGGTGTTTCTTCAGCAGGAAAAGGTGTTGGTGATACAAGCTATGAGCTGGGATGTCCTGAAGCCGGCCCGGGTGTCAGTACATCAATGCATTCGCCTGTTGGGAAAAATGGTGGCTTCTTACGAGGCTCTCCAGTACGGGAGGTTCCACGCTTGGACCTTCCAACTGGATCTACTGGACAAGTGGTCGGGATCTCACCTCCGCATGCACCAGAGAATTTGTCTGTCACCAAGGGAAAGGTTTTCACTCCTCTGGTGGCTCCAATTGCCTCACCTTCTGGAGGGTCGCAGGTTTGGGATTCAGGACTGGGTCCTTCTAACCACGGATGCGAGCCTCCGGGGGTGGGGAGCAGTCACTCAAGGAGTAACCTTCCAAGGACGGTGGTCAAGCCTGGAAGCCAGCATGCCCATCAACATCCTAGAACTAAGAGCCATCTACAACGGTCTTCTTCAGGCGGCCCCTCTTCTGAGAAATCGGGCCATTCAAGTGCAGTCGGACAACGTAACAATAGTGGCTTACATAAACCGACAAGGCGGAACGAAGAGCAGAGCGGCAATGTCAGAGGTGACAAGAATACTCCTCTGGACAGAAAGACATGCGTTAGCACTGTCAGCCATCTTCATTCTGGGAGTAGACAACTGGGAAGCAGACTTCCTCAGCAGTCACGATCTCCATCCAGGAGAGTGGGGCCTCCATCCGGAGGTGTTCAAGGAAATAACAGATCTTTGGGGCCTACCCCAAATAGACATGATGGCCTCTCGTCTCAACAAGAAGCTTTGGCATTATTGTTCCAGGTCGACGGACCCACAGGCAGTGGCAGTGGACATCCTGGTGTCTCCGTGGGTGTTCCAGTCAGTGTACGTGTTTCCACCACTCCCACTCATCCCAAGAATCCTAAAGCTCATAAGGAGAACAAGGGTTCAAGCGATCCTCATTGCCCCAGACTTTCCCTGAAGGGCTTGGCACTCGGACCTTCTGAATCTACTGCGAGAAGATCCAAGGCCTCTTCCTCTTCGGGAGGACCTACTGCAGCAGGGGCCGTTCGCCTATCAAGACTTACCGCGGCTACGTTTGACGGCATGAAAGTTGAGCGTCTGATACTTGCTCGGAAGGGCATTCCGAAGGTCATTCCTAGCCTGATACAGGCTAGGAAAGAGGTAACATCTAAACATTACCATCGTATTTGGAAGAAATATGTCTCTTGGTGTGAATCCAAGAAGTTTCCTACGGTGGAGTTTCAACTCGGACGTTTCCTCCTCTTCCTGCAAGCAGGTGTGGATATGGGCCTGAGGTTAGGATCTGTGAAGGTCCAGATTTCGGCCCTGTCTATTTTCTTTCAGAAACAATTGGCGGCCCTCCCTGAGGTTCAGACCTTTTTGAAGGGAGTTCTGCATATCCAACCTCCCTTTGTTTCGCCTAAGGCGCCTTGGGACCTTAACGTGGTGTTGCAGTTCCTCCAGTCGGATTGGTTTGAACTTCTACAGGAGGTAGAGGTCAAATTTCTTACATGGAAGGCGGTCACTTTGTTGGCCTTAGCTTCTGCTAGACGTGTGTCCGAGCTGGGGGCTTTATCCTGTAAAAGCCCTTACTTGATCTTCCACGAAGATAGAGCTGAGCTCCGGACACGTCAGCAGTTTCTTCCGAAGGTTGTGTCGGCATTTCATATCAACCAACCTATTGTAGTGCCAGTTGCTACTGACTCCTCAATTACGTCAAAGTCCTTGGATGTCGTAAGGGCTCTGAAGATATATGTGAAGAGAACTTCTCGTCACAGAAAGTCAGACTCTCTGTTTGTCCTATATGATCCCAAGAAAAATTGGGTGTCCTGCTTCTCAGCAGACGATTTCTCACTGGATCAGGTTCACTATCCAGCACGCTTATTCTACAGCAGGACTGCCGTGTCCAAAATCTGTTAAGGCCCACTCTGTTCGTAAGGTGGGGTCTTCCTGGGCGGCTGCCCGGGGTGTCTTGGCAGTGCAACTTTGCCGAGCTGCAACTTGGTCTGGGTTGAACGCGTTTGCAAAGTTTTATAAGTTCGATACTTTGACAACTTCAGATCATCAGAGGCCAATCAGTTCTGCAGGAGCCTCCGTGCTCTCCCTTCCGTTCTGGAAGCTTTGGTACATCCCCATGGTACTAATGTGGATCCCAGCATCCTCTAGGACAGTGGTTCTCAAACTCAGTCCTCAGGACCCCACACAGTGCATGTTTTTCAGGTAACCCAGCAAGTTCACAGGTGTATTAATTACTCACTGACACATTTTAAAAGGTCCGCAGGTGGAGCTAATTATGTCACGTGTGATTCTGTGAGGAGACCTGCAAAACATGCACCGTGTGGGGTCCTGAGGACCGAGTTTGAGAACCTGTGCTCTAGGATGTAAAAGAAAATAGGATTTTGGTACCTAACGGTAAATCCTTTCCTCGTAGTCTGTAGAGGATGCTGGGCGCACGCCCGCCCAGCACTTTGTTTTCCTGCAGATGTTATTTGGTTCGGTACTGCTTCATTTTAGTTGAGTACTGCATTCAGTGGCGGAACTAGCGAGCGGTGGGCCCAGGTGCGACAAAATGCTTTGGGCCCCCCCCCACACATCCCATCCAAGTCCACCCCCTCACCCCTGGAGAGGATCTGGTAAGGGGGACCTGCTCAGGGAAGTGGATACCTAGCAATAGTGCCGTAACTAGACATTTTAGCACTGTGTGCAAGAAACGGCATCAGAGCCTCACCCCTGAATGCAAAACAGGGGCAGTGCGCGCCGTAGGCGCGCGCAAAAATACATAGTGGCGTGGCTTCGTGGGGAAGGCCACAAAATAATACCAACACAGTAGTCTCCATTATTCAAATTACGCCGCACAGTAGCACCACTACACCAGGTAGAGGCCCTTTTACACCTTATAGCGAACAGATTCCTCTTTTTACACATAACAGCAGACAGCGTGCCCTTTTTACACATAATGGCTGACAGCGTGCCCTTTTTACACATAACGGCAGACAGCGTGCCCTTTTTACACATAACGGCAGACCGCGTGCCCTTGTTACACATAACGGCAGACCGCGTGCCCTTGTTACACATAGCGGCAGACAGCGTACACTTTTTACACATAACGGCAGACAGCGTACCCTTTTTACACATAACGGCAGACAGTGTACCCTTTTTACACATAACGGCAGACAGCGTACACTTTTTACACATAACGGCAGACAGCGTACCCTTTTTACACATTACGGCAGACAGCATCCCCTTTTTGCACATAACGGCAGACAGCATCCCCTTTTTACACATTACGGCAGGCAGATTCCTCCTTTTTACACATAGCAGCAGGCAGATTCCCCATTTTTACACATTACGTCAGGCAGATTACCCCTTTTTACACATTACGGCAGGCAGATTCCCAATTTTTACACATTACGTCAGGCAGATTACCCCTTTTTACACATTACGTCAGGCAGTCCCCCCTTTTTACACATTGCGGCAGGCTGATTCCCCATTTTTACACATTACGTCAGGCAGTCCCCCCTTTTTACACATTACGGCAGGCAGATTACCCCTTTTTACACATTGCGGCAGGCAGTCCCCCATTTTTACACGTAGCGGCAGGCTGATTCCCCTTTTTACACATAGCGGCAGGCAGTCCCCCTTTTTTACACTTAGCGGCAGGCAGGCCCAAGAAAGGAAGAAGGAAATAAAAAGAAAAAAAGAAAGAAGAATTCTACTTACCCTCTCCGCTGGCTCAGGCTCCTCGGTGCAGCCGCGTCAGACGATTCCCGGGCAGGAAAGAATGAGGAGAAGGGAGGTGGAGGAGGGAGCCACAGCAGCGCTTTGTTACTGGTGGAGGCGCTGCTGCTGCTGCCCCTCTGCTTCCCTATAGGCTGTCTTCCGAGAACAGCCTATAGGGAAGCAGAGGGGCAGCAGCGCCTCCACCTGTAACAAAGCGCTGCTGCGGCTCCCTCCTTCACCTCCCTCCTCCTCCTTCTCCCCCGTACCGCTGCTCCTCTCATCTCCGGGCGGCTGTGCCTGTGGGCACATCCATGTTGCCGTCCCTAGCTGGGGACAGCGCTGGGGCAGCTTGTCTGTCCCCAGCGCTTGGTGCGTGGCGGCGGGTGTCCGGTGCAGGGATTACCTTTTTCCCTGCACCGGACCAGAGACTGCGAGGGCGTTTGAATCTTGGCGCCCTCCGGGAGCCAATCGCGGCTCCCGGAGCGGCAGCCAATCGGAGAGGGACGCGGCGAGCCAATCGGCGCTCGCCGCGTCATAGGCCCCGCCCCCGGCGTCAGACGCCGGGCGGGAGCCAGAAGAGGAGCCCGCGCGCAGGAGCGCGAAGAAGAGGACGACGGCGGAGAGGATCGCGTGGAAGAAGAGAGAAGACACCGCCGGGAGAAGACGCCGCGCCGCGGTGAAGAGGTCCTGAGGCCGCGGAAGAGGCCAGAAGACGCCAGGCCCCTTGAAGAAGATGTCCAGCGGCGGCTGGACGCGGAGAAGAGTCGGAGGCGCCGCTGGCCAGGACGGGTCAGCGGCAGAAGACGGTGGAGGCCCCCGGATTAGGTGAGGCCTCAGTGAGGCTATCTGTCCCCCTTCCCTTTTCCTCCCTCGACCACCAGGGACAGGCATTAGGCCCGAGGGCACAATTCAGGCACTAGGCCTGTGGCGCAGCTAGGAGTTTGGGCCCAATATTTGATTAGGTGGTTTGGGCATTAGGCCCAAGCCACCCTCTTCCGGTGTGCACCAGTTAGGCGGGCACTAGGCCCGGGGGTATATCAGGCACTAGGCCTGTGGGGCATTAGAGGGCATTAGGCCCTAGTGTATTTTGGCCAGTTAGGTACAGATAAGGTGACCCTGGGCACAAGGCCCAGGTCACCCAACGGGCAGCAAGTTAGGCGGGCGCTAGGCCCGTGGGCGAAATCAGGCCTCCGGCCTGTGTGCAGCTAGGGGGCGCTAGGCCCAGTGAATTAGAGCCCCCGAGGTGAATACAGGTGGCCCTGGGCGCTAGGCCCAGGCCACCCCGAGGTATTTAGGAAGGCAGATCTGAGGCCCACCTAAGGGAAGGCACAGGAGGTGGGTAGGCCGTGCGGTGCCCACCCCCTTCCAGCGGCAGGTAGGGATTTAAAGGGACAACACCGTGTGATATTGCATTCCGATATTGTGATGTATGTTGTTACCGTGCAGGGCAAAGTGTCTGTGTTTGCATAGTTTTGTTGCACCACACCCACAGAGCTAGTTTGAGGGCTCTGCCGTTGTATTTAGTATAGGGTGTGACACTAGGGTAGAGTTAGGCCCTGCACGGCTGTTTCTCTTTGCCTCCTTACAGGGACCTGTGAGTGGAGAAGATCGGAGTGCAAGACTTGTGACAGTGAGTAGCATCCGTGTACGTTTGTCCCTTGTTTGTCCCCGAGCGCCGGAGTCGGGATTGCTCACGGACGTGAGAATCCTTTTCATCACACTACGTGCGAAAGCGCGAGTGTGTGAAATCTGGGTGGCTGAGGCTTTGTGCCGGTGATGACCATTCACCCAACCGGTGAAGGTCTCGGCCACCCCTGGGGTATCCCCTGTTCCAGTGGAAGAAGGGTCGATACCCCCTTTAATGTAAACCATTCTCTCCTCAGCTCGGTCGTCGGTCAGCTCCGAGAGGGAATCGCCGTGTCCGGATCCGAGTGAAGATTTCCAGGTCCGTTGAGGGTTCCGGTACCTGAAGGTGAGAGAGAGCGGCGCCTGGTGAGTACTGAGTCTACACCTGCACGGCAGCAGGCACCACACGCACGCACCGCAGCTCCACCCTCTCACACTTGGCGTAGTCGGCAGGATCAAAGAGACCGGATCACGGACACAATGTGGAACGCCACCAAGAAGACCTCCCTGCGGACGGCTCCGGAGAAGACTCGCCCCCGGACGTGGGCGGACCAGAGCGACTGGGTGACGGTGTCTGGGGCAGACATCCTGAAGATGGTGCAGCGGTCGGTCCAGCGTGGAAAAGAAGAGCGCCGGGAGAAGGGGCGTAAGAAGGCCGCTGTGACGCCCTGCAAGAAATGTTGGCAAACAGGACACTTTGCCGGCGAGTGTACTTGGCGAGAGACGTCCCCAAGGAAGGTGGTCCAGGAAGCGGACCGAAGACGTCAGCAGGGCCAAGCGAAGAAGGAGTCCTAGTGTTTGCTCTGCGGAAACTACGGGCATGAGCACAACAGTTGTCCTTGGGAAGAAGAGTTGAGCGAAGACGAGGTTGATTACCAGTGTGAAAGCTGTGGAGATCCCCGACATCGGCTCCTGGAATGCCCATGGACGGAAGACAGGACGGACTACGAGACCACGGTGAAGCAGATGACGGAGTCTCGTCAGCAGCTTTGGGACCGGGTGGCTGCAGAGCCTGTGTGTGCGCTCTGCGAGGCGAGAGGACATGCGCTTCCCGATTGTCCGTGGGATGAAGACCGGATGATTGCGGATGGTCGCGCCCAGAGATGGGAGGAGGAAACCAGGGAGATGGAGCGGAAGGCCTTGCTTGAAGTTACTTCGCAGGTGTCCATTTCCTCTGAGCCGGAACCAACGGGTGTAGATTCCCCAGTGAAGGAGGTGGACCAGGAACCTGTCTTGGAGAAGGTGGCAGTGGCCCTCCCTTGTTGGAAGTGTCGGCGACCAGGACATGCGGCCAGTGAGTGCCCCTGGGAAGATGCCGCGGACCTACTCTGTCCCAGGAAAGTGACCCCAGTAAGGCAGAATCCTTTCCCGCATGAGGCGGAGGTGGACGACTGGGAGGTGGAGAGACCACGCTGCCAAGGAAAGCGTGAAGACCCAGTGACTGAGACGTCCGGAATCTCTCCACGATGGAACCGTCCACGACCAGGACGTGCGGAACAGGAGTGTCCTGGGTACCAAGAGATGCCAGCGGAAGCAAAGGAGTACGCCGAGGAAGTAACGATGCCAGCGGAAGCAAAGGAGTTCGCTGAGGAAACAGAGGTGCCAGCGGAAAGGACTAAGTACGCTGAGGAGGAAAATAATACCCCAGTCCAGATATCGGAGGAGGACTCGGACTACGGTGAGCTGTCCGCCGACGAATCCCTCCCAGAACAGATGGAGGACGACTCTGGCATCGGAAGCGCCGACGAGAGTGACTGGCAGGATCGGGTGGAGTCAGGCTCCCAGTTGAATGCCCTCCGTGAAGAGGAGGAGATAGTCCTGGAGCAAGAATACCTGCCAGGAGTGCCGAAATGGACGGACGTACGGGGACAGGACTGTGATGCCGTGGGAGGAACCGTTCCAGAGGAAGACACAGGACCTTTGGAGATGCCCCACGAGGAAATTCGACATGTGGTGGCTGTTGCCCGGGAGGAAACGGATGCCCCGGAGGATTCCGCTGTTGGGTGGTGGTCGATACCACACCCGGAAGACAGGGACGAAGCCACAGACGATAAAGGAGGTCAAGAGTGGGTGACTGTTGTCCCCGTGGAGGAAGATTCCCCTTGGTGGCCAACGTCGAGCGACCGTGAGGAGATGCCACTCCCCCAGAGGATCCGCCGATGGAGGTCAGGACGTAAGAGGAACCCGGAGCTGGAAGAGGAAGGGTGTGGGGTCACGGCCGGTCCAGGCTGGGCCTTCGAACACCACCTCGCCAGAGGGACCTCGGAATTCCCTGACCCGCGGACGATGGACGTTGTGAAGAACTTTGTAGGGACTACAAAGGAAAAAGGGGGGGGAAATGTAAGGATGTGCCCTGTGGGCACATCCATGTTGCCGTCCCTAGCTGGGGACAGCGCTGGGGCAGCTTGTCTGTCCCCAGCGCTTGGTGCGTGGCGGCGGGTGTCCGGTGCAGGGATTACCTTTTTCCCTGCACCGGACCAGAGACTGCGAGGGCGTTTGAGTCTTGGCGCCCTCCGGGAGCCAATCGCGGCTCCCGGAGCGGCAGCCAATCGGAGAGGGACGCGGCGAGCCAATTGGCGCTCGCCGCGTCATAGGCCCCGCCCCCGGCGTCTGACGTCAGACGCCGGGCGGGAGCCAGAAGAGGAGCCCGCGCGCAGGAGCGCGAAGAAGAGGACGACGGCGGAGAGGATCGCGTGGAAGAAGAGAGAAGACACCGCCGGGAGAAGACGCCGGGCCGCGCCGAAGAGCGGTGAAGAGGTCCTGAGGCCGCGGAAGAGGCCAGAAGACGCCAGGCCCCTTGAAGAAGATGTCCAGCGGCGGCTGGACGCGGAGAAGAGTCGGAGGCGCCGCTGGCCAGGACGGGTCAGCGGCAGAAGACGGTGGAGGCCCCCGGATTAGGTGATGCCTCAGTGAGGCTATCTGTCCCCCTTCCCTTTTCCTCCCTCGACCACCAGGGACGGGCATTAGGCCCGAGGGCACAATTCAGGCACTAGGCCTGTGGCGCAGCTAGGAGTTTGGGCCCAATATTTGATTAGGTGGTTTGGGCATTAGGCCCAAGCCACCCTCTTCCGTCCGGTGTGCACCAGTTAGGCGGGCACTAGGCCCGGGGGTATATCAGGCACTAGGCCTGTGGGGCATTAGAGGGCATTAGGCCCTAGTGTATTTTGGCCAGTTAGGTACAGATAAGGTGACCCTGGGCACAAGGCCCAGGTCACCCAACGGGCAGCAAGTTAGGCGGGCGCTAGGCCCGTGGGCGAAATCAGGCCTCCGGCCTGTGTGCAGCTAGGGGGCGCTAGGCCCAGTGAATTAGAGCCCCCGAGGTAAATACAGGTGGCCCTGGGCGCTAGGCCCAGGCCACCCCGAGGTATTTAGGAAGGCAGATCTGAGGCCCACCTAAGGGAAGGCACAGGAGGTGGGTAGGCCGTGCGGTGCCCACCCCCTTCCAGCGGCAGGTAGGGATTTAAAGGGACAACACCGTGTGATATTGCATTCCGATATTGTGATGTATGTTGTTACCGTGCAGGGCAAAGTGTCTGTGTTTGCATAGTTTTGTTGCACCACACCCACAGAGCTAGTTTGAGGGCTCTGCCGTTGTATTTAGTATAGGGTGTGACACTAGGGTAGAGTTAGGCCCTGCACGGCTGTTTCTCTTTGCCTCCTTACAGGGACCTGTGAGTGGAGAAGATCGGAGTGCAAGACTTGTGACGGTGAGTAGCATCCGTGTACGTTTGTCCCTTGTTTGTCCCCGAGCGCCGGAGTCGGGATTGCTCACGGACGTGAAAATCCTTTTCATCACACTACGTGCGAAAGCGCGAGTGTGTGAAATCTGGGTGGCTGAGGCTTTGTGCCGGTGATGACCATTCACCCAACCGGTGAAGGTCGCGGCCACCCCTGGGGTATCCCCTGTTCCAGTGGAAGAAGGGTCGATACCCCCTTTAATGTAAACCATTCTCTCCTCAGCTCGGTCGTCGGTCAGCTCCGAGAGGGAATCGCCGTGTCCGGATCCGAGTGAAGATTTCCAGGTCCGTTGAGGGTTCCAGTACCTGAAGGTGAGAGAGAGCGGCGCCTGGTGAGTACTGAGTCTACACCTGCACGGCAGCAGGCACCACATGCACCTCGCCGTCCCACCTCTCACAGCGGCATGTAATGAGTCAGTTTGACTCATTACATGCTTGGGCTCCTGGACAGAGGCGGGCCCCAGTGCAGTGCACTGCTTGCACTGCCGGTAGATCCGCCTCTGACTGCATTGTTACTTGGTAAGTAATGATTCAGCTGTTGCTGTGTAGTTCAAGCTTGTTGGCTTGACGTGCCTTGTATGTGTGAGCTGGTATGAATCTCACCACTATCTGTGTATAATCCTTCTCTCGAAGTATGTCGTCTCCTGGGGCACAGTTTCTAGACTGTCTGGTAGGAGGGGCATAGAGGGAGGAGCCAGCCCATACTCTCAAACTCTTAAAGTGCCAGTGGCTACTGGTGGACCCGTCTATACCCCTTGGTACTAATGTAGACCCCAGTATCCTCTACGGACTACGAGAAAAGGATTTACCGGTAGGTACCAAAATTCTATTATTTCAGCATTTGCAGCCAACTATTGATCTGTTTACAGAAAATCGCCCCTTGATAACTGTTCTAGCCCAACTGGCTAGAGCCCAGATCAGATCATCTGCAGGGCACTTCTCTGGAAGCGGTGACTCATACTAATATATTACTGGACAAATAAGCCTTATAGGATGTTTTTTGGGGGCGTTTGGTTATATATGTGTACAAGTGTATTGTGTAAATAAAATTAAACTTCTGCAAAGAAGATATAAATAACAAAAGTGAGCAATTTGTAGGAAAATTTGAATGAAAACATTTTTAGAGATATTAAAACAAATGTTAAGGTGAGGGGGGAAAAGAGACATTTCAATAAAATAAAGACAACAGAAGTAGGTGAGTGACGTGCAGCAAATTTATAGGGAATGAGGATTATGTAGTGTTGAACACGTCTGGCAAAATTACATAGCAACAGGTTAAGGGTCCAGGCCCCACAGGCGCCAAAGTACTGTGAGGTATACAGTGAGTCCTGCATTTGGATCAGCACACAGCATTAGAAATGGCCATTGGTGTGTTCCCCATCGATAGTTGTCATCGATGATAAAACAGTGGCCATCAATGGTCATCAAATATGCTATGTGAGACTATCGATGGTTTCACACATCAGTGGTTATCCCTGTTATTTCTGTGAATGACCCGCAGGCCAATCACAGCCTGGGGAGGGGGAGAGGGGGGCTTCACTTTTTTCAGGGGTGGAGCTATGCTCCGGGTCCTGACACCTTGAGAATAAAAAATAATATTAATTTATGATGTGCCATCGATGGAATCAATCTGGTTCTCTCCCATCAATGGGAAAAGCATTCAACATCGGCCAGAAACCATCGATGATTAGGAATCATCGATGGTCGATAGCTATCCCACAGCATGCACACTGCAGTAGCAGCAGCATCCAGCATGAGCTTGATAGCTGAGTGCTGATAGGTGTGCACTATTTGTGGTGTACACAGGTGATAATAGTGGACACCTGCGGAATCTGATTATGAAGTGGGTCACACAATGAGACTTAACCAGGCGTTCAGGTTCATTGTAGTGTGGCAATGTACAGCCGTACTTACAGTACTAACACTAGATAGCGGAACTGAAGTGGAAAAACGACAGGAACATCCACCCATGTATATGGCAGGGGCAGTTTCTCTGTCTGAGTTCGGCCTCCCGTATCTGAGTCTGTGTACGCAACCACTTTATGGTCTGTGACACCCACATAACGCGCCTTTATGATGAACCATCTCGGAGCGCTAAGACACCTCCCTGTCACTGCCCAAAAACGCCCACTACATAGCTAGGACGCAGGCACAGTGTGACTTAGACGCATGTGCAGCAGCAAACAATCGCTCCACCGCTTCTGCCATCGGCAGTACGTGCGGGCGAGACAGAATCAGACCATTAGGTTTGTGCCGATTGCTTTGGAATGATGTCAAAACTGTTCTGCCCATCTCTGATGATTGGAAGCAGTGGCAGCAACGGGCTTCAGCATGTACGACTTCAAGGCGTCTAACTTACCGGATCAGATTGGCGCGTTGGCTTAGCACTGCACAATGAATTCACAATCAAATATAGATACACTGGGGGCTGCTCTCTCAAGTTGCCCCCTCCACCCTGATATTCCGTGCTTATCACTAACCCCCCCCCCCATCAATCATTAAACACTTGTGTCACATCCCCATATAGTTGTTCATTTTAATATCACATTCTGCACTGGATTTAGTAATTGCATTGATACCAGCCTCCCTCAGTTATCTGATTCTGCATCTGCACATAGAGATTCTATGGGCGCCATCCTCTGCCCTGACAGCCGGGCCTCAGTATCTGTCAATTTAATCTTTACGCTTCTTTCAAACCCAACACTGTTCCTGCCTGAAATGTGCTGGATAGTTGTGCTTGTTAGTCTGACCCATCTGATAACCCCCCTTATGTATTGTACTTTCTCTATGCAGCTTTCTGGCCTCATCTGTCTCGCTGCATACATCAGCTTAGAATGCCTCGTACCACATATCTCCTGGATGAAGACACTTGTGGCTTACTGGTACCGCAAGCAGCAAGAGGACCTCATCCTGCGGGAGGTGGAGATCATTGCCCTGGAGAAGGTGGATGAGAAGAGAAAGGCCTTTCTGGAGAATATGATGAGTCCGGAACTGGATAAATTAAGCCTGGAAGAGACTCACACAGGGGGACACATGTCAGAGCTTGTGTGGCACTATAAGTATAACACGCTGCAAGCAATAACCGGGAGAAAAGACAGCGGAGAGTTACAGAGCGAGGCAGAAGTGGAATGAGTAGGGACAGAGCCAACACAGACAGCACTTATTAACCCTTTCCTGTGTGGTGCGTTACATGTTAACCGACACCATGGCTTCAACATTTTTAATACTTCAGTTAACCAGTTACAGTGATTTCATTTTTTAGTGTTTAAAAAAAATAAAAATCAATAGCAAAATTGTTAAAAATAATAAAAATAATACAATGTCTTATCTGTTTGCCAAACAGTATTTTCAATAAGTAGAACAATAAATATATTCCAAATCTGTTCAAATGTTCTCCTGTTAATTCCGCCTCCCCTGCCTCCCCTCTGTGTGTGTTTTTGGTGCAAAGAAGAAGAAGAGAGAAGATTACAGGGTAGGTGCACTGGTGGGATCAGCTTTGTGGAGCTAAATTGTTTATACCGTAGGAATTAAAGCAATAGATACTGCAGGAGGTGGTAGAACATCGCTATGTGCACTGTTTAGTACTTTAGTTGAAAGGGGCAGTTCTAAAGGGTCATGAGGGTGCATGTAACATATGTATGAATGAAACGTACGTAGGCGTGATTGTGCAGGAACTCATTCATTTACAAACAAATAATACATTCCCAAATGTCAAAATATAATTAAAAATACCATGTACAGGTATGTAGGGCACAAGGTTTTTGGCATTTAATTAGTTAGATTATAGCTATAAAGTATGTATATAGGGGGTAATTCCAAGTTGATCGCAGCAGGATTTATGATAGCAATTGGGCAAAACAATGTGCACTGCAGGGGAGGCAGATATAACATGTGCAGAAAGAGTTAGATTTGGGTGGGTTATTTTATTTCTGTGCAGGGTAAATACTGGCTGCTTTATTTTTACACTGCAAATTAGATTGCAGATTGAACACACCACACCCAAATCTAACTCTCTCTGCACATGTTACATCTGCCTCCCCTGCAGTGCACATGGTTTTGCCCAATTGCTATCAAAAATCCTGCTGCAATCAACTTGGAATGACCCCCATAATTAGTTAGATATTTACCCACATTAATGTTCAACAGGATGTAATGCCATTTTTTGCACAGTCCCAGTGCAGGTGCAAAGTCAGGGGAATTTCCTTTTTTAAGGAAAAAATATTGGGACTTGGTTTAGAACCGCTGGAGCACCCCCTCCCTAATTAGTTAATTTTGGTTTTAATTAGCGTAATTTGGCTAATAACGACAAGCCATTTTTGTTGTGATATTCTGCAAAGTGCAGAATAATGGGTTAAAAGATGTGGGACAAGTATATGGGGGTGCTGTATGGATGGGCCAGGTATAATAAGAATTTACTTACCGATAATTCTATTTCTCGTAGTCCGTAGTGGATGCTGGGAACTCCGTAAGGACCATGGGGAATAGCGGCTCCGCAGGAGACAGGGCACATCTAAAGAAAGCTTTAGGATCACCTGGTGTGCACTGGCTCCTCCCCCTATGACCCTCCTCCAAGCCTCAGTTAGGATACTGTGCCCGGACGAGCGTACACAATAAGGAAGGATTTTGAATCCCGGGTAAGACTCATACCAGCCACACCAATCACACTGTACAACTTGTGATCTGAACCCAGTTAACAGCATGATAATAGAGGAGCCTCTAGAAAAGATGGCTCACTACAACAATAACCCGAATTTTTTGGTAACAATAATTATGTACCAGTATTGCAGACAATCCGCACTTGGGATGGGCGCCCAGCATCCACTACGGACTACGAGAAATAGAATTATCGGTAAGTAAATTCTTATTTTCTCTGACGTCCTAGTGGATGCTGGGAACTCCGTAAGGACCATGGGGATTATACCAAAGCTCCCAAACGGGTGGGAGAGTGCGGATGACTCTGCAGCACCGAATGAGAGAACTCCAGGTCCTCCTCAGCCAGGGTATCAAATTTGTAGAATTTTTACAAACGTATTTGCTCCTGACCAAGTAACTGCTCGGCAAAGTTGTAAAGCCGAGACCCCTCGGGCAGCTGCCCAAGATGAGCCCACCTTCCTTGTGGAGTGGGCATTTTAAGATTTTGGCTGTGGCAGGCCTGCCACAGAATGTGCAAGCTGAATTGTACTACAAATCCAACGAGCAATCGTCTGCTTAGAAGCAGGAGCACCCAGTTTGTTGGGTGCATACAGGATAAACAGCGAGTCAGATTTTCTGACTCCAGCCGTCCTGGAAACATATATTTTCAGGGCCCTGACCACGTCAAGCAACTTGGAACCCTCCAAGTCCTTAGTAGCCGCAGGTACCACAATAGGTTGGTTCATGTGAAATGCAGAAACCACCTTAGATAGAAATTGAGGACAAGTCCTCAATTCTGCCCTGTCAGAATGAAATATTAAGTAAGGGCTTTTATATGATAAAGCCGCCAATTCTGACACACACCTGGCTGAAGCCAGGGCTAACTCGTCACTTCCATGTGAGATATTTTAAGTCCACAGTGGTGAGTGGTTCAAACCAATGTGACTTTAGGAAACTCAACACAACATTGAGATCCCAAGGTGCCACTGGAGGCACAAAAGGAGGCTGTATATGCAGTACCCCTTTTACAAATGTCTGAACTTCAGGCACTGAAGCCAGTTCTTTTTGGAAGAAAATCGACAGGGCCGAAATTTGAACCTCAATGGACCCTAATTTTAGGCCCATAGACAGTCCTGTTTGCAGGAAATGGAGGAAACGACCCAGTTGAAATTCCTCTGTAGGGGCCTTCTTGGCCTCACCCCACGCAACATATTTTCGCCAAATGCGGTGATAATGTTTTGCGGTTACGTCCTTCCTGGCCTTGACCAGGGTAGGGATGACTTCATCTGGAATGCCTTTTTCCTTCAGGATCCGGCGTTCAACCGCCATGCCGTCAAAACGCAGCCGCGGTAAGTCTTGGAACAGACAAGGCCCCTGCTGGAGCAGGTCCTTTCTTAGAGGTAGAGGCCACGGTTCGTCCGTGAGCATCTCTTGAAGTTCCGGATACCAAGCCCTTCTTGGCCAATCCGGAACCACGAGTATAGTTCTTACTCCTCTCCTTCTTATGATTCTCAGTACTTTTGGTATGAGAGGGAGAGGAGGGAACACATACACTGACTGGTACACCCACGGTGTTACCAGAGCGTCCACCGCTATTGCCTGAGGGTCCCTTGACCTGGCGCAATATCTGTCTAGTTTTTTGTTTAGACGGGACGCCATTATGTCCACCTTTTGGTTTTTCCCAACGGTTTACAATCAGGTGGAAGACTTCTGGGTGAAGTCCCCACTCTCCCGGGTGAAGGACGTGTCTGCTGAGGAAGTCTGCTTCCCAGTTGTCCACTCCCGGAATGAACACTGCTGACAGTGCTATCACATGATTTTCCGCCCAGGGAAAATCCTTGCAGCTTCTGCCATTGCCCTCCTGCTTCTCGTGCCGCCCTGTCTGTTTACGTGGGCGACTGACGTGATGTTGTCCCATTGGATCAATACCGCCTGACCCTGAAGCAGGGGTTTCGCTTGACTTAGGGCATTGTAAATGGCCCCTAGTTCTAGAATGTTTATATGAAGAGATGTCTCCAGGCTTGACCATAAGCCCTGGAAATTCCTTCCCTGTGTGACTGCTCCCCAGCCTCGCAGGCTGGCATCCGTGGCCACCAGGACCCAGTCCCGAATGCCGAATCTGCGGCCCTCTAGAAGATGAGCACTCTGCAACCACCACAGGAGGGATACCCTTGTCCCTGGTGACAGGGTTATCCGCTGAAGCATCTGAAGATGCGACCCGGACCATTTGTCCAGTAGGTTCCACTGTGCGTGGAATCTGCCGAATGGGATTGCTTCGTAGGAAGCCACCATTTTTACCCAGAACCCTTGTGCATTGATGCACTGAAACTTGGTTCGGTTTTAGGAGGTTCCTGACTAGCTCGGATAACTCCCTGGCTTTCTCCTCCGGGAGAAACACCTTCTTTCTGGACTGTGTCCAGGATCATCCCTAGGAACAGAAGACAAGTCGTCGGAACCAGCTGCGATTTTGGAATATTGAGAATCCAATCGTGCTGCCGCAACACTACCTGATATAGTGCTACACCGATCTCCAACTGTTCCCTGGATCTTACCCTTATCAGGGAATCGTCCAAGTAAAGGATAACTAAAATTCCCTTCCTTCGAAGGAATATCATCATTACGGTCATTACTTCAGTAAAGACCCGGGGTGCCGTGGACCATCCCTACGGCAGCGTCCGAACTGATACAGTTCTGTACCATAACCTGAAATACCCTTGGTGAGAAGGGTAAATTTTGACATGAAGGTAAGCATCCTTGATGTCCCGAGACAACATGTAGTCCCCTTCTTCCAGGTTTGCAATCACTGCTCTGAGTGACTCAATTTTGAATTTGAACCTCTGTATGCAAGTGTTCAAAGATTTTAGATTTTAGATTTTAAAATCGGTCTCACCGAGCCGTCTGGCTTCGGTACCACAATAGTGTGGAATAATACCCCGTTCCCTGTTGCAGGAGGGGTACCTTGATTATCACCTGCTGGGAATACAGCTTGTGAATGGCTTCCAAAACTGCCTCCCTGTCAGCGGGAGATGTCGGTAAAACAGACTTTTGGAAACGGCGAGGGGAATACGTCTCGAATTCCAATTTGTACCCCTGAAATATTATCTGAAGGATCCAGGGGTCTACTTGCGAGTGAGCCCACTGCGCACTGAAATTCATTGAGAACGGGACCCCCCCGTGCCTGAACTTGTAAAGCCCTAGCGTCATACTGAGGGCTTGTCAGAGGCGGAAAAGGGTTTCTGTTCCTTGGAACTGGCTGATCTCTGCAGCCATTTTCCTCTCCCTCTGTCACGAGCAGAAAAGAGGAACCCTTTTGTCCGCTTGCCAACCAGGACTGCGCCTGATAATACGGCGTCTTATTTTTGAGAGGCGACCTGGGGTACATCCCCTCTTTTAAGGCAATACTTCCAAATGCCGTTTGGAATCCGCATCACCTGACCACTTTACTGGAATATTTGGACAACGCACTTATACTTGATGCCAGTCGGCAAATATTCCGCTGTGCATCATGCATATATAGAAATGCATCTTTTAATTGCTCTATAGGCAATAATATACTGTCCTTATCTAGGATATCATATTTCCAGTCAGGGAATCCGACCACGCCAACCCAGCACTGCACATCCAGGCTGAGGCGATTGCTGGTCGCAGTATAACACCAGTATGTGTGTAAATACATTTTAGGATACGCTCCTGCTTTCTATCAGCAGGATCCTTAAGGGCGGCCATCTCAAGAGAGGGTAGAGCCCTTGCTTACAAGCGTGTGAGCGCCTTATCCCCCCTAGGGGGTGTTTCCCAACGCACCCTAACCTCTGGCGGGAAAAGGTATACTGCCAATAACTTTTTAGAAATTATCAATTGTTATCGGGGGGAAACCCACGCATCATCACACACCTCATTTTATTTCTCAGATTCGGGAAAACTACAGGAAGTTTTTCCTCACCAAACATAATACCCCTTTTTTTTTTTTTTTTTTTGGTGGTATTTATATTATCAGAAGAGTGTAAACTTTTTCCATTGCCTCAATCATGCAATGTGTGGCCCTATTGGAAATCACGGTTGTCTCTTCACCGTCGACACAGGAGTCAGTATCCGTGTCGGCGTCTGTATCTGAGGTAACGGGCGCTTTAGAGCCCCTGTATGAGACGTCTGGACATGCACAAGCTGAGTAGCCGGCTGTCTCATGTCAACCACTGTCTTTTATACAAAGCTGACACTGTCACGCAATTTCAACAGTACATCCACTCAGGTGTCGACCCCCCAGGGGGTGACAACACTATTACAGACACTCTACTCCGTCTCCTCATCATTTTTCTCCTCACACATGTCGACACCAACGTACCGACACACAGCACACACACAGGGAATGCTCTGATAGAGGACAGGACCCCACTAGCCCTTTGGGGAGACAGAGGGAGAGTTTGCCAGCACACACCAGAGCGCTATATATATACAGGGATAACCTTATATAAGTGTTTTTCCCTTTATAGCTGCTGTATTGTTTATACTGCGCCTAATTTGTGCCCCCCTCTCTTTTTTAACCCCTTTCTGTAGTGTAGTGACTGCAGGGGAGAGCCAGGGAGCTTCCCTCCAACTGAGCTGTGAGGGAAAATGGCGCCAGTGTGCTGAGGAGATAGGCTCCGCCCCTTTCTCGGCGTCCTTATCATCCGTTTTCTTGTATGTTTTGGCAGGGGTTAAATGCATCCATATAGCCCAGGAGTTATATGTGATGCATTTATTTTAGCCATAAAAGGTTTTCTATCGATTTATTGCGTCTCAGGGCGCTGCCCCCCCAGCGCCCTGCACCCTCAGTGACCGGAGTGTGAAGTGTGCTGAGAGCAATGGCGCACAGCTGCGGTGCTGTGCGCCTACCTTTATCTGAAGACAGGAAAGTCTTCTGCCGCCGATTTTTCCGGACCTCTTCGCTCTTCTGGCTCTGTAAGGGGGCCGGCGGCGCGGCTCCGGTGACCCATCCAGGCTGAACCTGTGATCGTCCCTCTGGAGCTAATGTCCAGTAGCCTAAGAAGCCCAATCCACTCTGCACGCAGGTGAGTTCGCTTCTTCTCCCCTTAGTCCCTCGATGCAGTGAGCCTGTTGCCAGCAGGTCTCACTGAAAATAATAAACCTAAACTAAAACTTTCACAAAGAGCTCAGGAGAGCCCCTAGTGTGCACCCTTCTCGTCGGGCACAGAAAATCTAACTGAGGCTTGGAGGAGGGTCATAGGGGGAGGAGCCAGTGCACACCAGGTGATCCTAAAGCTTTCTTTAGATGTGCCCTGTCTCCTGCGGAGCCGCTATTCCCCATGGTCCTTACGGAGTTCCCAGCATCCACTAGGACGTCAGAGAAATGGGGGTGCTGTAATGGACAGGTATATGGCAGGAATGTGCGGTGAGGTAAATGGCTCAGGAGGCACTGCCTAGTACCAGAGCCAGATTTACACACAGTATATGAGCCAAAGGGTTCATGTGGGCATCATGCAAAGTGCAGAGGTAAAATCTCCTGGAAATTTGGTGAGTTTTGATCAGAGAAGTGCGGAGAAGGCAGCGGCTGCCTCACCTGCCATAGACTTTTTACTCCAGAGTTCTGACTATAAATATGATTAGAATAATAATAATAAGATATTTCTAACATATTTTTGTATTTATCATATTCTGTATACAGTCAAAACTGTGGTGCAAACTATAGTATGACAGGAAAGGTTCTGCCTCACCCCACCTCATGTCACTGGTATATGGGGGTGCTGTTATGGGAGGGACAGGTATATGGGGGTGCTATATGGATGGGACAGGTGCTTTAAACATTGCAGGTAGGAGTCAGTGCCAGATTTCCCACTAGGCATGTGAGGCACTAAAGTCTCCCCCCTCCTCATGTCAGTTGTAAGTGCAGCGGGGCTAGTAAGGCGGGCAGGCAGCCTGGCAGCGCCATTAGCGACCGCATGCTGTGCAGTGCCAGATTTCCCACCAGGCACATGCCTAGGGGCGGCACCGAAGTCCCCCGCCCACTCCTCATGTTGGTTGTAAGTGGCGGGACTAGTAAGGCGGGCAGGCACCCCGGCAGCCCCATTAGCATTCTTCTGCTGTGCGCAGCGAACACTGTGTTGTTCGTCACCTAGCCTGGCTGCCTCGTGCTGTCCACATCTCCCCCACTGTCCGCAAACACAGGCTCCCGGCAATGTTGATTTGTCTGCAGCACCTTTCTGTCTGCTTCCCGGGCCGCCCCCTCCCACTCTCACGAAAAATACCACACACACACACCCACACCCTACCACTACCAACACCACAACCACAACCATCACGTGTAATGCTATAAGGGGCTACCTGCTGCAATGTGTATAAGGGGCACACTGTGTATACAGTAGTCCCCCCCCCCCCCCCCTCCGAATCAGAGCAGCAGCGCAGCATGGAATTCTCCCTTCCCACCACCGCATCAGAGCAGCAGCAGATGGAGGGTGGACGGACAGGCGGGTCGGGAGGAATGGCTGTAGCGGCACAGAGCACCCAGGCAAAGGTACAGTTGGTGCATTATAAAGCCGGGAAGGTGGTGGGGTGGGGTGGGGTGGTGATGGTGGGGGGTTTGGATGTTCAGCAGCCGATATCATTATGCTTGGGGGGATGGGGGCAATATCATTGTGCCTAGGGGCCTGACCCCTAACTCCAGCTCTGGTGGGAGTTACAGATGTCTTTAACCAATTTTTAAAGGTGGCCTTAAAGTGACTCAAAAAGTAATTTACATACATTCTTATGCGCCCCCAAATCTAACTAGAGCATTTATAGGCAGAAGAACACTTGCTCTCCATCACTTTTTCACTGTTATTAAAAATGGAAAACTCAGCTATTTGAAACATTTGAAGAGCCCCTAATGTTTTGTTTTTGCCTAGTATTTCACATTTATACTGTTATCCAATATTTATTTGCAGGTTTTTTTTAGTTACAGGCTGATTTACCCACTTTTTCCCATAATGAACACATGATCAGCAGCCACCAGCTATGGTTCTGCTGGGATGTAGATACCAGACCTCCCCCTGCTTCCCGTCCCATTTGAATCCCCACAGTCGGCATGCTGACTAGCAGGGACTATTCCCACTCGTCTGTGTCCATAGAGTGGGAATAGAACCTGTGGTCGCCACCGAGGCCGCAAGTGGCTTGTTGCGCTCGACTCCCCCGCCGGCATTCCGCTGCCGGGACACCGGCAGAGGTATGCTGACCGCCGGTCACGCATACCCAACCCGTTCCGATCATCCCACTGAGCAAGGGAGGGTGAAAGAAAGGTGTAAAGAGTGGAGAAGTGGACATGAGATAGAGAAGGTGGTGGGCAAGTGGACACTGCGTTGTGAAAGCAGGAGGATAAAGAGGGGAACTGATAGGATGGGGGAATAATAGGTGACATATACACAAAGAAGGGACAGAGAGACAGGTGGTCATACTGTTTGGAGACAGAGAGACTATTACAAAGATGATGACAGACACATAGGGGGGAGACACAGCTAGAGGATGGGACAAACATAGAGGGGTGTTATGGAGTCAGGGGTGGTCATGGAAGGAGTGGTCACTTACATTGAAGTTGGCAAGGAGCCTGGAAATCTGTGGAGGAAGCCACATATATAAGTAGACCTATGGGGGGAAGTGGAGGAGGCCGTTCTGCACAGGCACACACTAAATAACGCAGGCTGTATAAATGGCAATGCATTGCTAATCTAGTAAGGCTACAGAGTACACCATGGCCCTCATTCCGAGTCGTTCGCTCGGTATTTTTCATCGCATCGCAATGAAAATCCGCTTAGTACGCATGCGCAATAATCGCACTGCGACTGCGCCAAGTTATTTTGCTATGAAGATAGTATTTTTACTCACGGCTTTTTCTTCGCTCCGGTGTTCGTAGTGTGATTGACAGGAAGTGGGTGTTACTGGGCGGAAACACTGCGTTTTATGGGCGTGTGGTTGAAAACGCTACCGTTTCCGGAAAAAACGCAGGAGTGGCCGGAGAAACGGGGGAGTGTCTGGGCGAACGCTGGGTGTGTTTATGACGTCAAACCAGGAACGACAAGCACTGAACTGATCGCAGATGCCGAGTAAGTCTGAAGCTACTCTGAAACTGCTAAGAAGTTTGTAATCGCAATATTGCGAATACATCGGTCGCAATTTTAAGATGCTAAGATACACTCCCAGTAGGCGGCGGCTTAGCGTGTGCAACTCTGCTAAATTCGCCTTGCGACCAATCAACTCGGAATGAGGACCCATGTTCATGGTGATTTATCTACTGGGCATGTGCAAATCTTCAGGAATATGGCGGCTATCTCGTGATTTCTGCAGCGATGGACTCAGCAGGGGTAAGTATTATGTATGGGTGCACCCGTTATAGATACAGTATTGGGCCCTACACACTTGAAGAACTAACTGAACGATATGAACGTTCTCATTCATTAATGAACGAGAACTCGTTCATATCGTTCAGTGTGTAGGCACCAACGATGAACGATGCGCGGTCCCGCTCTCGTTCATCGTTGGTGCCTGCTTGTTCATAGCTGCAGGCCGATATGGACAATCTCGTCCATATTAGCATGCAGGGCTATGGGACCAGGTGACGGAGGAGTGAAGAAACTTCACCATCGGACGCCTGGCAGCTCGGCGGCCAGTCGTCGAGTATGTAGAGTCCATTAGTCCATTAGTCCAACGAGCGGGCAGTACGGATGGTGTAGTGGTTAGCATTACTGCCTCACAGCACTGAGGTCATGGGTTCGATTCCCACCATGGCTCTAACTGTGTGGAGTTTGTATATTCTCCCTGAACTTGCGTGGGTTTCCTCCGGCTACTCCGGTTTCCTCCCACAATCCAAAAATATACAGGTAGGTTAATTGGATCCCAATAAAATTTACCCTAGTATGAATGTGTGTGGTGTACGTGTGGTAGGGAATATAGATTGTAAGCTCCACTGGGGCAGGGACTGATGTGAATGGCCAAATATTCTCTGGAAAGTGCTGCGGAATATGTGTGCGCTATATAAATAACTGGAAATAAATTAGTCCATGAATAGAATCGTCCACTCTGAGACACATGGTACGTGTTATCGCCGGTCATCACTGCTGAGATTTGAGGACTGATGTCACTAAGTGTATGTTGGAGGAATACTCTGGCGCTGCCTCCATCCATGCTGCAGACAAGTAACTGAGCCAGCGCCCTCTACCACCTGACCTCAGCAAGAGGTTGACCTCTGACATGTGCATTTGCGCATGTGTGGCGTCACCGTACGTCTTTTACCCCTGGTGTTCCTCATGGGCAGACGTAACCCTGAGACTCTCCATCTGTTTGCTGCATGCAGACCCTGTATATATATATATACTACACCACAACCGTTCTAGTCAGTGCCAGGTTAAGGTCCTCATGGGCCTGGAGCTGACATTTTTTCAGGGGGTGTGACCAGCATGGCGGGTGTGTGGATATTGATATAGGAGTGGGATAAGTGCTGTATAAGTATTTTATGTGTGCGCATATTTGCATCTATGTATGCATGTGTTTAAAAAAACTCAGCACTTAAATGCCCCTCCAGCAAATCAATTATCAAAACAAATAAAAATATACACAAAAAATATAGCTCCATGGTACAACAAACAGAACAGGAAAGCACACATAAGGTGGTATTCAATTATTTTCACCCCCTTCCGTTCGGTTTTTGCTGACGAGTGTGGTATAATCATCTTAGCTCGCTACCCCCGGGGTAGTGAAGGCGCCCAACCCTTAACGCAGTTAAACCTGATTACTATGGGCGTGATAACAGGGATCACTTTAGAAAGGAGATTGGGCGTGATATATCATTTGAATACCACCCATAGAAGCGGATTCAGCAGTAATCACGGCTGTGTCTTTTGGCAGTTGCACATTTGGGGGTTGCACATCTGCACCTTTATTCAAATGCCGCTACAAAGCCCTTCTCTTGTGTCCAAGGATGCGCCTAGATGTGCAAGAACTGAGATGCCAACTTTCAGCATCTGTACACAAAGTCCTTATGCTGGGCATACACACACGTACAGATAAAATGCCTATCAGGCCAACATGCATTTTATCTGGCAGTCGCTGACACTGGACTGCAGATATCAGAGACATGCACTGTGAGATCTCTCACACTGTATGTCACATGATATCGGTGCTTCACGCCGGGGTGGAAGTGTGAAGTAACAGAGGAAATATCTGTCAGCTGATCAGTCACACATGCTACAATTATCTGGGTGATCTGCCGATATCGGTCTTTAGACGCCACTGTTGGACACACCAAGGAAACTTGCACCAGCCCTGTGGCATTTGCAGATTACCCATCTGAGTATTGCCTCCTATGTGAATGATGAAGCGTCTGTGTAGGAAAACGCTTCAGACCATTTTTTGTGCACATTAATAGTAACCTCCCAATCACTACTCAGAAACGCTCAGTACTTTTCCAAGACATTTCTGATACCAGGCCTCTCAGCTACTACAGAGCCTTTGTGTGTATACAGTGTAACACATGCGCTGTACCCAGGGACGGATCTAGACTTTTATTTTAGGTGGGGCAGATTATTTATTCCTAACTCCTCCCCTACACTCATTACTCCTCCCACTTCCCAACTCAACTGTCCATTAATGCTCTAAAGAGCATATAAAGCATTGCCAGGCTGCACATGTACTTCTTATGTAGCACACATACACACCGGGCACATGTAACTACTAACACACTGATGGGCGGCACACACTGCCCAAGGTGGGGGTGACGGCATGTGATGATGGCAGATGGGGCTAGGGGCCCCGGGGACATGGAGGATGGGGAGGTATGTCAGTGCAGCCACACACCATCACCTGGCAGTAGCCCCCATCTCTGGCAGCCCCAGCAACGCAGGAAGCCAGCACGACCCCTGTCCATGTCTGTGTGGCTGGCGCTGCTGCAGCATGCCATGTATTGGTACGGGTAGCCGGATGCTGGGGAGGGGGATGCTGCCGCTATGAAGGATCCACCTTCAGGTGAGAGATGCTGGGCTATGCTGTCTGTCAGGGGAGGAAGATGAGCGATGCCAGCAGAGGGAGATCGCTGCTGCACTAGATTGCTGCCATCCAGAGAGGCTTACCCCCATCTCCCGTAGTGACCGGGCCCATAATGGAGGAGCCGTCAGCGCACAGCCCCTGTCTGAGAAGCACCAGCAGCGGCGGGAACTGCTCATCCAGCTCGTTCTCCCCACTGTGCGCTGAAGACAGCTTGCCCCGCTACCTTGGGAGCTTCCTCATGCCGCTGCTAGACCTGGTGGCTGTGGTTGGCAATGTGGCCGCCATCACCATCATGTAAGTGGGCGCTTCCTGGATCCGGCCCTGGTTGTACCAGTTTTTAGTGATTATTCCATTAGATGGAGTAGAGGGCACTCGCCCAACTTTAGTAAATGTCAAATGCATAAAGCAGATAAACCCGATCAAACAAATGGGCGCGATGTGAAAAAGTCCTGTTTGAGTGCTGAAACTTTTCACACATTTCGATCGCTCCGTTGGGCACCATCCAGTGCCGTTTCTAGCGGCGGGCGAGCCATGCAACCGCACGGGGCGCCCGCCGCGGCACTTTGTGACTCCTTATCTCCTCTCCCCGAGCGCTCCTGCTTGGGGGGCGGAGTTTCGCGGAATGACGCGTTTGCGTCGTGACGTCACGACGCAAACGCGTCATTCCACGAAACTCCGCCCCCCCCGAGCAGGAGCGCTCGGAGAGAGTAGATAAGAAGATACGCATGGAAGGAGGAGGCGGCCGGCGCGAGGGACGTGAGGCGGTGGGACCGAAGAGCGGGAAGATGTAAGTATCCTCTCTCTCTTTCTCCCTCTTCCTTCCCCCCCACTTGAAACCTGCCTGCCGCACTGTGTAAAATGGGGACACCTGCATATGGGGTTGCCTGCCGCACTGTGTAAAATGGGGACACCTGCATATGGGGTTGCCTGCTGCACTGTGTAAAATGGGGACACCTGCATATGGGGTTGCCTGCTGCACTGTATAAAATGGGGACACCTGCCTATGGGGTTGCCTGCCGCACTGTATAAAATGGGGACACCTGCATATGGGGTTGCCTGCTGCACTGTATAAAATGGGGGACACCTGCCTATGGGGTTGCCTGCCGCACTGTATAAAATGGGGACACCTGCCTATGGGGTTGCCTGCTGCACTGTATAAAATGGGGACACCTGCCCATGGGGATGCCTGCCGCACTGTATAAAATGGGGACACCTGCATATGGGGTTGCCTGCTGCACTGTATAAAATGGGGGACACCTGCCTATGGGGTTGCCTGCCGCACTGTATAAAATGGGGACACCTGCCTATGGGGTTGCCTGCTGCACTGTATAAAATGGGGACACGTGCCCATGGGGATGCCTGCCGCACTGTATAAAATGGGGACACCTGCCTATGGGGTTGCCTGCCGCACTGTATAAAATGGGGACACCTGCCCATGGGGATGCCTGCCGCACTGTATAAAATGGGGACACCTGCCTATGGGGTTGCCTGCCGCACTGTGTAAAATGGGGACACCTGCCTATGGGGTTGCCTGCCGCACTGTATAAAATGGGGACACCTGCCTATGGGGTTGCCTGCCGCACTGTGTAAAATGGGGATACCTGCCTACCGTACTGTGTAAAATGGGGACACCTGCCTACCGTACTGTGTAAAATGGGGATACCTGCCTACCGTACTGTGTAAAATGGGGATACCTGCCTACCGCACTTTGTAAAATGGGGACACCTGCCTGTCGCGCTGTGTAAAATGGGGACACCTGCCTGTCGCGCTGTGTAATATGGGGACACTTGCCTGCTGTAATGTGTAAAAAGGGGACTTTCTTTATTTTTATTTTTTTCCCCCTGTGGTGAGTGTGATGATATCAGACGAGGCTGCGCCCACTTTAATGAGACCACACCCATTTTAATCAGGCCACACACCCTTGTCGGGAGCGGGGGGGGGGGGGGGGGCGCATTTTAAAATCTCGCACTGGGAGCCAAATTGTCTAGAAACGGCCCTGGCCCGGCGCAAATAACAACTGAATTCCCTTCCCCCCCATGTTTCTTATTAAGCAATAATCTCCTGCAGCAAAGGTTTATAATTACATCTGTGTTTGAGAAGTATGTGAGAGCCTGGGTTGCCACAGCAAAATGCTATTATAATATTACATATGCAGGGGCGTAACTCATACTTGCCTACCCTCCCGGAATGGCTGGGAGGCTCCCGAAAATCGGGTGGCCCTCCCGGCCCCCCGGAATGGTGGGCAAGCCTCCCGCTTTTCGTGCTGCTCCTCCATGACCCTCCTCGGCTGCCCACAGCAGAGAACCAGTGGGTGGTCCGAGGGGGTCCGATGACGCGATTTGCGCTGAATTGCAACAGTGTAGCTCCGCCCCCTGCTATACAGCGCCCCTTTTCTCGGCACTGCATAGCGGGGGGGCGGAGCCATGATCACGCGATCCTGATGCCACGCCCCTGGACTGTCCACTACCTTGTTGGCAACGCCCACGGACCACCCATCCTGCTGCCAGCCAGCAAAGTAGGCAAGTATGGCGTAACTAGGACTTTGTGGGCCCCATAGCAAACACTTGAAAACCCGCCATGGAAAAAAAACACATTGGCCCAGTGTGTCCCTTATGTCTATGTACACAACATCCAGAAGGTGAGGATGGAAAGACACAGGGCAGGATGTACTAAAGTGAAAATGCAGTAAAGACCAAGTTTTCCTGGGTTTTACTGAATTTTCGTATGTATTTACCTACGTCTGCTGGGTCTCCGCTGCGCAGGGTTAACCTGTACAAGCCTATGGATCTTCTTCCGCAATGCGATGTGGAGAGGGTTCCGACACACAGCCCTCCCAGCATCCCCAGCGGCCGCTGCTGGTCTGCTCATTCGCAGTTGGACTCCCGGGTCATAGATATACGTATAAAATGGAGAGTAAACTTAACCAGCGCTTGTGTTTAGATGATCAAGGTCTGATGTATTCCTTATCTATTCGTCCTCATAGTAGATCATGTGAATAAAAAAGATGTATATAGCATAACACCCTTTTATTATACACAACATAAACAAATAAAACAATTGTAGTGAATAGCACAAATCCTGGAGTGTTACTAGGTGCAGTGGGTAATTACCAGATGTTCCAGAACTGTGATTAAACAGTTCTAAATGGGCATAGAGATTTAACTGCAGGGATTCCGGATTTCCCCCAGTATTCGGTCCAATGATGTTATAACCGCGTCTCCACTCCACTGCAGACCTGCAAACGCCTCCCTGGATCTCACCAACGCGTTTCCACACTTCCCTTGTTGTCCAGGACAACAAGGGAAGTGACGCACAGGTCCAGCAGAGGACCACGGAACTTTAGGTAATTAATGTATAGGGTCCAGCTGGACCTGCTGGACAATGATTGGTGGATCGTTTTGTTAAATATCCGGAGTTAGAAGGAGAGTGACATTGCACTATTTGCACCTTGAAAAAGACCCCAGCCCGGGGTGGAAACGCGTTGGTGAGATCCAGGGAGGCGTTTGCAGGTCTGCAGTGGAGTGGAGACGCGGTTATAACATCATTGGACCGAATACTGGGGGAAATCCGGAATCCCTGCAGTTAAATCTCTATGCCCATTTAGAACTGTTTAATCACAGTTCTGGAACATCTGGTAATTACCCACTGCACCTATTAACACTCCAGGATTTGTGCTATTCACTACAATTGTTTTATTTGTTTATGTTGTATATAATAAAAGGGTGTTATGCTATATACATCTTTTTTATTCACATGATCTACTATGAGGACGAATAGATAAGGAATACATCAGACCTTTATCATCTAAACACAAGCGCTGGTTAAGTTTACTCTCCATTTTATACGTATATTTGTGCACTTTTTGGTGAGGGGTTGGAGGAAACCTCACAGGAGTTTAAACATTATTAGCAGCTTTTGCGCACGGGACACTTTCATCTTGTTTTGTTATCCCGGGTCATAGACCCAGGAGTCCAGCAGCTGCAGCGCATCGCAAAGACTGACAGCTCAGATAGCAAGAGCGGTTCTCCGCAACATTAATCGCATATGTCAGTACATATGTGATTAGTGGCTGCGCAGTGTGTGGCGGGATGTACTGCAACAGGTTTGTACATACCACCCATAAAGAGGGGACGAGGGGGGAAATGGAAGCCAAGGGGAGGGATGTGGCATAAGAGCAAAGTGATACAGGAGGAGAAGAAGGTTGGGGAACAGATGGGATGGGGAGAAAGATGGTATAATGTGACACAGAGGAAGAAAGTGACAGGCTGCTGTGGAGTGGAGGTGGGGCAGAGACACGTGGGAAGTGGAGAAAGAACAGAGACACACATGAGACACACATGGGGTTTGGAGTGGGAGGCAGAGGCACATATACTATGCTGCATAGTATAGAGATAAAGACGGGAAGACAAGGGCAGACATGCAGGGTGGTAGTGAGGGAACATAGAGATGTAGGACGGTAGGCAGGTAATAAAGTGATGCAGGGAGGTAGGACGGGAATGTAGAGACGCAGGGCGGTTGGGAGGGCATATAGAGATGCAGGGCGGTATGGAGGGGCTAGAGAGAGAGACACATGGCGATAGGGAAAGGATAGAGAGAGAGACACAGGGCGATAGGCAAAGGATAGAGAGACGAAGGGTGGTAGGGAGGGGATAGAGAGATGCAGGGCGGTTGGGAGGGCATAGAGAGACGCAGGGCGGTTGGGAGGGGATAGAGAGACGAAGGGTGGTTGGGAGGGCATAGAGAGACGCAGGGTGGTAGAGAGGGTATAGAGAGACGCAGGGCGGTTGGGAGGGGATAGAGAGACGAAGGGTGGTTGGGAGGGCATAGAGAGACGCAGGGTGGTAGAGAGGGTATAGAGAGATGCAGGGCGGTTGGGAGGGGATAGAGAGATGCAGGGCTGTAGAGAGGGTATAGAGAGACGCAGGGTGGTTGGGAGGGCATAGAGAGACGCAGGGCTGTAGAGAGGGGATAGAGAGACGCAGGGCGGTTGGGAGGGCATAGAGAGACGCAGGGCTGTGGAGAGGGGATAGAGAGATGCAGGGCGGTTGGGAGGGCATAGAGAGACGCAGGGCTGTGGAGAGGGGATAGAGAGACGCAGGGCGATTGGGAGGGGATAGAGAGACACAGGGCGGTTGGGAGGGCATAAAGAGACGCAGGGCTGTGGAGAGGGGATAGAGAGACGCAGGGCGGTTGGGAGGGCATAGAGAGACGCAGGGCTGTGGAGAGGGGATAGAGAGACGCAGGGCGGTTGGGAGGGCATAGAGAGACGCAGGGCTGTGGAGAGGGGATAGAGAGACGCAGGGCGGTTGGGAGGGCATAGAGAGACGCAGGGCTGTGGAGAGGGGATAGAGAGACGCAGGGCGGTTGGGAGGGGATAGAGAGACGCAGGGCGGTTGGGAGGGGATAGAGAGACGCAGGGCGGTAGGGAGGGAATAGAGAGACGCAGGGCGGTAGGGAGGGAATAGAGAGACGCAGGGCGGTAGGGAGGGAATAGAGAGACACAGGGCGGTTGGGAGGGGATAGAGAGACACAGGGCGGTTGGGAGGGCATAGAAAGATGCAGGGCGGTGGGAGGGCATTGAGAGACGCAGGGCGGTAGGGATGGCATAGAAAGAAGCAGGGCAATTGGGCGGGTATTGAGAGATGCAGGGCAGTAGGGAGGGAATATAGAGATTTAGAGATGCAGTATTTTTCTTGGGCTGTGTGCCTGACAAAAGTCCCCAGTGAAGAACCTGAGGGAGGAGAGAAGGGAAAGTAGTGGAGGGGGTGGACTCTGGGGCAGAGACCTAGTGAACAGAGAAGAGTAACTGATTAGATAGCGCAGTGTGTCCATCCTGCTGCTGGTCCCGCGGGAACACTTAAACGATGGGAGTCCTGGTGGCTGTGACCAGCGGTGGAAGACGTGACAACCTGACCCCACGAACATCAACAGTGTGGGGGGTGTTAGTATGTGTGCCCCCAGCAGCACTATTTCCAGGCCCCTAGTTGCACCTGACAATGCACAGAGGAACACTCTCACCTTTCAAATCTGTGCAGAGTCCAGACATCAGATGCTGCAGAGTCACTCTGCCTTTTCCATTCCCTGCCTCAGGGCTTTGGGGGCGGCAGCCTAGGTGCTGTGTTGTGGAGTCTGGGGGTGGGCCTCTGGGGATCTGGGTGTGGCTGTGGTGGGGAGGTGGGCACCTATGTAGCGTGATGTGTGCGGGGTCCCAGGGAGTATGCGGCGCAGGGAGGGCTATGAAAGTCTTCCGCTGCACCGCTATCATAGACATCAACAGTATGCTAGTGCCAGCAGCAGCAGTTGTTCCACTGGCGGCGCGGCCCGGGGAGAGGGAGTTGTTGATGCCGGAGGGGCCAGCAGGGCCTAGGATGCTGCGGTAAAATATATTTTTTCCTATTAGAGCTCAGAAACTTGGTCCATATGCGGTAGGCCTATTTTGGAGTGTGGGCCTGGAGCTGCAGCTCCACCAGCCCCATTATTAATCCGGCCCTGGTTACAGTGAGAGGGCAGAGTGCCACCATCCACTGGTGCTTTTACCATTCACACACTACAACACCCATACGCTCCAGGCTTCTTCTACACTGCTGTTACACCTGTTATATCCCTGTGCCTTCTGCTACTTGTTATTCTACCTGGTTTAATAAACCTAAGAACTGGTAAACATTACCACTAAGGTGGCCAATCTCAGGCCAATTTTTCAATCCCAGGAATCAGGATTAAAAAATTATCAATCCCGGGATTCCCGGGATTGGTTCCCTTGCAATGCCCGACGCCGCTGTACCCCACTCCCCACACTGTACCCCACATTTGGTGGGAGGGTGGGTCCACCTGCTGCAGAATTGCAGGCCGGTGCAGGCGCTGATGTCCGTGCAGCAGGCAGTGAGCGGCTGCCTGCGCAGCGTGACCTCTGACTTCACGTCATGCTGCACAGTGCGCACAGCCGGGGGCAGGGGGAGGTGAGCAGGGGGAGCCAGGCAGCGGCTGAGCCGCCTGAGGATGCTCAATGCTGCCTGGCATTGAAAACACAAAGGGGCTTCCTAATCCTGAAATCTCCGGGATTGGAAGCTCCAATCCCGAGATTGAATCCCGGGCAATTTTTGGCCACCACAATAACCACATGTGGCCTAAACACAACAACCAGCACCAAACACTGCGCAAACACATCTAACATGACATATACTCTGGCCCAATGTGTTTTATCCTGGCTGGTAATCCGCCTGTATAATAAATATATCTAACATTCCATTGCACTGCACATCGCTAGGCTACTCTGCTAATACTATAACATGCACATTAATCACATTAATAAAAGAGAGAAAGGATTTATCTATGTGGAGGTTTCCTATGTTTTTGGCCTAATGTAAAATCAGGATTGGGAAATAATACATTTATTATGCTGATAATTACTGCGCCAGTTTGCAGGATGCTTTGCTGAATTTTATTATTTATATTACAAAAATAAATATTTATTCCCAGCAGGACAGTTACTAATTAATGTCTCCAAAAACTTCTGCACACAACTGGCATGGGAGAAGGTTTCCCTGGAAAACTCCTCCTCTGATATTTCACAATGTGTTAATATCCACATGTTATAAAAGTCGCATGTTGTACGACAATCCCAATATCAGAGGAGGAAAGTCTGCCAGAGGCACTGCCAGCATGGGGAATCTATGGTTTATGATTATTATTCTACTAGGTGAGTTTGTTTTACTAAAGGGTATATTTGCTATGCAGCGCTAATCCGCTTCGCCTTCAGGGCTTCCGCCCACTGGATATACAGGGTCAATAATATTAACTACAAAACCAGGCATGTTTTTTTATATTTAATATAATTTCCCCAATAAATCTAATGGCAAAAACCAACATAGATAGATAGATAGATAGATAGATAGATAGATAGATAGATGGATGAATGGAGCACCATTTATCATATGCAACAACTTTTAAATAGCTAGAACTCATTTGACAAATGGGCCCCATAGTATCAATCAATCAATCAATCAATCAATCAATCAATCAATCAACCCCTAACTGTCATGCTACAGGCTTTGTTTGAAAATGACATTAGCTGATTGGTTGACACTTTATCTCTATTAATTTTATCTCTCTCCAAGTTTTGATAACTCTCCCCCAAGAGATAGATAGATAGTTACATAGTTACATAGTTGTTGAGGTTGAAAAAAGACAAATGTCCATCAAGTCCAACCTACTGTACATTACATTTAATTTTTTTTTTTAAATGTATTTTAATATTAATTAAATGTGGTATCCCTGAAAAAAAAATTCCGCTAGGAATTTATCTAATCCATTTTTAAACTTATTGATTGTGTCCACCATTACTACCTTCTCTGGAAGAGAATTCCAGATCCTTACTGCTCTTACTGTGAAGAATCCTTTTCTCCGTTGGGTATGGACTTTTTTCTCTTCTAACCTCAGGGGGTGTCCTCGTGTCCTATGTAGTGTTTTTTGGTACACAAATCGTTTGATAGATCCTTGTATTGTCCCTTAATGTATTTATAAATATTAATGATGTCCCCTCTCAGTCACCTCTTTTCCAGTGTGAACATATCAAGCCTTTTAAGTCTTTCCTCATAGTCCAGTGCCTCTAACCCCTTAACCAGTTTGGTGACTCGCCTCTGAACCCTTTCGAGTTCCAAGATATATTTTTTATAGTATGGTGCCCAAAACTGTACACAATATTCCAGGTGTGGTCGCACCAATGATTTATACAGAGGCAGGATTACACTCTCATCCCTTGTCTCCAAACCCCATTTTATGCATGATAACACCTTATTAGCTTTTGTTGCTGCATTTTGACATTGTGTACTGCTACCAAGTTTATTATCGATGAGCACAACCAAATCCTTTTCCACTACCATTATTCCTACATTTTCCCCATTTAGTTTATAGGCTGCCTGATTGTTCTTAGTCCCAAAGTGCATAACTTTACATTTGTCTATACTGAACCTCATTCCCCATTTGTCTGCCCAGGCCTCCAGTCTAGATAAGTTATTCTGTAAAGACTCAACATCCTTGTCTGAATTAATTATTCTAAATAGTTTAGTATCATCTACGAAAATTGACACTGTGCTTTCCAGTCCCTCTCCTAGGTCATTAATAAATATATAAAACTGCAATTGCCCGAGTACTGAGCCCTGCGGTATTCCACTGAGTACTGAAGCCCATTCAGAGTACATCCCATTAACCCCCACTCGCTGCTCCCTATTAAAGAGCCAATTACTCACCCAAGTACAGATAGTGGTTCCTACCCCAAGCTCTCTTAGTTTGAGAATTAGTCTCCTGTGTGGAACTTTGTCAAAAGCCTTAGCGAAGTCTAAAAAGATCACATCCACTGCTTGACCCTGATTAATATTATCGCTCACTTTCTCGTAGAAGCTTATTAAGTTAGTTTGACATGACCTGTCCTTCACAAATCCATGTTGATTCCTAGTAATAACCTTGGAGGTATCCAAGTACTCTAGAATGCTATCCCTCAATATACCTTCTAGTATTTTCCCCACTATAGATGTCAAGCTAACCGGTCTATAGTTCCCGGGGAGCATTTTAATACCCTTTTTAAATATTGGGACTACCTCTGCTATACACTAGTCCTTTGGTATCATCCCTGATCTAACTGACTCGCTGAAGATCAAATATAGAGGTTTTGATAGCTCTACGTTGAGTTCCATAAGAACCCTGGGGTGGAGTCTATCCGGCCAAGGAGATTTATTTATCTTAATTTTACTTAGTCTCTCCTGGATTACTCCCTCGTTTAAGCAAGTACCAAGCAATGGGTCATTATTATTATTTATGTTATGTTCTACTCTCGTTAACCTGTCCTCTTTCATGAATACTGATGCAAAGAATGTATTAAATAAATCTGCTTTTTCCCTATAATCATTGATCACGACATCCAGCTTGCCCTTTAAGGGCCCAATATTCTCCCTTTTCAACCTTTTACCGTTTATATACTTAAAGAACTTTTTGGGGTTTGTTTTACTCTCCTTTGCGATTTGTTTTTCGTTTTCTATTTTAGCTGCTCTAATCGCTTTTTTTGCCTTTTTTGTTACATTCCTTGTAGAACTGGAATGATTCCATCTTTCCGTCAGACTTAAATGCTTTGAAAGCATGCCTCTTTTTATCCATTTGTTCCTTGACCTTCTTATTAAGCCACATCGGTTTGGATTTCCTACTTCTGTTTTAGTTGACTTTGGTAATATATAAATTAGCAGGGCCGGTGCTAAGGTGTTTGGCGCCCTCCTGCAAACTATAAAATTGCGCCCTCCCTCCGGTAACTTAGAAAGGGACAGCGTCCATCACAAAAGAGGGGTGTGGTCTCACAAGGAAGGAGTGTGGACACACAATAGCACCTCACAATAGTTGCTCCAATTCAAATTACGCCACACTGTAGCACAATCTTATTCACATTATACTGCACGTAGTCCCCATGATTCATATGAAACGACATAGGGGGGTATTCAAGTAGGTCGATTTTTTTTTTTACCTAGGTGAAAAAACAGGACTTGTTGCCATTTTTAAGGCGAATGTGGATTCACCCTATTCAATAACAGGGCCGTTTTTTTGCCTAGGTGAAAAATTCAGCAGGAGCAAAAAAAAATGTGGATTGGCGTATCCACATGTTTTCTCTCCTGCGCCGGTGAAAAGGCTAGCCGTTTTTGAAAATTTTGAGGCATTTTTCGCCAATGCCTTTTCACACAAAAAAGGTGAAAAAGCATTGTCGAAAATGCCTTTAAAAATGGTCGAAAACGGCCCGAAACTGAATAGGCAGGGGGCACATTTAACAGCTCTAAGATTACGCTGATGAGGTGTTAAGGCAGGGGCGCTGACAAGGGAGTTAGAGGGAGAGTGAGAGCATGGGCGCAGACGGGGTGTAATACGGAGGTTGAAGGCAGGGGCACTGAGGGGGGAGTTAAAGGAAGGTTGAGGGCAGTGCCATGCAACCACACAGGGCGCCCGTCATGGCACCTTGCGGATCCTTGTCTCCCCCTCCTTCCTCCTCCCGTGCACTCTTGCTCGGGGGGCAAAGTTTTGCGGAATGATGCTGTTGCGTTCTGACGTCACAACGCAATTGCGTCATTCCGCGAAACCCCGCCCCTTGAGCAGGAGTACTCTGGAAGAGGGAGGAGGGGCAGACAAGCTGGAAGAAGGAGGCGGCCGGCACAAGGAAGGAGAGGCGGCCCGACCCAAAGAGCAGGAAGATCTTCTTCATATGTAAGTAGTCTCTCTATCTCCCCCCCTCCCTGTCCCTTCCTTCATCCCCACTTGACACTTGCTTGCTGTACTGTGTAAAATGGGGACACTTGCCTGCCGTACTGTGTAAAATGGGGACACTTGCCTGCCGTACTGTGTAAAATGGGGAGTCTTGCCTGCGTAATGTGTAAAATGGGGACTCTTGCCTGCCGCACTGTGTAAAATGGGGACTCTTGCCTGCCGTACTGTATAAAATGGGGAGTCTTGCCTGCGTAATGTGTAAAATGGGGACTCTTGCCTGCCGTACTGTATAAAATGGGGAGTCTTGCCTGCGTAATGTGTAAAATGGGGACTCTTGCCTGCCGTAATGTGTAAAATGGGGAGTCTTGCCTGCCGTACTGTGTAAAATGGGGACACTTGCCTGCCGTAATGTGTAAAATGGTGAGTCTTGCCTGCTGTAATATGTAAAATGGGGACTCTTACCTGCCGTACTGTGTAAAATGGGGACTTTTGATCCCCCCCCGTGGTGGCCATGAAGATATCAGATGAGGCCACGCCCATTTTAATGAGGCCACGCCACCTTTCCGGAAGTGCGCTCGCATGCTTTTTCTTTTTATAGCTATGAGGGGCGCCCTTTTTTTAATGTCAATGGGGGGAGGCGCATTTTTAAATCTCGCACTGGGAGCCAAATTGACTAGAAACAGCCCTGGGTGAGGGCACACTGAAGGGGGAGCTACATGGAGGGTGAGGGCAGAGGCAATGAGGGGGGAGTTACAGGGAGGGTTAGGGCAGGGGCGCTGAGGGTGGAGTTACAGGGAGGGTGAGGGTAGGGACGCTGAGGGTGGAGTTACAGGGAGGGTGAGGGTAGGGACGCTGATGGGGTAGTTACAGGGAGGGTGAAGGCATCCTGGGGGGGAGGTACAGGGATGGTAAGGGTAGGGGCACTGAGGGGGTAGTTACAGGGAGGGTGAGGGCAGGGATGCTAAGGGGGGAGTTAGAGGGAGGGTGAGGGCACCTTGGGGGAGATGCTACAGGGACTTTAAGGGTAGGGGCACCTAGGGGGGAGTTACAGGGAGGGTGAGGGCTGGGACGCTGGGAGGAGTTAGAGGGAGGGTCATGACAAAGCTGCGAAAAGCTGTGACAAAGTGCGCATGCGCAGACGGTCAGGCGGAGCACAGCGCAGCACAGACCGAGTGCAACAGCGATAGGAGAACCCTGTAGTGGCCGCGGCGGTGATGAGGAGGGAGAAGAGAAAGCAGATGGGGAGCTAAGGGGCAGCGGGGCGGTGACTACTCAGATCGCAGTGAAAACGGCAATTAACGTGGCGGCGGAGGTTAGTACATCCCGCCCACAAAGAAGTGAGGACAATAAAGAGAGAGAGAGGTGAGGACAGGAGAGAAAGAGAGGGAGGATGAGAGAGGGAGGTGAGGACGTCAGCCACTCACCCTGGCAGATCTCCTTTCCCTGTTGATAGTGAGCTCTTTCAGGCTGCTGATGCTGCAGCTGGCCCTGCTGCTAGGGGCCGGGATCCGGGACTGCCTGGGTGACGTGTCTCATCAGGGCCAGGGACTCAGGCAGGCTGCTGCAGATGGGTGGGCGGACAGCCATGTGTTGAGCCACATGCCTTTGCCCAACGCTGTGGTGCTGCTCCTCCTCCTCCTTCTCTCCCCTGCGGCTGTCCCTGCACTTATTGCAGTAGGCGCTGGCCATGGCTGGGTGCGGGGAGCGAAGCGGAGGACACAAAGACTCCCAGGAGCAGCGTGCACCAGACAAGGAGGAGATCAGGCCAAAGCTGGCGATCACTGAGAACTGCGCCGCACTGTTTACATGCACTGGCCATTCGCGATGGATTGCTTTTGCCTACAAAGAGGTGGTGGGGGGGGCGGAACAGAGGGGACAGACACCGGGACACGGGAGAGGCATGCAGCAGCAGACAGCCATGCCGCTACAAGATGTTGTGACCAGGAGGCGCATGCAGGCAGCAGATACCGCGGGTGAGAATCTGCGCAGCTGCGTAGGTTGCGATATTGGCCGGCCGGCCCTGTTCGCTCCTCCCCGCTGCCCCCTTGCCTGCCCCCCGTTCCGACTCCCTTGACTGTAAGTAATGAGGCAAAGAGGGGGGAGCTGGTCTTCATGCTGCCGGCGCCGCTGCTGCCTGTCAGAGTGACAGGCGCTGACAGCCGGCAGCAACAGCATCAGTAAGGTCGCAGAGCGGGGAGAGCACCTCTCCGACCCAGCGCTTCCCTGCTTTGCAGGACCTTGCTGAGCGGATAGCGCAGGGCCTGTAAATTAGTGTACTTATTGGGGGTGATTCCGAGTAGTTCGCTCGTTATTTTTTTCCGCTACGGAGCAATTAGTCGCAAACTGTGCATGCGCAATGTTCGCAGTGCACCTGCGCCAAGTAAATTAGCACAAAAGTTTGGTATTTTACTCACGGCCTAACAAAGATTTCTCTGACGTCCTAGTGGATGCTGGGAACTCCGAAAGGACCATGGGGAATAGCGGGCTCCGAAGGAGGCTGGGCACTCTAGAAAGATTTATGACTACCTGGTGTGCACTGGCTCCTCCCACTATGACCCTCCTCCAAGCCTCAGTTAGATTTTGTGCCCGGCCGAGGTTGGATGCACACTAGGGGCTCTCATGAGCTCTTAGAAAGAAAGATAGACTTAGGTTTTTTATTTTCAGTGAGACCTGCTGGCAACAGGCTCACTGCAGCGAGGGACTAAGGGGAGAAGAAGCGAACTCGCCTGCTTGCAGCCGGATTGGGCTTCTTAGGCTACTGGACACCATTAGCTCCAGAGGGATCGACCGCAGGCCCAGCCTTGATGTTCGGTCCCGGAGCCGCGCCGCCGCCCCCCTTACAGAGCCAGAAGCAAGAAGATGGTCCGGAAAATCGGCGGCATGAAGACATCAGTCTTCACCAAGGTAGCGCACAGCACTGCAGCTGTGCGCCATTGCTCCTCTCACACACTCCGGTCACTGAGGGTGCAGGGCGCTGGGGGGGCGCCCTGAGGCAGCAATAAAAACACTTTGGCTGGCAGGGGCTATATATGAGGTAAATACCCCTGCCAGATTCCATAAAAAAGCGGGAGAATAGGCCGCGGAAAAGGGGCGGAGCTATCTCCCTCAGCACACTGGTGCCATTTTTCCCTCACAGCTCCGCTGGAAGGAAGCTCCCTAGCTCTCCCCTGCAGTCTACACTACAGAAAAGGGTTAAAAAAAGAGAGGGGGGGCACTAAATTTAGGCGCAGTATACATTATATAGAAACAGCAGCTATAGGGGACATAACTCAGTTAGTCCCTGCATAATATAGCGCTCTGGTGTGTGCTGGCATACTCTCACTCTGTCCCCCCAAAGGGCTTTTGTGGGTCCTGTCCTCGTTTAGAGCATTCCCTGTGTGTCTGCGGTGTGTCGGTACGGCTGTGTCGACATGTTGAATGAGGAGGCTTATATGGTGACGGAGCAGAGGCCGATATATGTGATGTCGCCCCCTGTGGGGCCGACACCAGAGTGGATGGATAGGTGAAAGGTATTAACTGACAGTGTCAACTCCTTACATAAAAGGGTGGATGACGTAACAGCTGTGGGACAGCCGGCTTCTCAGTCCGCGCCTGCCCAGGCGTCTCAAAGGCCATTAGGGGCTCAAAAACGCCCGCTCTCTCAGATGGCAGACACAGATGTCGACACGGAGTCTGACTCCAGTGTCGACAAGGTTGAGACATATACACAATCCACTAGGAACATCCGTGACTTGATCCCGGCAATAAAAAATGTGTTATACATTTCTGACATTAACCCAAGCACCTCTAAAAATGGGTTTTAGGTTGGGGAGAAAAAACAGGCAGTGTTTTGTTCCCCCATCAGATGAATAAATGAAGTGTGTGAAAAGCGTGGGTTCCCCCGTTAAGAAACTGGTAATTTCTAAAAAGTTACCGATGGCGTACCCTTTCCCGCCAGGAGGATAAGTTACGCTGGGAGATATCCCATAGGGTGGATAAGGCGCTCACACGGTTGTCAAAAAAGGTGGCACTGCCGTTTTTGGAACGGCCACTTTGAAGGTACCTGTTGATAAAAAGCAGGAGGCAGGATTACACTCTCATCCCTTGTCTCCAAACCCCATTTTATGCATGATAACACCTTATTAGCTTTTGTTGCTGCATTTTGACATTGCGTACTGCTACCAAGTTTATTATCGATGAGCACACCCAAATCCTTTTCCACTACCATTATTCCTACATTTTCCCCATTTAGTTTATAGGCTGCCTGATTGTTCTTAGTCCCAAAGTGCATAACTTTACATTTGTCTATACTGAACCTCATTCCCCATTTGTCTGCCCAGGCCTCCAGTCTAGTTAAGTTATTCTGTAAAGACTCAACATCCTTGTCTGAATTAATTATTCTAAATAGTTTAGTATCATCTGCGAAAATTGACACTGTGCTTTCCAGTCCCTCTCCTAGGTCATTAATAAATATATAAAACAGCAATTGCCCGAGTACTGCGCCCTGCGGTATTCCACTGAGTACTGAAGCCCATTCAGAGTACATCCCATTAACCCCCACTCGCTGCTCCCTATTAAAGAGCCAATTACTCACCCAAGTACAGATAGTGGTTCCTACCCCAAGCTCTCTTAGTTTGAGAATTAGTCTCCTGTGTGGAACTTTGTCAAAAGCCTTAGCGAAGTCTAAAAAGATCACATCCTCTGCTTGACCCTGATTAATATTATCGCTCACTTTCTCGTAGAAGCTTATTAAGTTAGTTTGACATGACCTGTCCTTCACAAATCCATGTTGATTCCTAGTAATAACCTTGGAGGTATCCAAGTACTCTAGAATGCTATCCCTCAATATACCTTCTAGTATTTTCCCCACTATAGATGTCAAGCTAACCGGTCTATAGTTCCCGGGGAGCATTTTAATACCCTTTTTAAATATTGGGACTACCTCTGCTATACACTAGTCCTTTGGTATCATCCCTGATCTAACTGACTCGCTGAAGATCAAATATAGAGGTTTTGATAGCTCTACGTTGAGTTCCATAAGAACCCTGGGGTGGAGTCTATCCGGCCAAGGAGATTTATTTATCTTAATTTTACTTAGTCTCTCCTGGATTACTCCCTCATTTAAGCAAGTACCAAGCAATGGGTCATTATTATTATTTATGTTATGTTCTACTCTTGTTAACCTGTCCTCTTTCATGAATACTGATGCAAAGAATTTATTAAATAAATCTGCTTTTTCCCTATAATCATTGATCACAACATCCAGCTTGCCCTTTAAGGGCCCAATATTCTCCCTTTTCAACCTTTTACCGTTTATATACTTAAAGAACTTTTTGGGGTTTGTTTTACTCTCCTTTGCGATTTGTTTTTCGTTTTCTATTTTAGCTGCTCTAATCGCTTTTTTTTGCATTTTTTTGTTACATTCCTTGTAGAACTGGAATGATTCCACCTTTCCCTCAGACTTAAATGCTTTGAAAGCATGCCTCTTTTTATCCATTTGTTCCTTGACCTTCTTATTAAGCCACATCGGTTTGGATTTCCTACTTCTGTTTTAGTTGACTTTGGTAATATATAAATTAGCAGGGCCGGTGTTAAGGTGTTTGGCGCCCTCCTGCAAACTATAAAATTGCACCCTCCCTCCGGTAACTTAGAAAGGGACAGCGTCCATCACAAAAGAGGGGTGTAGTCTCACAAGGAAGGAGTGTGGACACACAATAGCACCTCACAATAGTTGCTCCAATTCAAATTACGCCACACTGTAGCACAATCTTATTCACATTATACTGCACGTAGTCCCCATGATTCATATGAAACGACATAGGGGGGTATTCAAGTAGGTCGGTTTTTTTTTTTACCTAGGTGAAAAAACAGGACTTGTTGCCATTTTTAAGGCGAATGTGGATTCACCCTATTCAATAACAGGGCCGTTTTTTTGCCTAGGTGAAAAATTCAGCAGGAGCAAAAAAAAAATGTGGATTGGCGTATCCACATGTTTTCTCTCCTGCGCCGGTGAAAAGGCTGGCCGTTTTTGAAAATTTTGAGGCATTTTTCGCCAATGCCTTTTCACACAAAAAAGGTGAAAAAGCATTGGCGAAAATGCCTTTAAAAATGGTCGAAAACGGCCCGAAACTGAATAGGCAGGGGGCAAATTCAACAGCTCTGAGATTACGCTGATGAGGTGTTAAGGCAGGGGCGCTGACAAGGGAGTTAGAGGGAGAGTGAGAGCATGGGCGCAGACGGGGTGTTATACGGAGGTTGAAGGCAGGGGCACTGAGGGGGGAGTTAAAGGAAGGTTGAGGGCAGTGCCATGCAACCACACAGGGCGCCCGCCATGGCACCTTGCGGGTCCTTGTCTCCCCGTCCTCCCTCCTCCCGAGCACTCTTGCTCGGGGGGCAAAGTTTTGCGGAATGATGCGGTTGCGTTCTGACGTCACAACGCAATCGCGTCATTCCGCGAAACCCCGCCCCCCTAGTAGGAGTACTCTGGAAGAGGGAGGAGGGGCAGACAAGCTGGAAGGAGGAGGCGGCCGGCACAAGGAAGGAGAGGCGGCCCAACCCAAAGAGCAGGAAGATCCTCTTCATATGTAAGTAGTCTCTCTATCTCCCCCCCTCCCTGTTGCTTGCTGTACTGTGTAAAATGGGGACACTTGCCTGCCGTACTGTGTAAAATGGGGACACTTGCCTGCCGTACTGTGTAAAATGGGGAGTCTTGCCTGCGTAATGTGTAAAATGGGGACTCTTGCCTGCCGCACTGTGTAAAATGGGGACTCTTGCCTGCCGTACTGTATAAAATGGGGAGTCTTGCCTGCGTAATGTGTAAAATGGGGACTCTTGCCTGCCGTAATGTGTAAAATGGGGAGTCTTGCCTGCCGTACTGTGTAAAATGGGGACACTTGCCTGCCGTAATGTGTAAAATGGTGAGTCTTGCCCTCTGTAATATGTAAAATGGGGACTCTTACCTGCCGTACTGTGTAAAATGGGGACTTTTGATCCCCCCCCCCCGTGGTGGCCATGAAGATATCAGATGAGGCCACGCCCATTTTAACGAGGCCACGCCACCTTTCCGGAAGTGTGCTCGCATGCTTTTTATTTTTATAGCTATGAGCGCCCTTTTTTTAATGTCAATAGGGGGAAGGCGCATTTTTAAATCTCGCACTGGGAGCCAAATTGACTAGAAACAGCCCTGGGTGAGGGCACACTGAGGGGGGAGCTACATGGAGGGTGAGGGCAGAGGCAATGAGGGTGGAGTTACAGGGAGGGTTAGGGCAGGGGCGCTGAGGGTGGAGTTACAGGGAGGGTGAGGGCAGGGGCGCTGAGGGGGGAGTTACAGGGAGGGTGAGGGTAGGGACGCTGAGGGTGGAGTTACAGGGAGGGTGAGGGTAGGGACGCTGATGGGGTAGTTACAGGGAGGGTGAAGGCATCCTGGGGGGGAGGTACAGGGACGGTAAGGGTAGGGGCACTGAGGGGGGAGTTACAGGGAGGGTGAGGGCAGGGATGCTAAGGGGGGAGTAAGAGGGAGGGTGAGGGCACCTTGGGGGTGATGCTACAGGGACTTTAAGGGTAGGGGCACTGAGAGTGGGAGTTACAGGGAGGGTGAGGGTAGGGACGCTGATGGGGTAGTTACAGGGAGGGTGAAGGCATCCTGGGGGGGAGGTACAGGGATGGTAAGGGTAGGGGCACTGAGGGGGTAGTTACAGGGAGGGTGAGGGCAGGGATGCTAAGGGGGGAGTTAGAGGGAGGGTGAGGGCACCTTGGGGGAGATGCTACAGGGACTTTAAGGGTAGGGGCACCTAGGGGGGAGTTACAGGGAGGGTGAGGGCTGGGACGCTGGGGGGAGTTAGAGGGAGGGTGATGACAAAGCTGCGAAAAGCTGTGACAAAGTGCGCATGCACAGACGGCCAGGCGGAGCACAGCGCAGCACAGACCGAGCGCAACGGCGATAGGAGAACTCTGTAGTGGCCGCGGCGGTGATGAGGAGGGAGAAGAGAAAGCAGATGGGGAGCTAAGGGGCAGCGGGGCGGTGACTACTCAGATCGCAGTGAAAACGGCAATTAACGTGGCGGCGGAGGTTAGTACATCCCGCCCACAAAGAGGTGAGGACAATAAAGAGAGAGAGAGGTGAGGACGGGAGAGAAAGAGAGGGAGGATGAGAGAGGGAGGTGAGGACGTCAGCCACTCACCCTGGCAGATCTCCTTTCCCTGTTGATAGTGAGCTCTTTCAGGCTGCTGATGCTGCAGCTGGCCCTGCTGCTAGGGGCCGGGATCCGGGACTGCCTGGGTGACGTGTCTCATCAGGGCCAGGGACTCAGGCAGGCTGCTGCAGATGGGTGGGCGGACAGCCATGTGTTGAGCCACACGCCGTCGCCCAACGCTGTGGTGCTGCTGCTCCTCCTCCTCCTTCTCTCCCCTGCGGCTGTCCCTGCACTTATTGCAGTAGGCGCTGGCCATGGCTGGGTGCGAGGAGCGGAGCGGAGGACACAAAGACTCCCAGGAGCAGCGTGCACCAGACAAGGAGGAGATCAGGCCAAAGCTGGCGATCACTGAGAACTGCGCCGCACTGTTTACATGCACTGGCCATTCGCGATGGATTGCTTTTGCCTACAAAGAGGTGGGGGGGGGGGGGGGGGGGGGCGGAACAGAGGGGACAGACACCGGGACACGGGAGAGGCATGCAGCAGCAGACAGCCATGCCGCTACAAGATGTTGTGACCAGGAGGCGCATGCAGGCAGCAGATACCGCGGGTGAGAATCTGCGCAGCTGCGTAGGTTGCGATATTGGCCGGCCGGCCCTGTTCGCTCCTCCCCGCTGCCCCCTTGCCTGCCCCCCGTTCCGACTCCCTTGACTGTAAGTAATGAGGCAAAGAGGGGGGAGCTGGTCTTCATGCTGCCGGCGCCGCTGCTGCCTGTCAGAGTGACAGGCGCTGACAGCCGGCAGCAACAGCATCAGTAAGGTCGCAGAGCGGGGAGAGCACCTCTCCGACCCAGCGCTTCCCTGCTTTGCAGGACCTTGCTGAGCGGATAGTGCAGGGCCTGTAAATTAGTGTACTTATGGGGGTGATTCCGAGTAGTTCGCTTGTTATTTTTTTCTGCTACGGAGCAATTAGTCGCAAACTGTGCATGCGCAATGTTCGCAGTGCACCTGCGCCAAGTAAATTAGCACAAAAGTTTGGTATTTTACTCACGGCCTAACGAAGATTTCTCTGACGTCCTAGTGGATGCTGGGAACTCCGAAAGAACCATGGGGAATAGCGGGCTCCGAAGGAGGCTGGGCACTCTAGAAAGATTTATGACTACCTGGTGTGCACTGGCTCCTCCCACTATGACCCTCCTCCAAGCCTCAGTTAGATTTTGTGCCCGGCCGAGGTTGGATGCACACTAGGGGCTCTCATGAGCTCTTAGAAAGAAAGATAGACTTAGGTTTTTTATTTTCAGTGAGACCTGCTGGCAACAGGCTCACTGCAGCGAGGGACTAAGGGGAGAAGAAGCGAACTCGCCTGCTTGCAGCCGGATTGGGCTTCTTAGGCTACTGGACACCATTAGCTCCAGAGGGATCGACCGCAGGCCCAGCCTTGATGTTCGGTCCCGGAGCCGCGCCGCCGTCCCCCTTACAGAGCCAGAAGCAAGAAGATGGTCCGGAAAATCGGCGGCATGAAGACATCAGTCTTCACCAAGGTAGCGCACAGCACTGCAGCTGTGCGCCATTGCTCCTCTCACACACTTCACACTCCGGTCACTGAGGGTGCAGGGCGCTGGGGGGGCGCCCTGAGGCAGCAATAAAAACACCTTGGCTGGCAGGGGCTATATATGAGGTAAATACCCCTGCCAGATTCCATAAAAAAGCGGGAGAATAGGCCGCGGAAAAGGGGCGGAGCTATCTCCCTCAGCACACTGGTGCCATTTTTCCCTCACAGCTCCGCTGGAAGGAAGCTCCCTAGCTCTCCCCTGCAGTCTACACTACAGAAAAGGGTTAAAAAAAGAGAGGGGGGGGGGGGCACTAAATTTAGGCGCAGTATACATTATATAGAAACAGCAGCTATAGGGGACATAACTCAGTTAGTCCCTGCATTATATAGCGCTCTGGTGTGTGCTGGCATACTCTCACTCTGTCCCCGCAAAGGGCTTTTGTGGGTCCTGTCCTCGTTTAGAGCATTCCCTGTGTGTCTGCGGTGTGTCGGTACGGCTGTGTCGACATGTTGAATGAGGAGGCTTATATGGTGACGGAGCAGAGGCCGATATATGTGATGTCGCCCCCTGTGGGGCCGACACCAGAGTGGATGGATAGGTGAAAGGTATTAACTGACAGTGTCAACTCCTTACATAAAAGGGTGGATGACGTAACAGCTGTGGGACAGCCGGCTTCTCAGTCCGCGCCTGCCCAGGCGTCTCAAAGGCCATTAGGGGCTCAAAAACGCCCGCTCTCTCAGATGGCAGACACAGATGTCGACACGGAGTCTGACTCCAGTGTCGACAAGGTTGAGACATATACACAATCCACTAGGAACATCCGTGACTTGATCCCGGCAATAAAAAATGTGTTATACATTTCTGACATTAACCCAAGCACCTCTAAAAATGGGTTTTAGGTTGGGGAGAAAAAACAGGCAGTGTTTTGTTCCCCCATCAGATGAATAAATGAAGTGTGTGAAAAGCGTGGGTTCCCCCGTTAAGAAACTGGTAATTTCTAAAAAGTTACCGATGGCGTACCCTTTCCCGCCAGGAGGATAAGTTACGCTGGGAGATATCCCATAGGGTGGATAAGGCGCTCACACGGTTGTCAAAAAAGGTGGCACTGCCGTTTTTGGAACGGCCACTTTGAAGGTACCTGTTGATAAAAAGCAGGAGGCAGGATTACACTCTCATCCCTTGTCTCCAAACCCCATTTTATGCATGATAACACCTTATTAGCTTTTGTTGCTGCATTTTGACATTGCGTACTGCTACCAAGTTTATTATCGATGAGCACACCCAAATCCTTTTCCACTACCATTATTCCTACATTTTCCCCATTTAGTTTATAGGCTGCCTGATTGTTCTTAGTCCCAAAGTGCATAACTTTACATTTGTCTATACTGAACCTCATTCCCCATTTGTCTGCCCAGGCCTCCAGTCTAGTTAAGTTATTCTGTAAAGACTCAACATCCTTGTCTGAATTAATTATTCTAAATAGTTTAGTATCATCTGCGAAAATTGACACTGTGCTTTCCAGTCCCTCTCCTAGGTCATTAATAAATATATAAAACAGCAATTGCCCGAGTACTGCGCCCTGCGGTATTCCACTGAGTACTGAAGCCCATTCAGAGTACATCCCATTAACCCCCACTCGCTGCTCCCTATTAAAGAGCCAATTACTCACCCAAGTACAGATAGTGGTTCCTACCCCAAGCTCTCTTAGTTTGAGAATTAGTCTCCTGTGTGGAACTTTGTCAAAAGCCTTAGCGAAGTCTAAAAAGATCACATCCTCTGCTTGACCCTGATTAATATTATCGCTCACTTTCTCGTAGAAGCTTATTAAGTTAGTTTGACATGACCTGTCCTTCACAAATCCATGTTGATTCCTAGTAATAACCTTGGAGGTATCCAAGTACTCTAGAATGCTATCCCTCAATATACCTTCTAGTATTTTCCCCACTATAGATGTCAAGCTAACCGGTCTATAGTTCCCGGGGAGCATTTTAATACCCTTTTTAAATATTGGGACTACCTCTGCTATACACTAGTCCTTTGGTATCATCCCTGATCTAACTGACTCGCTGAAGATCAAATATAGAGGTTTTGATAGCTCTACGTTGAGTTCCATAAGAACCCTGGGGTGGAGTCTATCCGGCCAAGGAGATTTATTTATCTTAATTTTACTTAGTCTCTCCTGGATTACTCCCTCATTTAAGCAAGTACCAAGCAATGGGTCATTATTATTATTTATGTTATGTTCTACTCTTGTTAACCTGTCCTCTTTCATGAATACTGATGCAAAGAATTTATTAAATAAATCTGCTTTTTCCCTATAATCATTGATCACAACATCCAGCTTGCCCTTTAAGGGCCCAATATTCTCCCTTTTCAACCTTTTACCGTTTATATACTTAAAGAACTTTTTGGGGTTTGTTTTACTCTCCTTTGCGATTTGTTTTTCGTTTTCTATTTTAGCTGCTCTAATCGCTTTTTTTTGCATTTTTTTGTTACATTCCTTGTAGAACTGGAATGATTCCACCTTTCCCTCAGACTTAAATGCTTTGAAAGCATGCCTCTTTTTATCCATTTGTTCCTTGACCTTCTTATTAAGCCACATCGGTTTGGATTTCCTACTTCTGTTTTAGTTGACTTTGGTAATATATAAATTAGCAGGGCCGGTGTTAAGGTGTTTGGCGCCCTCCTGCAAACTATAAAATTGCACCCTCCCTCCGGTAACTTAGAAAGGGACAGCGTCCATCACAAAAGAGGGGTGTAGTCTCACAAGGAAGGAGTGTGGACACACAATAGCACCTCACAATAGTTGCTCCAATTCAAATTACGCCACACTGTAGCACAATCTTATTCACATTATACTGCACGTAGTCCCCATGATTCATATGAAACGACATAGGGGGGTATTCAAGTAGGTCGGTTTTTTTTTTTACCTAGGTGAAAAAACAGGACTTGTTGCCATTTTTAAGGCGAATGTGGATTCACCCTATTCAATAACAGGGCCGTTTTTTTGCCTAGGTGAAAAATTCAGCAGGAGCAAAAAAAAAAAATGTGGATTGGCGTATCCACATGTTTTCTCTCCTGCGCCGGTGAAAAGGCTGGCCGTTTTTGAAAATTTTGAGGCATTTTTCGCCAATGCCTTTTCACACAAAAAAGGTGAAAAAGCATTGGCGAAAATGCCTTTAAAAATGGTCGAAAACGGCCCGAAACTGAATAGGCAGGGGGCAAATTCAACAGCTCTGAGATTACGCTGATGAGGTGTTAAGGCAGGGGCGCTGACAAGGGAGTTAGAGGGAGAGTGAGAGCATGGGCGCAGACGGGGTGTTATACGGAGGTTGAAGGCAGGGGCACTGAGGGGGGAGTTAAAGGAAGGTTGAGGGCAGTGCCATGCAACCACACAGGGCGCCCGCCATGGCACCTTGCGGGTCCTTGTCTCCCCGTCCTCCCTCCTCCCGAGCACTCTTGCTCGGGGGGCAAAGTTTTGCGGAATGATGCGGTTGCGTTCTGACGTCACAACGCAATCGCGTCATTCCGCGAAACCCCGCCCCCCTAGTAGGAGTACTCTGGAAGAGGGAGGAGGGGCAGACAAGCTGGAAGGAGGAGGCGGCCGGCACAAGGAAGGAGAGGCGGCCCAACCCAAAGAGCAGGAAGATCCTCTTCATATGTAAGTAGTCTCTCTATCTCCCCCCCTCCCTGTTGCTTGCTGTACTGTGTAAAATGGGGACACTTGCCTGCCGTACTGTGTAAAATGGGGACACTTGCCTGCCGTACTGTGTAAAATGGGGAGTCTTGCCTGCGTAATGTGTAAAATGGGGACTCTTGCCTGCCGCACTGTGTAAAATGGGGACTCTTGCCTGCCGTACTGTATAAAATGGGGAGTCTTGCCTGCGTAATGTGTAAAATGGGGACTCTTGCCTGCCGTAATGTGTAAAATGGGGAGTCTTGCCTGCCGTACTGTGTAAAATGGGGACACTTGCCTGCCGTAATGTGTAAAATGGTGAGTCTTGCCCTCTGTAATATGTAAAATGGGGACTCTTACCTGCCGTACTGTGTAAAATGGGGACTTTTGATCCCCCCCCCCCGTGGTGGCCATGAAGATATCAGATGAGGCCACGCCCATTTTAACGAGGCCACGCCACCTTTCCGGAAGTGCGCTCGCATGCTTTTTATTTTTATAGCTATGAGCGCCCTTTTTTTAATGTCAATAGGGGGAAGGCGCATTTTTAAATCTCGCACTGGGAGCCAAATTGACTAGAAACAGCCCTGGGTGAGGGCACACTGAGGGGGGAGCTACATGGAGGGTGAGGGCAGAGGCAATGAGGGTGGAGTTACAGGGAGGGTTAGGGCAGGGGCGCTGAGGGTGGAGTTACAGGGAGGGTGAGGGCAGGGGCGCTGAGGGGGGAGTTACAGGGAGGGTGAGGGTAGGGACGCTGAGGGTGGAGTTACAGGGAGGGTGAGGGTAGGGACGCTGATGGGGTAGTTACAGGGAGGGTGAAGGCATCCTGGGGGGGAGGTACAGGGACGGTAAGGGTAGGGGCACTGAGGGGGGAGTTACAGGGAGGGTGAGGGCAGGGATGCTAAGGGGGGAGTAAGAGGGAGGGTGAGGGCACCTTGGGGGTGATGCTACAGGGACTTTAAGGGTAGGGGCACTGAGAGTGGGAGTTACAGGGAGGGTGAGGGTAGGGACGCTGATGGGGTAGTTACAGGGAGGGTGAAGGCATCCTGGGGGGGAGGTACAGGGATGGTAAGGGTAGGGGCACTGAGGGGGTAGTTACAGGGAGGGTGAGGGCAGGGATGCTAAGGGGGGAGTTAGAGGGAGGGTGAGGGCACCTTGGGGGAGATGCTACAGGGACTTTAAGGGTAGGGGCACCTAGGGGGGAGTTACAGGGAGGGTGAGGGCTGGGACGCTGGGGGGAGTTAGAGGGAGGGTGATGACAAAGCTGCGAAAAGCTGTGACAAAGTGCGCATGCACAGACGGCCAGGCGGAGCACAGCGCAGCACAGACCGAGCGCAACGGCGATAGGAGAACTCTGTAGTGGCCGCGGCGGTGATGAGGAGGGAGAAGAGAAAGCAGATGGGGAGCTAAGGGGCAGCGGGGCGGTGACTACTCAGATCGCAGTGAAAACGGCAATTAACGTGGCGGCGGAGGTTAGTACATCCCGCCCACAAAGAGGTGAGGACAATAAAGAGAGAGAGAGGTGAGGACGGGAGAGAAAGAGAGGGAGGATGAGAGAGGGAGGTGAGGACGTCAGCCACTCACCCTGGCAGATCTCCTTTCCCTGTTGATAGTGAGCTCTTTCAGGCTGCTGATGCTGCAGCTGGCCCTGCTGCTAGGGGCCGGGATCCGGGACTGCCTGGGTGACGTGTCTCATCAGGGCCAGGGACTCAGGCAGGCTGCTGCAGATGGGTGGGCGGACAGCCATGTGTTGAGCCACACGCCGTCGCCCAACGCTGTGGTGCTGCTGCTCCTCCTCCTCCTTCTCTCCCCTGCGGCTGTCCCTGCACTTATTGCAGTAGGCGCTGGCCATGGCTGGGTGCGAGGAGCGGAGCGGAGGACACAAAGACTCCCAGGAGCAGCGTGCACCAGACAAGGAGGAGATCAGGCCAAAGCTGGCGATCACTGAGAACTGCGCCGCACTGTTTACATGCACTGGCCATTCGCGATGGATTGCTTTTGCCTACAAAGAGGTGGGGGGGGGGGGGGGGCGGAACAGAGGGGACAGACACCGGGACACGGGAGAGGCATGCAGCAGCAGACAGCCATGCCGCTACAAGATGTTGTGACCAGGAGGCGCATGCAGGCAGCAGATACCGCGGGTGAGAATCTGCGCAGCTGCGTAGGTTGCGATATTGGCCGGCCGGCCCTGTTCGCTCCTCCCCGCTGCCCCCTTGCCTGCCCCCCGTTCCGACTCCCTTGACTGTAAGTAATGAGGCAAAGAGGGGGGAGCTGGTCTTCATGCTGCCGGCGCCGCTGCTGCCTGTCAGAGTGACAGGCGCTGACAGCCGGCAGCAACAGCATCAGTAAGGTCGCAGAGCGGGGAGAGCACCTCTCCGACCCAGCGCTTCCCTGCTTTGCAGGACCTTGCTGAGCGGATAGTGCAGGGCCTGTAAATTAGTGTACTTATGGGGGTGATTCCGAGTAGTTCGCTTGTTATTTTTTTCTGCTACGGAGCAATTAGTCGCAAACTGTGCATGCGCAATGTTCGCAGTGCACCTGCGCCAAGTAAATTAGCACAAAAGTTTGGTATTTTACTCACGGCCTAATGAAGATTTCTCTGACGTCCTAGTGGATGCTGGGAACTCCGAAAGAACCATGGGGAATAGCGGGCTCCGAAGGAGGCTGGGCACTCTAGAAAGATTTATGACTACCTGGTGTGCACTGGCTCCTCCCACTATGACCCTCCTCCAAGCCTCAGTTAGATTTTGTGCCCGGCCGAGGTTGGATGCACACTAGGGGCTCTCATGAGCTCTTAGAAAGAAAGATAGACTTAGGTTTTTTATTTTCAGTGAGACCTGCTGGCAACAGGCTCACTGCAGCGAGGGACTAAGGGGAGAAGAAGCGAACTCGCCTGCTTGCAGCCGGATTGGGCTTCTTAGGCTACTGGACACCATTAGCTCCAGAGGGATCGACCGCAGGCCCAGCCTTGATGTTCGGTCCCGGAGCCGCGCCGCCGTCCCCCTTACAGAGCCAGAAGCAAGAAGATGGTCCGGAAAATCGGCGGCATGAAGACATCAGTCTTCACCAAGGTAGCGCACAGCACTGCAGCTGTGCGCCATTGCTCCTCTCACACACTTCACACTCCGGTCACTGAGGGTGCAGGGCGCTGGGGGGGCGCCCTGAGGCAGCAATAAAAACACCTTGGCTGGCAGGGGCTATATATGAGGTAAATACCCCTGCCAGATTCCATAAAAAAGCGGGAGAATAGGCCGCGGAAAAGGGGCGGAGCTATCTCCCTCAGCACACTGGTGCCATTTTTCCCTCACAGCTCCGCTGGAAGGAAGCTCCCTAGCTCTCCCCTGCAGTCTACACTACAGAAAAGGGTTAAAAAAAGAGAGGGGGGGGGGCACTAAATTTAGGCGCAGTATACATTATATAGAAACAGCAGCTATAGGGGACATAACTCAGTTAGTCCCTGCATTATATAGCGCTCTGGTGTGTGCTGGCATACTCTCACTCTGTCCCCGCAAAGGGCTTTTGTGGGTCCTGTCCTCGTTTAGAGCATTCCCTGTGTGTCTGCGGTGTGTCGGTACGGCTGTGTCGACATGTTGAATGAGGAGGCTTATATGGTGACGGAGCAGAGGCCGATATATGTGATGTCGCCCCCTGTGGGGCCGACACCAGAGTGGATGGATAGGTGAAAGGTATTAACTGACAGTGTCAACTCCTTACATAAAAGGGTGGATGACGTAACAGCTGTGGGACAGCCGGCTTCTCAGTCCGCGCCTGCCCAGGCGTCTCAAAGGCCATTAGGGGCTCAAAAACGCCCGCTCTCTCAGATGGCAGACACAGATGTCGACACGGAGTCTGACTCCAGTGTCGACAAGGTTGAGACATATACACAATCCACTAGGAACATCCGTGACTTGATCCCGGCAATAAAAAATGTGTTATACATTTCTGACATTAACCCAAGCACCTCTAAAAATGGGTTTTAGGTTGGGGAGAAAAAACAGGCAGTGTTTTGTTCCCCCATCAGATGAATAAATGAAATGTGTGAAAAGCGTGGGTTCCCCCGTTAAGAAACTGGTAATTTCTAAAAAGTTACCGATGGCGTACCCTTTCCCGCCAGGAGGATAAGTTATGCTGGGAGATATCCCATAGGGTGGATAAGGCGCTCACACGGTTGTCAAAAAAGGTGGCACTGCCGTTTTAGGAACGGCCACTTTGAAGGTACCTGTTGATAAAAAGCAGGAGGCTATCCTGAAGTCTGTATTTACACACTCAGGTACTAGACTGAGACCTGCAGATCGTGCTGCTGCAGCGTGGTCGGTGACCCTGTCAAGCATACTAGTTTGCTAATATGAGAACATATTAAAGACGTCGTCTTATATATGAGGGATGCACAGAGGGATATTTTGGGAAGAAATATTTTTACCTCAGGTTTCCTCACAGACTAAGAAAGCACTGTATTATCAGGTACAGTCCTTTCGGCTTCAGAAAAGCAAGCAGGTCAAATGGCGCTTCCTTTCTGTACAGAGGCAAGGGAAGAGGGAAAAAGCTGCACCAGTCAGCCTGTTCCCAGAATCAAAATTCTTCCCCCGCTTCCTGTGAGTCCACAGCATGACGCGGGTGCTCCACAGGTGTAGCCAGGTACGGTGGGGGGCCGTCTCAAAAATTTCAGCAATTAGTGGGCTCGCTCACAGGTGGATCCCTGTTTCTTTCAAGTAGTATTTCAGGGGTACAAGCTGGAATTCGAGATGTCTCCCCCCAACAGTTTCCTCAAATATGCCTTTCCGACAACTCCCTCAGGCAGGGAGGCTGTGCTAGAGGCAATTAATAAGCGGTATTCCCAGCAGGTAATACTCAAGGTGCCCCTACTTCAACAAGGATGGGGTTACTATTCCACACGGTTTGGGGTACCGAAACCGCATGGTTCGGTGTGACCCATTTTATATTTAAAATCCTTGAACACATACATAAAAAAATTCAAGCTCAAGATGGAATCGCTCAGGGCGGTTCTTGCAAGCCTGGACGAGGGGGATTACATGGTATCCCGGGACATCAAGGATGCTTACCTGCTTGTCCCCATTTACCATCCTCACCAGGAGTACCTCAGATTTGTGGTACAGGTTTGCCATTACCAAGTCCAGACACGGCCGTTTGGACTGTACATGGCACCGAGGGTGTTTACCAAGGTAATGGCCGAAATGATGATACTCCTTCGAAAAAAGGGAGTTTTAATTATCCCGTACTTGGACGATCTCCTAATAAAGGCACGGTCCAAGGAACAGTTGTTGGTGGGAGTAGCACTATCTCAGGAAGTGCTGCGCCAGCACGGCTGGATTCTGAATATCCCAAAGTCACAGCTGGTTCCGACTACACGTATACTGTTCCTGGGTATGATTCTGGACACAGTCCAGAAAAAAGGTGTTTCTCCCGGAGGAGAAAGCCAGGGAGTTGTCTTCTCTAGTCAGAGACCTCCTGAAACCAAAACAGGTATCGGTGCATCACTGCACGCGGGTCCTGGGAAAGATGGTAGCTTCTTACGAGGCAATTCCATTCGGCAGGTTCCATGCCAGAATCTTTCAGTGGGACCTGTTGGACAAGTGGTCCGGATCGCATATTCAGATGCATCGTTTAATAACCCTGTCTCCAAGAACCAGGGTGTCTCTTCTGTGGAGGCTGCACAGTGCTCATCTTCTAGAGAGCCGCAGATTCGGCATACAGGACTGGGTCCTGGTGACCACGGATGCCAGCCTTCGAGGCTGGGGGGCAGTCACAAGGGGAAGAAACTTCCAAGGACTATAGTCAAGTCAGGAGACTTCCCTTCACATAAATATTCTGGAACTAAGGGCCATGTACAATGCCCTAAGTCAAGCAAATCCCTGCTCCTACACCAGCCGGTGCTGATCCAGTCAGACAACATCACGGCAGTCGCCCATGTGAATCGACAGGGCGGCACAAGAAGCAGGATGGCAATGGCAGAAGCCACAAGAATTCTCAGATGGGCGGAAAATCATCTACTAGCACTGTCAGCAGTGTTCATTCCGGGAGTGGACAACTGGGAAGCAGACTTTCTCAGCAGGCACGACCTCCACCCGGGAGAGTGGGGACTTCATCTAGAAGTCTTCCAAATGATTGTAAATCAGTGGGATTGTCCACAGGTGGACATGATGGCATCCCGCCTAAACAAAAAACTAGAGAGGTGTTGCATCAGGTCAAGAGACCCTCAGGCGATAGCTGTGGACGCTCCAGTGACACCGTGGGTGTATCAGTCAGTTTATGTGTTCCCTCCTCTGCCTCTCATACCAAAGGTATTGAGAATAATAATAAGGCGAGGAGTAAACACAATTCTCGGGGTTCCGGATTGGCCAAGACGATCGTGGTACCCGGAACTTCAAGAGATGATCTCAGAGGACCCGTGGCCTCTGCCGCTCAGACAAGACCTGCTACAGCAAGGGCCCTGTCTGTTCCAAGACTTACCGCGGCTGCGTTTGACGGCATGGCGGTTGAACGCCGGATCCTAAAGGAAAACGGCATTCCAGAAGAAGTCATTCCTACGCTTATTAAAGCCAGGAAAGAGGTTACAGCAAATCATTATCACCGCATATGGCGGAAATATGTTGCATGGTGTGAGGCCGAAAGGGCCCCAACAGAGGAATTTCAACTAGGTCGATTTCTGCATTTCCTGCAAGCAGGAGTGAATATGGGCCTAAAATTAGGTTCCATTAAGGTACAGATCTCGGCTCTGTCGATTTTCTTTCAAAAAGAACTAGCTTCAGTACCTGAAGTTCAGACATTTGTAAAAAGAGTGCTGCATATTCAGCCCCCATTTGTGCCTCCTGTGGCACCTTGGGATCTCAACGTGGTGTTGAGTTTTCGTAAAATCACATTGGTTTGAGCCACTGAAGACCGTGGATCTGAAATATCTCACGTGGAAAGTGGTCATGTTATTGGCCTTGGCTTCGGCCAGGCGAGTTTCAGAATTGGCGGCTTTATCATGTAAAAGCGGGATCGGTATGAAATCCCGCCAATCATAATCCCGACGGTCTATATACCGACACCCATTGACCGATGGTCGAAATCCCGACAAGGTCGAAATACCGACACGGACTAAATACCGACATGTAAAATACCGACAAGGTCTAAATACCGACATGTAAAATGCCGACAGGTCGAAATACCGACATGCATTTTTTGATGTTTTTTTGTGTGTATGTCGACATAAATCAACATGGACACCATATAAAGTGTACCGCGTCCCCTCGCATGGCTCGCTGCGCTCGCCATGCTTCGGGCACGGTGCCTCGCTGCGCTCGGCACACTATTATATTCCCACTCCAGGTCCACTGGGACGGTAAAGTATGAACAAGTCGGTTTTAATGAAAAAAATCATGAAAAACTTGTGCCGGTATTTCGACCTGTCGGGATTTTACATGTCGGTATTTAGACCTTGTCGGTATTTTACATGTCGGTATTTAGTCCGTGTCGGTATTTCGACCTTGTCGGGATTTCGACCATCGGTCAATGGGTGTCGGTATATAGACCGTCGGGATTATGATTGGAGGTAAAGTGACTGCATCCCGTAAAAGCTCTTATCTGATTTTCCATATGGATAGGGCAGCATTGAGGACTCGTCCCCAGTTTCTCCCTAAGGTGGTGTCAGCGTTTCACCTGAACCAGCCTATTGTGGTGCCTGCGGCTACTAAGGACTTGGAGGACTCCCAGTTGCTAGACGTTGTCAGGGCCCTGAAAATATATGTTTCCAGGACAGCGGGAGTCAGAAAATCTGACTCGCTGTTTATTTTATATTCACCCAACAAGCTGGGTGCTCCTGCTTCTAAGCAGACTATTGCTCGTTGGATTTGTAGTACAATTCAGCTTGCACATTCTGTGGCAGGCCTGCCACAGCTAAAATCTGTCAATGCCCATTCCACAAGGAAGGTGGGCTCATTTTGGGCGGCTGCCCGAGGGGTCTCGGCTTTACAACTTTGCCGAGCTGCTACTTGGTCAGGGGCAAACACGTTTGCAAAATTCTACAAATTTGATACCCTGGCTAAGGAGGACCTGGAGTTCTCTCATTCGGTGCTGCAGAGTCATCGGCACTCTCCCGCCCATTTGGGAGCTTTGGTATAATCCCCATGGTCCTTTCGGAGTTCCCAGCATCCACTAGGACGTCAGAGAAAATAAGAATTTACTCACCGGTAATTCTATTTCTCGTAGTCCGTAGTGGATGCTGGGCGCCCATCCCAAGTGCGGTTTATCTGCAATACTTGTACATAGTTATTGTTAACTAAATCGGGTTATTGTTGAGCCATCTGTTGAGAGGCTCAATTGTTTCATACTGTTAACTGGGTATAATATCACGAGTTATACGGTGTGATTGGTGTGGCTGGTATGAGTCTTACCCGGGATTCAAAATCCTTCCTTATTGTGTACGCTCGTCCGGGCACAGTGTCCTAACTGAGGCTTGGAGGAGGGTCATAGTGGGAGGAGCCAGTGCACACCAGGTAGTCATAAATCTTTCTAGAGTGCCCAGCCTCCTTCGGAGCCCGCTATTCCCCACGGTCCTTTCGGAGATCCCAGCATCCACTACGGACTACGAGAAATAGAATTACCGGTGAGTAAATTCTTATTTTTTCATCGTTCTGGTGATCGGAGTGTGATTGACAGGAAGTGGGTGTTTCTGGGCGGAAACTGGCCATTTTATGGGAGTGTGCGGAAAAACGCTGGCGTTTCTGGGAAAAACGCGGGAGTGTCTGAAGAAACGGGGGAGTGTCCGGGGGTGTGTTTGTGACGTCAAACCAGGAACGAAACTGACTGAACTGATCGCAGTGTAGGAGTAAGTCTCGAGCTACTCAGAAACGGCTAAGAAATTTCTATTCGCAATTCTGCTAATCTTTCGTTCGCAATTCTGCTAAGCTAAGATTCACTCCCAGAGGGCGGCGGCCCATAGCGTGTGCAATGCTGCTAAAAGCAGCTAGCAAGCGAACAACTCGGAATGTGGGCCATTGAGTGCAGTTGTAAAAACGTCCCACATTTCAGCAGTATTCTTACCATGAAATACAATTTCCCAATTAATCTCCTTTATCGCTTGTTTCAGCAATGTGAAATTTGCTTTCCTAAAGTTAAAAATCTTGGTTAAACCCTTATATTGTTGTTTTTGAAAGCTGATATCGAATGTGATATCTTTTAGCATGTTTAAGAACCTGTTACCCCTAGCTGTATTTACTGTTTCGGTGTTCCAGTTTTGTGCACCCAAAAAAGAGTCTTCTTTTTTCCTTGTTGTTCTATGTCTTAACACTGACTCAGGGTGCACCACCAAACTGTTTAAAAATTAGAAAACTTAGTTTTCTTGTTATTTTTTATTTTGGTATTGATTAAATTGTATCTCTGTTATATCCTGTGTGGTATTCCCCAAACCTTTATGTCTGGGTAATTGAAGTCCCCAACAATAACGACGTCCCCCATACCTGCAGCTTTTTCGATTTGCTGCAAGAGTAGTAATTAGTCAGCCAAACTAATATCTGGCGGTTTATAACATGTCCCTATTAAAAGCTTTTTTGTATCTTTACCCCCACTCGAAATCTCAACCCATAATGACTCTACGTTATCTCCAGTCCCCTCGTCAATGATCTCCTTTAAATATGGTTTAAGAATGGATTAACATAGAGACAAACACCCCCTCCCTTTTTATTAATCCTATCTCTCCTGAAGAGAGTGTATCTCTCGATGTTTGCCGTCCAGTCGTGAGAATCGTCCCACCATGTCTCAGTAATGCCTATTATGTCATAATGGTCATTAAGTGCAATTTCCTCTAATTCCCCCATTTTACTTGTTAGGCTTCTCGCATTTGCAATCATACACTTAAGTTTATTAATTCCACGGTCCGCAAGTTCTGTTGTACATAACATTTCCTTAGGAACCTCGGTTTCCCTTAAATTACCATTGCTGTCCGCCCTCTGCACCCCCATTATACTTTCTCCTTCCCACTATTCTTTGCTCTCTAGTTGTTTCACTAATTATTTCTAATCCCTCCCCCCAGGCACCTAGTTTAAGATCTCCTCCAACCTTCTAATCATCCTTCCCCCCAGCACCGCTGCCCCCTCCTCATTCAGGTGCAATCCATCGCGACCAAAAAGATGGCGCCTGACTGAGAAGTCCGCCCAGTGTTCTAAGAACACAAACCCTTCTTTCCTACACCAGTCTCTAAGCCACACATTTATCTCCCTAATTTCCCTCTGCCTACCTGGACTAGCGCGTGGCACAGGTAATATTTCAGAGAATATTACCTTAGATGTACTTGCCTTTAATTATTGTCCTAGGTCCCTATAATCTCTCCTAAGGACATCCCACCTACCACTAACTTTGTTGTTGGTGCCAACGTGCACCAAGACCGCCGGACCATTCCCGGCCCCTCCCAACAATCTTTCTACCCGTTCCACAATGTGCCATACCCGAGCACCCGGGAGACAACAGACTGTAAGGCGATCACGGTCCCAGTAGCAGATTGCCCTATTTGTTTTTTTGGTAATAGAATCCCCTACCACCACAATTTGACTAGGTACCTCACTTCCTTTGTTCCCTTTGTCCTGGAGGGACCGCTCCTCTGGTTGCTAGAGGGAATGGCATCCTCCAGTGCCGTCATTTCCTCACTGCTTTCCCCAGAATCTTCATCCAGTCGGGCGAATTTATTGGGGTTTGGCAGGTCGGAGATGTCTTGTCTTCCCCTCTTCTTCTTCCTTCTAACCATGACCCAGCTTGCTACTTGATTGTCCTCGTCATCAACTACTTGTGTCCCCCCCTGCAACTCCTCCACCGTTCTATCTAAGCTCACTTCGAGATTGTGACTACTCCTCAGTCTCGTAACGGTTTGCTCTAGATCAGTTACCTGGGCTTCCAGGGCAACCGTTCGCGTACACCTCGCGCAGATGTATTCGCACTAGGCTGGTTGCTCCATGTGCGCATACATCATGCACGACATGCACTGAGTGAGATTCCCAACCACGGACTCCCCCATTTTGTCTAAAAACTCTAACTATCTGTACCTTTATAAAAACAATACAATATAATACAAACAATACCGACCATGTATTACAATACAACCTAGTTCAGACTATGCTACACAACACAATACTATAGCCTAGCTGTGGAAAGAGACAATTTTCAACACAGTAAAGTAAATGGTAATTCAGTGTAAATGTACAAATGTATAAGTGTATCAATGGAAAACCGTAAAAAAATAAAAAGAATAAAGAAATAAAAATAGAAATGAGTGTTTAAGAGGTTTGATACTTGCATGTCCGGCCCGCATCTGGCCTGCCCTCAGCGAAGTTCTTCCACTTGGTGATCACCTTCCTAGTAGCAGCACTGTACACGGGTTTTCTTTTTGACTTTCAAGTACTCACACACACATAGGACAGCAGTAGCTGCACTCAACCTATAACACCCTCACACCTCACCCGCAGCCTGTTCTGCTCAGTCCCCGGCTCACACTCACACTCAGTCCCCAGATCACACTCACCCTCAGAGCAGCACACTCTCTGCTCACACTCACACACACCCACGGAGCAGCACACTCCCCTGCTCCTGTTTGTCCCTGTCTCACAAACACACGGAGCAGCAGCAGCACAGTCTCTTGCTGCCTGCTCCACTTGGCCTCTGCCGCCTGCTCCGCTTGGTCCCCCGAGTTCAGAGCGAGAGCCCGATCGGCTCTTTGCTCTGATGCTCCACCGGCCTGCACGAGCGCGTCCTGATCGTCCCCCCTGGCAACCGGCTCACGCCACTTCCGGTTCCGGATCACGTGTCTCTCAGCGTCTCTCCTAGATAGATAGATGGATAGATAGATAGATACAGTAGATCACTGGCGTATCTATAATGGGTGCAGTGTGTGCAGTGCACACGGGCCCCTGAGTCCAGAGGGGGCCCGCCCCACACCGCACACACTGCACCTATTTCTCCTATACTTACCTTTCCGGTGTCCATCGATGACTGTGTGTGGGCCCCCTCCTCTCCCAAAGCCGTCATCGCTGCTGCTACAGCACTGAGTGCTAGACACTCTGCCACAGTGTCAGCCATTTTTCGGAGCCCTGCGCATGCGCTGAAGACTCAGGCACTGTACCAGAGTCTCATTGCTGAGAACGCTAGCAGCGGCGGTGACGGCTACGGGAGAGATGGGGCCCCACACACGGAGTCTGCACACGGGTCCCCTCCTCTCTAGAAACGCCTCTGCAGTAGATAGATATTTTCTACAGATAGGTGACAGTCTGAGTTATCCAGGCCTTGCTGGCAGCGCTATTGAACAGCTTAATCCCAATTTGCATTATGACGTTGTTTTATTTCTCTAGTAGATTGTAGATTTGTTTGTTAATGTAACTTTATTTTCTGTATTTTAGGTCTTTCTGTAAGATCTCTATCTGCACAGAGAAGGAGGCCTCCCCCTGTTAGGTAAGAAAATCCTCTTTTTAGACCAAGCCCTGGTCTAAGCATGGAACGTTTCTGAGAAATTGTGGTTTACAATTCAATAATAATTTTTTTTTCATCAATAATTTTTATTGAAAAAAGTTTTCTTTTTGCAAGGGGAAGGGGTACAGAAAGAAAGAAGGCAGGGGCAGGGGGGGGAGGGCGCGGGAGGGGGGCTACACAGAACCAAGGGAGCAGGATATAACCATGCAAATATCAAAATTGTCAGAAGTCAAATACAGGTTGAGTATCCCATATCCAAATATTCCGAGATACGGAATATTCCGAAATACGGACTTTTTTTTGAGTGAGAGTGAGATAATGAAACCTTTGTTTTCTGATGGCTCAATGTACACAAACATTGTTTAATGCACAAAGTTATAAAAAATATTGGCTAAAATGACCTTCAGGCTGTGTGTATAAGGTGTATATGAAACATAAATGAATTGTGTGCTTAGATTTAGGTCCCATTGCCATGATATTTCATTATGGTATGCAATTATTCCAAAATACGGAAATATCCGATATCCAAAATACCTCTGGTCCCAAGCATTTTGGATAAGGGAGACTCAACCTGTATAACAATCCAATATAGATACAATAGGAAAAATAAAAAGTCATCTTGGAAAAAGACACAGATAAAGATAAACACGGGTCAAACATGAAAACATATCAATAAACAGATAATCTATAATAGACACAGGGCTAGTAAGGCACAGCTGGTGCACAGAGCGGAAGTATAAGCCGAGTCAGTTAGGGGGAGGGCGAAACACCCCATCCAGCAGTGACGTAATAATTGTATTTTTTAACCATGTTGTCCGATGCTTTTTCCTTAAGGGGGTATTCTATTGTTTGAAAAGTCGGTTGGGTGTCTGTTTCTAATAGACAGGAAAAAACAGACTCCCAACCAACTTTTCAAACAACTGAATTCCCCCCGCAACGTCTAAGCTGGGTACACACTAGACAACATTTTAAACGAATTTGCAGATACCGACCGGTCGTTATGACAATTTCTTAAAATCGTCCAGTGTGTACATACTACATCGAAAGAAGAAAGAAGTAATAATGCCACTGTATATGTCATTGGTACGGCCTCATCTAGAATACTGTATTCAGTTCTGGAGGCCATATCTTCAAAAGGATATTAATACATTAGAAACTGTACAAAGGAGGGCAACTAAAATGGTGCATGGCCTACATCACAAAACATACCCAGAAAGACTAAGAAATCTCAATATGTATAGTTTGGAGCAGAGAAGGGAAAGGGGGGACATGATAGAAACTTTCAAATATATGAAGGGTTTTAACAAAGTCCAGGAGGGAAACATTCTCCAAATGAAGAGAAGCAATAGGACACGATGACATGCACTGAGACTGGAGGGGGGGAGGTTCAGGGGAAATTTGCGGAAAATTGTGGACAAGTGGAATAGCCTCCCATCAGAGGTGGTAGAGGCTAAGACAGTAGAGCAATTTAAACATGCATGGGATAGACATAAGGATATCCTTACAAAGAAATAAGGATCAAATAAGGTTAGTGATAAAAAATAATATAAAAAAAAATAAAAAATAAGGGGCAGACTAGATGGGCCAAGTGGTTCTTATCTGCCGACAAATTCTATGTTTCTATCGTTAGTGATGCGCGCTCCTGCGGGTCACTAGCGGCATCCCCCGTCGTCTGTACATGTAGCTCAATCTGGGGGTGTTGCTGAGCTATGTAGGTAGAGCAGAGGTCATATTTCAGAGATTGGATGTTTCAGAGTGCGGATGTCACCACATGTTGGCCAGGCCCCCAATTCAGTACAGGAAAACATACTATTGCTCCGGGCACCATGGCACCTAGCTACACCTCTGGGCACGCCTATGTTTTTACTAACACTCCCAAAAAACGTCCAGGTACCACACACCCAAACGCCGACTTCTTGTCAGTCAACTAGCGTACACCTAGTGATCAAAAAGACGCTGGATTTTATCGCTGTTTACCCTCACGCATGTGTATTACAATCCGTACACATGCGCAGTCGATCGATAATTGTCCTTCTTGCAAATTCACACAACAGCAGTCAGATCTGAATCAGGCCCCTAGGCAAACCCACAGTAGTACGCAAGCCCAATGCAGTACGCAGACCCTTGTAGTACGCAAGCCCAATGCAGTACACAGACCCAATGCAGTACACAAACCCAATGCAGTACGCAGACCCAATGCAGTACACAGACCCAATGCAGTACACAAACCCAATGTAACACACAAACCCAATGTAGTATGCAAACACAATGCAGTACACAGACCCAATGCAGTACACAAACCCAATGTAGTACACAAACCCAATGCAGTACACAAACCCAATGCAGTACACAAACCCAATGCAGTACGCAGACCCAATGTAGTATGCAACCCCAATGCAGTACGCAAACACAATGTAGTATGCAATCCCAATGCAGTATACAGACCCAATGCAGTACGCAAACCCAATGCAGTACACAGACCCAATGCAGTACGCAAACCCTGTTGTACGCAAACCCAATGCAGTCCGCATACCCAATGCAGTACACAATCCCAATGCAGTACACAATCCCAATGCAGTACACAATCCCAATGCAGTACACAAACCCAATGCAGTACGCAAACCCAATGTAGTACACAAACGCAGAGTAGTTCTACTGCAATGGCAGGTGGATTGCACATGTGCAGACCAGTCCTGCAACGATAAGGGTCGTTTTGAAGGCATGCCTTGGCAAGGGACACATATTCTGACAGATTTCCTGGCCCAGTCAGAGGTAATATACCGGCCATCCTGCGTAAGCGGAGGGTTATTCAGATGGTCGGTGTTTTCGTAGATGATCCAACGCTGTACCTTCAGACGCAGCAGCGGATCGCAGAATATTGCATGAGGCATCTATTTACACAAGACACTTCCTGCAGCATTAGCATTTTACTGTAGAGCAGCTGCGTTCAAAGTCCCAGCTGCCGTGTGTACTGCGTCCATCTCTGAATCACGCCCTAGAAGCATAAACATGCATGAAATTAAACCTGGCAGAACCTGTCAGAAATGTGATGTGAGCTAATATCTTCTCTGTCATTTCATACGTTATAGAATCGATTTGGAAAAGCATCTTCCGCGTATCACAGGTTCCCGACCAACATACATTAAAGGTAATTTATTTCCTTACTCTGGTGGGAATGTTAAATAATGCGCTATTGTTTGTTCTAGATTTTTGCAGCATTCTATCATCCCAGTTGTAGGGCCAGTTAGACATTGGGGGGGGGGGGCAAAGTTTTCACAGCAAAAATACCTCTTGGACTTCGCGCCCAATTGTGGATTACCACGGGTATGCACACTTCCAAATCCCGTGGTATCCAATTTAATAAACATTGGCTGCAGGTTTTTTTCAGCTAAAATCCTCATGTAAGGGAAAGTAAAAATAATACTCACCTGTTCTGGCTTCTCCACACTCCCTGGACTCTGCTGTGTACGACTGCTGCTTCTCCACACTCCACACTACCCGGACTCTGCTGTGCATGACTGCTGCTTCTCCATACTCTCTGGACTCTGCTGTGACTGGTTGCTGCTTCTCCGCATTCCCTGGACTCTGCTGTGACTGACTGCTGCTTCTCCACACTACCTGATCTACTGTGCATGACTGCTGCTTCTCCGCATTCCCTGGACTCTGCTGTGCACGACTGCTTCTTCTCCACACTCCCTGATCTACTGTGCACGTCTGCTGCTTCTCCACACATCCCACACTCTGCTCTGACTGGCTGCTGCACTGACTTCTGCCCAAACAGAGGTAAGTGATGTCACAGCACACTGGATGCACACTGGACAGGGTCACAGGGTCACACACACATGACAGGGGGGGTCACACACAACTGACAGGGGGCCACACACACACACACTGACAGTGTGACAGAGGTCGCATTCACACGTCTGTAGACGTTGGACAGAAGCCTTCAACATGTCGGAGAAGTGCAGAATGAGATCAGTGTTGCCAGTTGAGTAATTATTGAACTAATTAAGCTAACTGGAAACTTCCAATTGATTAATTAGTCATGGAAAGGGAAGGGGGGGGGGGACGTGTCACAGGAGTTACAGAGTCCAATCAATTTTTCTTAAAAATATTGACTAGCTCTGGGGCTGCGGGAAAACCCCCCCACAGTGATTTGTCTAGAAATCACGTGGCTCATGTTCTCCCCTTCAATTGAATAGGAAATCCCTGTGCTTTTTTTTTTCTTTTTTTAAATACGCACGCAATTGGATACCCCCTTAATCGCAAACTTGTAGTGGAACCACTCTCAAATATATTGAAATGTATTTGTAGCTTGGGGGCATAGCTTGGAAGCAGAGTCGAGTAGATGCAGCGTTTCGGAGTTCCTGCTACCGAGCTCTTTATCTGTCCCCATCTCGCTGACACCCTCGGCTATCCTGTCTGGGACCTTCTCTAAGAACCTACCAGACGTTGCTGTAACCCTGGTGACCGGCTTCTTCATAACTCCGTTGTGCTCAGTGTACAGAGGCCTGCTCTGCCTTTCCGAGGCAGCTGTGCTGCTCCTGTTACCGTGCCCAGGCCTCCCTGTCTCAGCCCCCTCCCGGGACCGCTGGATTGTGTTCCAGTAGGGCTGGGGATGTGATGTGATTCCCGGTGGCGAGCGACACAGACATCTACTCGGGGTATCCAGATGGCCCCTAGTGTCTTTATCAATGGTGCCCATTACCACATGGGGCTGCCTCAGACTCTTGGTGGTCATCTTCACCCCAGTACACAGAGGCTTCCAGCATCCACAGAGACCTCATACTGTGTGAGTGTAGTTCCTTCCTCATATATTACCCTGCTCACCTGCTGGACTTCTTATTTATTCTCTCTGCACTTACTGTGAGATGGAGGAACTGTGAGTGTGAGGGGGCCCTGCCTCCTCCATATTGATTGAACTTTTACTTGATGTCCTGCAATACTTCTACTTTTTTCAACTTTACTCTGCATTTTATGTTATTTATTATAGTACATTGTCCAAGATATGGGTCGCACAAATTTCAGTGTAACAGTGAGCCTAATTCAGACCTGATCGCTAGCAGGAGATTTTTGCACTGCTGCAGTCAGATAGTCGCCGCCTACAGGGGAGGGTATTTGAGCTGTGCAAGTGCACGAACGCATGTGTAGCAGAGCTGTACAAACAGATCTTGTGCAGTCTCTGCGCAGTCCAGGACTTACTCAGCCGCTGCGATCACTTCAGCCTGCCTGGGACCGAAATTGACGTCAGACACCCGCCCTGCAGACGCTTTGATACACCTGCGTTTTTCCAACCACTCCTGAAAATGCACAGATACCACCCACAAACGCCCTCTTCCTGTCAGTCACCTTGTGATCGCCCATGCAATCGCTTTTTTCGCACCATCCCGTCGCTGCCCGGCGCTATGGACCGACACGCCTGTGCATTGCGGTGCATACGCAATATTCAAGAGGCGTCCTCTGAGGCGGGTGTGTTGGCGACCAAGGAGTCGACTACGTCTGTCCTGGCTCGCCGTATTCTGTGGTTGAGGTCATGGAAGGTGGACCTGGACTCCAAAAAGACCTTGGAGGTTCTTCATTTTAAGGGAGACATCTTGTCTGGGGAAGACCTAAATAAAATTGTGTCTGAACTGGCGGCTGCAAAGACTGCCTTTCTCCCAAATACTAATCCTTCTGCACAGAAGGAAAAAAGGTACCACTTTTCGTTCCTTTCGACCTCAAGGGAAAGCAAAAGGTCATGCATACCCGAGACAATCTCGTGCTTCCAAAGCCACTAAGCCCAAGACAAAAAGCAGTCCTGGGCGGCCTGTCAGCCTGCTTCTAAACAAGACAAGCCTGTCGCATGACGGGACGGGCCTCCCCCTGGGGAACCCAGGGTTAGAGGCCAACTTCTGCAGTTCACCCAGACCACTTCAGATGCATGGATGCTAGAAGTTGTCTTTCACGGGTACGCAATCTCTTTCAAGAGACGCCCCCCTCGCCAGTTTTGCACACCATGGTCATCCCCTCAGATCCACTAAAGGCGCAAACTCTGCAGAAGGTTGTGAGTTCCCTTCTGGATACTGGAGTGGTAGTGCTGGTACCTCTGTCCAAAAGGGGCAGTGGTTACTACTCGACCCTGTTTCTAGTCCCGAAACCCAATGGGTCATTCCGGTCTATACTCACCCTCAAATCACTAAACAAGTTTGTGAGAGTGTCCAAGTTCCGTATGGAGACGCTGCGCTCAATTGTGCTGGCGATGGAACCCGGGGACTATATGGTATTCCTGGATATTCAGAATGTGTACCTGCATATACCTATTGCCACAAGTCACATCAGCAGTATTTGTGGTTTGCGATTGGCAATCTACATTCTAAGTTCCAGGCTCTGCCATTTGGACTGGCTATGGCTCCTCGGATCTTCACCAAGGTCATGACCATAATGACGGCACATCTCCATCGTCAGGATCCTACCTTTTCCGGATGACTTGCTGATCCTGGCAAACTCCCACGATGTCCTCCTCAGTCATCTACAACTGGCAGTAAGCTTCCTACAAGCCCATGGGTGGCTCATCAGTTGGAAGAAATCCTCCCTGGTCCCAGCTCAGAGCATGGTGCATCTGGGAGCACTCCCAGACACACACAGTCAACGTCTGTTCTTGTCTCTGGAGAAAGTCCTGAAGCTTCAGAACAGGATAAGATGCTTCCTCTGTTGCCCCAGCGTGTCGATACACTCGGTGATGCAAGTACTTGTCCTGATGGTGTCGGCATTCGACATGGTAGCGTACGCTCAATTTAATTCCCGCCCTCTGCAGAGGTTAATTGTTTCCAAATGGAACAGCCTGCCTCATCGGATCAGGTATCACAGGATTACTTTGACTCTGGAGGTTTGTCAGTCGCTGACCTGGTAGCTACAGGACCAACAATTGAGCAGGGGCCGTCCCTTCTGGATCCCCGACTGGGTCCTGCTGACAACGGATGCCAGTCTGTGGGGATGGGGTGCAGTGTTGGAGCAACACTCTTTCCAGGGTCGTTGGACCATGGTGGAGTCTCTCCTCCCGATAAACATTCTGGAGCTGCGGGCAGTGTTCAATGCGTTAACTCTCGCCCTGCCTCTGGTACAGAACAGACCTGTTCAGGACAAGTACAGTCAGACAACGCCACCACGGTGGCATATATCAACCATTAAGGGGGCACTCAAAGCCGGAGGACAATGTTGGAAGTGTCAAAAATTCTTCAATGGGTAGAACGCCATCTGCCAGCAATATCGGCAGTGTTCATTCCGAGTGTCCTCAACTGGGAAGCGGACTTCCTTAGTTGTCACGATGTACATGCCGGAGAGTGGAGTCTTCATTCGGAAGTCTTTCAACTCCTAGTGGACACGTGGGGCCTACCAGATCTAGACCTGATGGCATCTCGACACAATCACAAATTTCCGGTCTTCGGATCTTTGACCTGGGATCCTCAAGAAGCGTTCGTGGATGCACTAGCCATTCCATAGAACTTTCGGCTGCCTTACGTGTTCCCTCCAGTGTCACTCCTGCAAAGGGTCCTGCGGAAGTTCAAGCAAGAAGGAGGAATACTACTTCTAGTCACTCCAGCATGGCCCAGACGGCATTAGTTCTCAGACCTGCAGGGTCTATCGACAGAGCGTCCTCAACTACTTCCTCAACGACCAGACCTCCTCCTACAGGGCCCTTGTCTCTATCCAGACCTGGCAAGACTGGATTTGATGGCGTGGCTCTTAAATCATCACTCTTGAGGGCCAAGGGATTCTCTGAGGCGGTCACCCAAACTATGTTGAAAGCCCGTAAGCCGACGTCTGCTCAGATCTATTAGTGTCTGGAATTCTTACTTCACCTGGTGTGCTGATAAGATCTATGATGTGTACAGATTCAAAACATCCAGAATCCTGGCTTTTCTGCAACAAGGTCTGGAATTAGGCCTTTGTCTGGCCTCCCTCACATATCTGCCTTGTCGTTGTGGTTTCAGAGAAAAATTATGTCTATACCTGACGTTCATACATTCAGTCAGGGTGTGTTACGGATTCAGCCTCCCTATGTCCCTCCTGTGGCTCCATGGGATCTGTCTGTTGTCATGAATGCCCTGCAAGAGTCTCCATTTGAACCTCTTGAGTCAGCGGATCTTAAATGGCTCACAGCCAAGTTCCTGTTTCTGCTGGCTATTGCCTCTGCTAGAAGGGTGTCGGACTTAGGCGCATTCTCCTGTCGTCCACCCTTTCTAATATTCCATCGTGACCGGGCAGTTCTTAGAACTCGCCCAGGTTACTTACCTAAAGTGGTGGCATGTGGTAAGGACTCTCCGTATATATGTGGAGAGGACTGCCTCTATCAGGAGGTCAGATACCCTTTTTGTATTGTTTGGTTTCCACAAACGTGGCTGGCCTGAGAATAAGCAAACCTTGGCCAGATGGATTAGAATGGTGATTGCACAAGCTTATGCGCAGGCTGGACTCCCATCTCCTGCTGCTATTAAAGCTTATTCTACTTAGTCTGTTGGATCTTCTTGGGCAGTCCGCTGTGTCGTGTCCGCAATACATTTGTGCAAGGCGGCTACGTGGTCCGCAGTGAACACGTTCATCAGGTTCTATGCCTTTCATACTTCCGCGTCCCAGGATGCTTCCTTTGGACGCCGGATTCTCATACCCACTAAGGCGCGTCCCCTCCCTTGAAGAACTGCTTTAGAACATCCCCGATGTATTCCCTGTGGAACACAGTGTACCCTGCTGCAGAAAAGGAGAGTTATGGTAGACTTACCATTGTTTACTCTCTTTCTGCGAGGTACACTGGGTTCCGCAGGGCGCCCACCCTGACGCACCGAGCTTCTATGGGTTTGTATGGCATTAGCCGCTAGTCCCTTCTCTTGTCGTGAGAATGTGGTTCTGTGTGACTAACATCTGCCTTCTCTCTTACCTGCTCCTACATTGGACTGGTTAACGAAAACTGAGCTCACAGTACCTGGAGGCGGGGTTATAGAGGAGGCCTCAATGCATCCTGGGACAGCCTAAAGCTTTAGCCTGTTAGTTCCTCTGGATCAAGATCCAATCTACACCCCTATGTATTCCCTGTGGAACCCAGTGTATCTCGCAGAAAGAGAGTTAACAATGGTAAGTCTACCATAACTCTCCTTATTTATAGTAAATGTTTTTAAAAAATTATATTTTGCACCATAATTACAATACAGGTTGAGTATCCCATATCCAAATATTCCGAAATACGGAATATTCAGAAATACTGACTTTTTGAGTGAGATAGTGAAACCTTTGTTTTTTGATGGCTCAATGTATGCAAACTTTGTTTAATTCACAAAGTTATTAAAAATATTGTATTGGGGTGTGTGGCCAGCGACCTAACTGAGAGGCTGTGTTCCGGGGGAGCTCTTACTATTTTATCTAAAAGAACCCCTTCAGTGGTAGCCCACCCAGGATAGATATACAGCCTGAGCCTTACAAGACTGCCCTGAACCCTGATATATAGGGAGGAAAAGCTGCGGAGCCGGGGAGCAGGTTTATCCTGCTCTTGCAGGTTGCGGCCTACCTCCGGGGCTGGAGCCGGGACCTGGATTTGGCCGACCCCCGGCCGGACATCCGGACCCTCCGGGAACCGCGTGACTGTGGACGACCTCCGCTCCTGCTGAGCACACCAGCTCCAGTCCACCGCCGAGAGCCGTGCAGCGGCGGCCGGGTGCTGGAAAGATAGACGAACAGAGCTGCAGTAGGCCGAGGAGACGCCCGCGAGTGTCCGGCGCCGGCGGCCATATTGGTTGGGGCAGAGCCGGGAGCGCGGACGCAGCGCCGAGGGGGCCACCCGCTCTGACCCCATAACTCAAAGAACCTGCTGTGGGGAAGACTTGGGGGGGGGGGGGCAGTACCACCATATAGAGGTGGGAGACCCCTGAAGCCACCAGCGCAAATTACAGGGGCCTAACATCGGCGGCCATATTGGAGGGGGCAGAGGGGAGCTGGCTGCACAGAATTGCTGCTGCTGCTGCTGCTGCAGCAGCTGAATATATTTCATACGCACCAGATCCCCTGCACCTGAATCTATCCACAGAGTCTCCCTAGATTCCTACAAATATTTACACAGCAGAACCTGAGTGTCGGCTGACCCAGGTTGGAAATTTCGAATTGCAGACCTGGGGAGGAGACAGATGACCCGTGCCCCCGCTTTGTCCCCCCGTGAATATAATCTGATTTCCCAGGACCACGCAGTCTTGCACCCATTGCTAACAATTTCAGCGAATATGGTGCGACTCCCCCGTGAAGATATGTCCTTCTAACACCATGCCTACCACACCGTCGCTCCCTGCCTGAACAGTCATCTGATACGGTCATCCTCTCTTTACCTGTATGATATACTGATCCCCCTTGGAACATCCCGACATGCCTCCGAAAAAGTCGAAAGGGGCTAAATCTGCTTCACAAGTAAATTTCTTTGGATCCTCCTCCACAAACAACAAGTCACGCACATCCCTCCCCTCGCCGACTCTGGCTCAACCATCTCAATCAACTACATCAAAAATATGCAACCCGGCTAACGCCGCACAAGTTGATATGGACTCTCTGGATGGCCCGGTCACGCTACGCTCTATCCACTCCTTGTTAGCCTCTTTCAAGTCTGACATTTCATCTGAGCTTAGATCCAACATACAAGCTCTCCGTTCTGATATCTCTGAAATCGGTGACAGGACAGATCACATTGAGCATAAGATGGAGGAACTGGTAACATCACATAATGACTTGATCACAGCACACGACTCTCTACTAGAGGAAGTCGCATACATACGCGACAAAACTACGGATTTAGAGGACCGCTCGCGTAGGAATAACATCAAAATAAGAGGTATCCCTGATGATGTTTCCAACGCTGATCTGTATGGCTACGCCACTGATCTTTTCCATAAATTGATACCTGATGTTTCGCTTTCTGATCTCCTGATCGACAGGATCCATAGACTCCCAAAGTCTAGGCAAGCACCTGCTCAGGCCTCCCGGGACACACTTCTTAGGGTCCACTTTTTTCATATTAAGGAGAAGATCTTACGTGCAGCATTGCCCTCTTCACCTACAGCGACATGTTTGGACTCGCTTCAACTTTTCCAGGACCTGTCCCCAGCGACTATGACTAAAAGGCGTTCATTCTCCGCCATCACATCAGCTTTACGGAAAGCTGCAGTCCAATATAAGTGGGGATTCCCCACTAAGTTGATAGTGCTACGTAATGGCACTACCACCATCATCAACACACCTGAGGATGGGCCTAAAATTCTGAAAAAATGGGACATTCTTCTCGATATACAACCTGTTCCCCCCGCTACATCACCGAAACGAATAGCCCAAGACTGGACATTGGCCCCGGGCTGAAGTTCACCTCGGACTAACAATTAGATAGCTATCTTTTAGCTTTTTCTTCCCCTACAGGTTTATATGTGTCTATGTGTTCATTATACTATAGACTATGCTCTTCGTATGATGTCCCAGAGTTTTAGTTAAAACTTAGATTGAGGTAGAACTATCCTTGTTACAATTAGATAGCAAATGTTCATTTTTCCTTATCTTAGGATGACCTTGTTTATTCATTTATCTTATCTATTTCTACGATAGATAATCATTCGTTAAGTATGTTTTGGTTTGGAGGCGACGGTGGGCAATTTTGGCTAACACGCCACCCACCCATATGTGTACGTCACGATACCCATGTGACGGGACCTCTAGCTCCTTTATGGATGCTATTTCTGTTTTTCTCCCCTGTTTTATTTTTTGTTCTGTCTTCTCTTCTCTTATTCTTCTCTTTACTGATGCTGATTTTGCTTCTTCTTCCTTAGAGGACTATGCCGCTATGTATTGCATTTTGACACAATTGTCACCGATGCTCTTCGCTATGTCATATACCATACTGCCGTACCCTCCTATATGGCCACCTTTTTAAGTCTTAATGTTAAAGGGCTCAATTCACCCCATAAGAGGCGCTTGGCTCTGAAATATTTTGCTGATCAAAAGGCGGAGATAGTGGCTATTCAGGAATCCCACTTCCCACTGCACACTCCCCCTCAGTTCTCCAATACCAACTACCCAGTTCACTATGTCTCCTGTGGGCCGTTTAAGAGGAATGGTGTTGCTATCCTTTTCCATAAATCATGCTCTTTCCAACTGGAGGGTAAATGGGTGGATGGCAATGGCAGATATCTGATACTAGTGGGAAAACTGAGAACTAAGTATGTTACCTTGGTCTCCCTTTATGCCCCTAATTCTAATCAACCCCGGTTCCTGAAATCTTTTTTTCAAAAGCTGCATAGTGTCAAGAAAGGTGCGACTTTTCTGATGGGTGACTTTAATATAGCTCCAGACCCTATTCTAGACAAATCCTCGAAACTTGATAAACAATACGCTAACGTAGCCAAATCTCTAGCCTCCTCCTTCTCACACCTTTTAACTGAATTCGATTTATATGACGCTTGGAGAGTCAAGAATATCGGAGCTAGAGACTATACATTTTATTCAGCAGTGCACAGATCCTATTCTAGGATCGATTTGCTCCTGACGGATAAATGGACATTACAATCAATCCCTACCGTCAAAATATTGCCGATTTCGTGGTCAGATCATGCACCTCTAATTTGGTCTTGGTCAAACAAACCGTCTATCCTCACTACACGCTCTTGGAGGCTACGAGATTACATTTTGAAAGATGAGGACGGAGTCTCTATATTACGAGAGGCCTTGTCTTCATATTTGGACACCAATAGCCCCGCTGATACCTCTATTCCTAACCATTGGTGTGCCCTTAAGGCAGTCCTTAGAGGTGCCGCTATCCATGCTTCAGCCCACATAGCGCGCCGTGACCGGGAAGTTCAGGTGGCCTATGAGCTGGAGGTGACGACGTTAGAAACTAAACATAAACAGTCCCCTACCGACGATCTCATCCTCGCATCTCTGGCTGAAGCAAAGAGGAAACTGAACAGTCTCTATCTTCTGCACGTACAGAGAGCAGTCTCCAACCTAAATCAAAAATACTACACATTAGGCAATAGGGCGGGTAAACTGCTTGCACGGAAACTTAGAGGGAAAAACCTTATCAATAGAATTAAACACCTGACAAACCTAGACGGATCGATGTCCATGAACCCTAAAGATATTGCAAACCAATTTGCCTCTTACTATAGGAAACTGTACAACCTCAAACATGACCCCCTCACCCCACAACCTTCCTTGCAGCTCATACGATCTTTTTTAGACTCCATTAATCTGCCTTCTATTTCCTCTGATGATGCTTCCACACTTTGCACACCCTGGACTGAGAAAGAGATTCAGACCTCTCTGAAAGCCCTCAAAAAGGACAAGGCCCCCGGGCCAGATGGGTTTATTAATCTCTTTTACACTACCTTCCAAGATTCACTCTCCCCACTTCTTCTTAATTTGTACAATGACGCCTCCTCTAACCCTTTCCCTAGGGAAATGTTGGAGGCACAAATAATAACGATTCTCAAACCTGGCAAGAACCCATCTCTCTGTGCAAATTATAGACCCATAGCACTTTTGAACACAGATATTAAGCTGTATGCCAAACTGCTAGCAAATAGACTGAATCCGTTGATCCCCACATTGATCCATCAAGATCAAGTGGGTTTCACTACCGGACGCCAAGCCTCAGACAATACCAGGAGAGTTTTCTCCCTTCTAGAGGCTCATTCCGCGTTTCGGAAGCCTCTATTACTACTCTCCCTTGACGCGGAGAAAGCTTTCGACAGGATTCATTGGTTATACATGTCAGAGGTTCTGGCCAGGTTTGGGTTCAAGGGACAATTTCTACAGAATGTCCTACGCCTGTATACACACCCTTCAGCGCGCGTCTTTAGTAATGGGTTTTTATCCGATCATTTCCCCATCACCAACGGCACCCGCCAGGGATGCCCACTGTCGCCATTAATTTTCATTTTAGCAATAGAACCTCTGGCAGAGAAAATTAGGACGTCTACCCTGGTTAGCGGAGTCTATATAGGTCCCACACAACATAAGATTTGCCTGTTTGCAGATGACGTTCTGCTGTTTGTAACTAAACCTGAATCCTCTCTTCCAGCTATCCATGATATTCTGCAGAACTACTCCAAAGTCTCATACTATAAATTGAATACGGCTAAAACAGAGGCACTAGCTTTCGACATTGAACCAATTCCGCTCCAATCCCTACAATTTACATATCCTTACGCCTGGCAAGACACTTCCCTTCAATATCTTGGGATCAAGATACCTTCCAGATCTCAGTCCGCGGTGGATTGTAACTACCTTCCTCTCTTAGATCATTTCAAAACCCTCACCAAACAGTGGACGAATTACGAAATTTCTTGGTTGGGGCGACTCTCATCAATTAAAATGATGCTCCTCCCTAAAAATTTTTACCTGTTTAGGGCCATACCTTACTTAGTTTCGCTTGCTCTCCTTAATAAATTCTACTCTGTCATGTCTATTTTCATATGGAAGGGTAAAAAGCCCAGGATAGCTAGAACTCGTTTGTTTAGATCTAAAGGTAACGGGGGTCTCGCATTCCCTAACCTCGAACTTTACCAACATGCGTGTCTCCTTGATCAGCTGCGAGACTGGCTCCGGACAGAGTCCGTGAAACCCTGGGTAGATATTGAAAGACATATGTGCTCTGAATTCCCTCTTCCAGATTTAATATGGGTCAAACCTTCGCATAGACCCCCCCCTAACAAACTTATGAGGAGTATAACTAACTCTCTTAAGGTCTGGGACAGATTGGTTACTAATTTGGGCGACTGCCCGCTGCCCTCTTCGCACCTATCCATGTTAGCGATTTCCAAGCTGCTCCCAGACCTCTCTCTGCGGAACTGGCGGGAGCTTGGTGTCCAGCTGGTCAAGGACTTATATGATAATTCAGGGCTTAAAACCTTCCAACAGCTACAATCCCAATACTTGATACCGTCAAAGGATTTTTATAAATATCTACGCATCCGACATTGGATTATGGCGAATATACCTGACCCTCTCACCTCTCCTACTCCCCCTCCACATATCTTGAGTAACTTTTCCTCCATACACCACAAAGGTGGTATATCTCAGTGGTATATTACTCTTCTCTCTCCGCACAATGACGTGAAATTACACGTTCAAGTACGGTGGGAGTCAGAATTTAATATCCTTCTGACGGATCAGGAATGGGAAAATATTTTCATGAATATTTTTAAAATGTCTCGGTGCATCAATCACACTGAAATGATGTTCAAATTAATTCATGGCCTTTATCACACACCTGATAAACTCCATAGGATCTGGCCGGACTCCTCTAAATTTTGTTGGAGACAATGTGGGTTGGAAGGCACTTTAACACATACATTCTGGACATGTCCAGTTATTAGGCCACTGTGGAAAGAGATTTTTGGACTAATTGAAAAGGTCACTAAGGTGAACCTCCCCCAACGTCCTGAGATTGTTCTTTTGCATTATTTCCCTCCCTATGTACCCTCTGAATATTCTTATGTCATAGGCCATATTCTCATAGCCACCAGAGCCGCAATTGCTCAATATTGGAAAAGAACAGATACACCGCGCTTGTCCAAAATTATAGCGTCAATACAGCGCAATTTCGAAATGGAAACTATGAGCATTAAATATTCCTTAGCTCCCCAATCCCCTCTACTGAAATGGCTGCCTTGGTTTGAATACTACACCTCCTATATTACCTCCCAGAAGACCTAGTCGAGTAATGTGTGACTGTCTAGTTTCTCTGATGTTAAGAATATGTGAAATGCTGAAACCAAGCCCTCCTGACATAGCCCGGCTAGGACTAATTGATAAAGGATAGACCATACTTATGAGCCTTTTATGTTTTGTTCCCTGAATAACTTCCTCCTGTTTAGTTCAGAATGTACGGAAGTATGCGCAGATACTCAACACCTTCCCTGGAAGTCTGTTGGTCAGCATCTCCTCCATTGTGTGTTCCTCTCCTTCTCTACTTTCTCTCTTTCTTATCTCCCCTATTTTCTCTTTACTCCTAATTTTCATGTTCTTTTAATATTATTACTTCACTACCATGTATTATGGTTTACAGACATGCTACCAATGTATCACTGGCTTTTCTGTTTTCAAAATGGTGTGTATGCTCTGTATTGAAAATCTTCTCTAATAAAATTTCTTCAGTTAAAAAAAAAATAAAAAAATATTGTATTAAATGACCTTCAGGCTGTGTGTATAAGGTGTATATGAAACATAAATGAATTGTGTAAATGTAGACACACTTTGTTTAATGCACAAAGTTATAAAAAATATTGGCTAGAATTACCTTCAGGCTGTGTATATACGATGTATATGTAACATAAATGCATTCTGTGCTTAGATTTAGGTCCCTTCACCATGATATCTCTTTATGGTATCTAATTATTCCAAAATACGGAAAAATCCCATATCCAAAATACCTCTGGTCCCAAGCATTTTGGATAAGGGAGACTCAACCTGTATTAATGTTTGAATTTACTGTTTGCATGATAAAACATTAATGTTATACAATGTATTCTATTCTGCTGCAACAAGTTCAAACTGTCTCCCATCGTTGTAAAACCTGTGTTTAGTTTTGTTTATAGTCTAAAGCAGTGGTTCTCAAACTCGGTCCTCAGGACCCCACACCGTACATGTTTTGCAGGTAACCCAGCAGGTGCACAGGTGTATTAATTACTCACTGACACATTTTAAAAGGTGCATAGGTGGAGCTAATTATTTCACTTGTGATTCTTTGAAGAGACCTGCAAAACATTCACTGTGTGGGGTCCTGAGGACCGAGTTTGAGAACCTGTGGTCTAAAGTGTAAACATTTGTTGTTTTGTTTGTGTTTTTGCAACTTTTGAACCAGTTGTAGAATTACTGAAACAATTTGAGTCTCTTTACCTAGAACAATATTACATAACAAGTGACACATCTGTGGATCTCACATTGGGGGTAATTCCAAGTTGATCGCAGCAGGACATTTTTTTAGCAGTTGGGCAAAACCATGTGCACTGCAGGGGAGGCAGATATAACATGTGCAGAGAGAGTTAGATTTGGGTGGGTTATTTTATTTATGTGCAGGGTAATACTGGTTGCTTTATTTTTACACTGCAAATTAGATTGCAGATTGAACTCACCACACCCAAATCTATCTCTCTCTGCACATGTTATATCTGCCTCCCCTGCAGTGCACATGGTTTTGCCCAGTTGCTAACAGAATTCCTGCTGCGATCAACTTGGAATTACCCCCATTGTCTGCAATATTACAAATCTCCAGTATGTTAATGCTAAAATTTTGTCTATTAGTTACAGATACACCCATCATAGTGGAGACGACACCGAATATTAGAGGTGAGTGTTGGAGTATTTATATTTATTTCCTTCTTAATGTTTATTATAAGAATAACTCATCTCCTGCTGCAAATTATCTTAGTGTTTTATTTTTAATCAAATTTGCAAAAATCTCAAAAAAACTTTTTTCGCATTGTCATTGTGGGGTATTGTGTGTAAAATTTTGAGGACAAAAATGAATTTATTCCATTTTGAAATAAGGCTGTAACATAACAAAATATGCAAAAAGTGAAGCGTTGTGAATACTTTCCAGATGGACTGTATTATCTGAATTTAGATAGCCTTCTTTGTTGTAGACGGCATCTCGGTTGGTACAGGTCATTGTTACATTTTTAATGATAAACCTATCACACTGCAAAGTTCTGCAGGGCCCGTTATTTTTTGTGGAGACGCCAATCTCTTCCTTGGCATGCGCTTGTTACCTATTCCATGGAAATAGAAATTTGGCAGCTGTAAAGTTCATGTCTCTGGCAGTCTGGAGCGCTCTCTCTGTGCGTCTCTAGGAGTAGCTCTGATTTGCTGTTTCAGCTCAGTGCTGATGCGCTGTGTCTCCTTTCCGGCCGGCTCCTCTGCGCATGATCTTGCTACTCACGGGAGATCCCCAGTGCAGTCCGGAGCTGGCACCTGTTTCCCTAGTGCTGATATAGACAGGGACGCAAAGCGGTTACAGCAGTTGTCGATGACACCTGGCTGAGATGGCAGGTGCACCACCGCCATCTTTTCCAAAGGATTGGTTGCTTGGGTAGTCACGCAGCCATCCCAAAAACGTTGCCGCCCTGTCCTTGTTTGCAACGCCCCACCCCCACAATGCAGTGTCGCCAAGCGTGCCTGTTAATGTTATGCGAATGCATTGGCTGGGCTGTGCATGCGCAGGATGGGACCTGGGTGTGCGCATTGCGCCGGATAAGGTAGATAGCGGTCGCATCGCGATTGCAATGCGACCGGAATAAAGCCCCTAGTTCAGTTTTTCTGTTTATTTCCATAAATATACAGATGAACTCAGAGGGGTCAGTGGATGCAACTCAACCTCTTATTTGGCCGCATAATTATCAGGACAGTCTAACAACTTTAACCAAAAATTAGAGATGTGCGGCGGGTACTTTTCGTGTTTTGGGGGTAATTCCAAGTTGATCGCAGCAGGACATTTTTTAGCAGTTGGGCAAAACCATGTGCACTGCAGGGGAGGCAGATATAACATGTGCAGAAAGAGTTAGATTTGGGTGGGTTATTTTATTTCTGTGCAGGGTAAATACTGGCTGCTTTATTTTTACACTGCAAATTAGATTGCAGATTGAACACACCACACCCAAATCTAACTCTCTCTTTACGTTATATCTGTCTCCCCTGCAGTGCACATGGTTTTGCCCAACTGCTAAAAAAAATCCTGCTGCGATCAACTTGGAATTACCCCCTTTGTGTTTTGGTTTTGGATCTGGATCCTCACTCGTGTTTTAGATCTTGATTGGTTTTGCCAAAACCACCCTTTCGGGTTTTGGATGAATTTTGAAAAAAACACAAGAACAGGTATAAAATCACAGAATTTGGGGGTAATTTTGATCCTACGGTATTACCCTCAATAACATTAATTTCCACTCATTTCCAGTCTATTCTGAACACCTCACACTATTGTTTTTAGGCCAAAAGGTTGCACCGAGGTAGGTGGATGACTTTTCTAAGCAACGCAAGTGTGCGGCGCAAACACCTGGCCCATCTAGGAGTGGCACTGCAGTGGCAGACAGATTGTCACTTTTAAAAACTAGGCTCCAAACAGCACATTATGCAAAGAAGAAAAAGAGGTGCAATGAGGTAGCTGGATGACTTTTCTAAGCGACACAAGTGTGCGGTACTAACATCTGGCCCATCTAGGAGTGTCACGCAGTGGCTGAATGTCAAAAGTGGCCCGCAATTTTTTGGGCCACCGTAAGCATCTCCTGCACGCCCGGCATTTTAAAAATAAATTCTGCACCACCAAATTAATTTTTTGTGCAAAACATGGGATGTGCTGGAATTTGCCCAGATGTAATACACGCACAATATTGTAAAACCTGTGTTTAGTTTTGTTTTTAGTCTAAACTAAAGTGTAAACATTTGTTGTTTTGTTTGTTTTGTTTTTTGCAACTTTTGAACCAGTTGGAGAATTACTGAAACAATTTTGAGCCTCTTTACCTAGAACAATATTACATAACAAGTGACACACCTGTGTATCTCACATTGTCTGCAATATTACAAATCTCCAGTATGTTGATGCTAAAATGTTGTCAATAGTTACAGATACACCCATCATAGTGGAGACGAAGCCGGATATTAGAGGTGAGTGTTGGAGTATTTATATTTATTTCCTTCTTAATGTTTATTATAAGAATAACTCATCTCCTGCTGCAAATTATCTTAGTTTTTTATTTTTCATAAAATTAGCAAAAATCTCAAAAAAACTTTTTTCATGTTGTCATTATGCGGTATTGTGTGGAGAATTTTAGGACAAAAATTAATTTATTCCATTTTGGAATAAGGCTGTAACATAACAAAATGTGCAAAAAGTGAAGCGTTGTGAATACTTTCCAGATGGACTGTATTATCTGAATTTAGATAGCCTTCTTTGTTGTAGACGGCATCTCGGTTGGTACAGGTCATTGTTACATTTTTAATGATAAACCTATCACACTGCAAAGTCCTGCAGGGCCCGTTATTTTTTGTGGAGACGCCAATCTCTTCCTTGCCGTGCGCTCGTTCCCTATTCCATGGAAATAGAAATTTGTCAGCTGTAAAGTTCATGTCTCTGGCAGTCTGGAGCGCTCTCTCTGTGCGTCTCTAGGAGTAGCTCTGATTTGCTGTTTCAGCTCAGTGCTGACGCGCTGTGTCTCCTTTCCGGCCGGCTCCTCTGCGCATGTGCGGGATCTCGCTACCCATAGAAGATCCCCAGCGCAGTCCGGAGCCAGCATCCGCCACAGCTAGGGACAGCTGTGTCCCTGCTGTGGTCTATGGGCATCGCCCCTGCAGCTGTCAAAATTGACAGCAATGCTGACCGTTCATACATTACCCAAGCATATCGGCCTGCTGTCTGATAATGCCGATTTGATTACCTTATAATGTTCACTATATATGGGTAAGAGACACAGTACGCAACTGGCGTAAGAAGTACCGTAAGGGTACGCACTTAGCGTAGCAGACGCTTATCCGTGGTCGAGACGCACGAACGGCACGTTCGCTCACGGCTTAATGCGTAGAGTCAAGCACGCTATAGGCTGCCGACTACCGTAATGATACGCTACCAGCGTAGCGGACACTCAGACCACGAGGGGAACACGAGCAGCGCAGACGCTCACAGGATAACACTCAGTAAACCTTGAATGCAACACTCAGAAAAGATATTCTTATGCTGTAAACCTTGTTATGAGATGCTGCAGCGATGTAACGCTGCTTAACCTTATTGTTGCTAAAGCTGCTTGAGCGATCGAGACGCTCCTATTACCCACAGTAATGTAATGAACACACAATACTTTACTAAGGTTCCGAAACCTTTACTAACAAGCTTTTAGTTATACCGAAAAGGGGAAACAGTTTACAAGTCATACACTACAAGCTAACATATAATTCTAACAGAATATCTAGACAGATATATACACAATAGTAAACGATCGCAAATACAAATACATAGACTAAGAATGAATGACTAACATTACACGGGTAACAAAGTGGCCACAGAGAAACATACCATACGGGGAACGCTCGCTAGCGCAACCGGAATCCAGTCCTCCAATAATCAAAGATAAATGTTGAAGAGTGAGAGTACTGGCCGGTCTGGGGACAGTGACCCTTATATACACAACATACAGTGTACTTCAAAGGGCCCTACAACCTTATTGTTCATTGGACACAGGAATGTCTCCCTGCACTATTACAAAAGGTCATAGGTGGATTTGAACAGGTGGGCTGTGACTATTACAAACCGCTCAGGTGGGAGGGAATCGCCGGATTCCCGCCGCATGGATAATGAACTGCAAATATAGGATATGTCCAGATATAACTATACGCAGGAGCGATTAATCTATACCTAACCAACACCGGATTGTTGCTATTAAAATACTCTTCGGTTAGGTACCAGACACCACTGTTCAACCTTAGACAGTCCCTTTGTATCACGAAAAGATGGATTCCTATGTCCATGAACAAGTCACATTAAACAAACTTACAGTTATCACTAAGGGGAACATTACTAATAAAACCTGCTATATGGATTTATTAAGCAGCGATTGAGTCGCCCGCTAGGCGCACACAAACTCTACTGTAAATGCACATACCATGCGCTCGAGCGCACGCCCGTAGAGGCGCCGTCACACAATTGCGAATATGTGCACGCACGCCAGTGAAAGTGCATGTGCAGCGGGAAAGCGCATGAGGTGAATATATGGCAACGTGTAGCGTGATATTTTTCCGACTTTGACAGTCCACCCTTTGGCAGTCACCAATAACTGCCACTTCCTAAAACAGTTAAAAAAGAGAAAAATATATGTCATATGTAAATACATTTCTATGATTGGGTAAGGGAAAAGAGAAGAAGGTGGAAAAAAGGTATGACCTAGTGAGATAGTAGAAGCATGTGTGTATGAGTCCATGTTTGAGGGGTCATGTATCATCGTGCCGTACGTGTTTTAAATCAAGCTTCGAGGTATTGCGAAGTATACATTTGAATCCTTCTTATCCCGTATTAAGGGTCTGTGGATGGGCTGTCAAACTTTACCGAGCTCTTTTCGGCTTTTGGTTGCAACAAATGGGGGAGCACATTTAGTTGATGATACATGAATGGGGAAATATGTGAGTGCTGATATCTGTGTCTATATTCCCTATCGACTATGTGTGTCATTACCTGAAGGTTGTAGAAATTAAGATAAGAAGCAAATATGGCAAATGCAGTCAGAATCTATGTGAGGTTAATATACATTTGTTGATTGAGGTCTTGTCTTGTGTCTTGTCTCGATGTACATGTTGACTGTAGTCTCCCGATGCTTTTGCTATAAATGGTGGCAAAAGTTTTTCCATTGTCCAGAAAATTACAGTCTCTAAAATATTTGGGGGCTATCGTAAAATTTACAGTCACTAGGGATATTGGGGGTCTGTGGTATTATTCCATCGATGGTCTGTATAAAAGAAATTGTCAAATTCTTCTTCCAAGCGGATGTCTTTGTACCTTGGAGGAAAACAAAGGAGAAACGGGTGAAAGAAACGGACCGTGGAATCACATTTTCATCATATTATTGTCTCTATCGTTGGGTCATAAATTAAATTTGTTGTTGTTATTACAGTGTCTTCTCTCCTTAAGCTCATCACTCTGGTGTTACCTTTACACTTTGTCAAACCCCGAACGCATCTAAATATCAGACCGACCAATATGATGACACCCAGAATACACAAAAGAAATTTCCCTACATCCATAATAATACCTTGGGCCCATTCTCCTAAACCAGAGAACCAATTTCGTGGGTTCAACCATGACACCCAACTGGTCAGCTCATTACCCACAGCAGCAAGGGTGAGATTGTGTTTCCTTCGGAACTCCCATTTTAATTGCAAGATATCATCCATCTTTTGGTCTATGACCTCGACCGGGTCCTCAGTGCTGTTTGTAATATACGTGCAACACTTTACTCCATATTGAGTAGCCAAGGTGACACAATACCCGCCTGTCACTGCTGTGAGATAATTGAGAATCATCCTATGCTGAACCAGTTCTGTTTTGTAGGCTTGTAACTCTCTCCCAGTATACCTGAACGTGTCGTCATACATTTCAGTGATATTGTCTAATAAATTTGCAAGCGCAGATATATACCTAAAGTTTATCACTCCCCTGGCGGTACGAGTGATATCCATTGCGAGAAGGAATTGAATCCCGGTGGATTCATGGATCAAATCAGACGCATGATGCTCTGTTTTCTCTATCAGTTGCCTTTTAACTACGTGCTCGTAATGAGTGTGAGTATAAGGAGCTTGGGCACCACGGTGAATATCTTTCATTTTAGTGTGGGATACAGTCATTACCTCAGGCAGTACTTTTCCAATATAACATAACCCTTCTGAGTTTGGGGCAAGCCACTTATATGCCTTCCTCCCGCATATGAAATATGCATCATCGGGGAGAACATATGGGACGGAGTGTGACATCACCATGTTACAAATTTTCCAAGTGAAATCTCCTAACCCTAATTCTCCCATCTGTTTAGTACACGTATCTGTTTGTACGACATGTGCACAGTATCCTGGTGATACTTCTCCAACTCGCATGGTCCTACTTCCTAAAGTGTACCTATACCGGAAGAATCTTCCATGGTCGGCTATCTGGCGTATAAGCTCTGTGTCTATGGGCATTTTATCGGCTCAGTGTGAAAAGGTCATGGTTTGATTGCTCCATGACACTTCCCAATTTCCCGGCTTTCGGGGATTGGAAATGTTAAAACAGACTAAGGATTTATCCACATGATATTGGTGGAGCTTCAAACTAGGAGGACTAGAGATATTAAACCTCTTGTCCACCGGCCTCCCACCACTTAACTCAAGTACCTCTCCTATAGATAAAGGGAATGGTACTAGTCCTGATTTGCTATGGCCTTGAGGTACTTGAGAGAATACCCAACAGTCTGTCTGATTTAACACTTTACCCACTAATGAGTGATAGTCACCCAATGGATGCCGGTCCATGTTAATATTAAAACTGGACTGACATTTCTTGATGCACCCATCCTCAACTATGTTATCGCAATGCCTACAGATGCAGTTTTCTTCAGCTAACAATCCTTCACAATTTCTTCTATTGTCAATGCTACCAGATCGTTTTCTGATACTCACCTTTACTCGGTGGTTATGTTGTTCTTGGAAATTTACGCCTTCATCCTGGCCATCAGAACCCAATCCAGATCCTTTCTCGACTTCCATGGTACTCTCACCGAAACAGTCTGCTCTGGTCAACATCATGGTCAACAGGAAAATCCGGATCACAGTCTCTTGGGGCAAGTCCATCTTAGAGGAGTAAAGGGGAAAAATAAGAAGGGAGAAAGGAAATAGGAGGGATGTGGGAACTGGAGAAAATAACAAATGGGGAAAAAGAAATCAGGCTCGACAAACGCCTCTGGTCTTATTATTCTCAGCGCCCAGGTGTCGTCTCAATCTTCCCTGAACAGACACTCTAGTGATACAACCTCTACCGTCTGTTCTTTATCACGCGACCTCTCTGGATCGGCAACCTTTTTAAAATGAGACGAATGAACCCAAGTCTCTCTCTCGGCAACCTTCAATGCAGTGGTGCTGGTCAATAAGACTTGATATGGTCCTTCCCATCTGTCAATAAGGCAACCTGAGCGTAGAAAATTCCATATCATTACATAATCCCCAGGTTCAATGTCATGACAATTGCTGTCTGGTAAATCAGGAATCACCAACTTTAGATTATCATTCTGATTCCTCAATTGCTTACTAATTTTAACCAAGTACTTTACGGTTACTTTATTGTTACATTTCAAATCATCCTGGGGGTTAATCATAACATGGGGTTGTCGACCAAACAGAATTTCAAAAGGAGACAGATTAAGAGGGGACCTGGGAGTGGTTCTGATGCTGTATAATACTATTGGCAAAGCTTCAGGCCATAACAGTCCTGTTTCAGTCATTACCTTGCTCAATTTATTTTTAATAGTGCTGTTAACTCTTTCCACCTTCGCACTCGCCTGGGGGCGGTACGGAGTGTGCAGCTTACTATTAATTCCCATCAACTTACACATTGTTTGAAAGACTTCACCTGTAAAGTGGGTACCCCTATCACTCTCAATGATTCTAGGGATACCGTACCTACACACAAATTCCTGCACAATTTTCTTTGCAGTAAATACAGCGGTATTTGTGGCCGCAGGAAATGCTTCGACCCAATTTGAGAATACATCAATACAGACCAAAACATATTTTAAATTTCTACAAGGTGGTAATTGTATGAAATCAATCTGTATTACCTGGAAAGGGCCATCGGTCGGAGGGATATGGGATGGCTCTGTTGGTATTGCCTTTCCGATATTCTTCCTCAAGCAGGTGAGACATGTCATTGCTCTTTAACCCGCATGGGAGGAAAATCCTGGGGCGCACCAATAAGCTCTTACTAGCTTACACATTCCTTCTTTGCCTAGGTGAGTCAGCCCATGTGCCGCTTCCGCTAGATTTGGAAGGTATGCTCTGGGTGCCACTGGTTTACCATGTCCATCTGTCCAGAGTCCTGAGGACTCTTGGCCATATCCTTTTGACCTCCAAACTGCCTTTTCCTGTGGAGAACACAAATTTTGCATTTCACACAATTTCTGTGTGTTGACAGTATTGAATACCATCAGTTGTGTGATGTCTGTCTGTCTGGGGGTACCGGCTGCTAATTTAGCAGCTTTGTCTGCTCGGCTGTTACCAAGTGATAACGGATCTTGCCTATATGTGTGAGCTTTACACTTGATAACAGCCACTCTGTCGGGTTCCTGTATCGCTGTTAGAAGTCTTTTGATGTGGGCTGCATGCGCTACGGGTGTTCCAGCTGCCGTCATGAAATTTCTGAGTCGCCATTGGGCTCCGAAATCATGGACTACTCCGAATGCGTATCTAGAATCTGTGTAGATATTGGCTGACTTGCCCTTAGCCAATTCACATGCTCTGGTTAGGGCAACCAGTTCAGCAACTTGTGCTGAGTGTGGTGGGCCTAGCGGTTCTGCTTCTATGGTACTTTGGTCATCTACGACTGCGTATCCAGTACACAAGTCTCCCGAGTCCGTCTGTCTGTGACAACTACCGTCGGTGTAGAAAGTAAAATCTACATCTTCCAGTGGGTTGTCACTGATGTCAGGTCTTGCCGTGAAATTTTGGGTCAAATATTCCATACAATCATGCGTGTAATCCCCCGTACTAAATCCTCCTTTACCATCACTCTCATCCTCCACCCTTTGTGGCTGTCCAGGCACACCTGGAAGATATGTTGCAGGATTTAGTGCACTGTATCTCTTTATAGTGATGTTTACCGGGGCCATCAATGCTAATTCCCACCTTGTAAAGCGTGCTGATGAGACGTGTCTGGTTTGTGCAGAATTTAGCAAGGCTGACACTGCATGGGGCATATGGATTGTGAGGTTGTGTCCTAGCACTACATCTTCGCTTTTTGTAACTAGCAATGCTATTGCTGCAACACTTCGCAAGCATGTGGGGAGGGATTGCGCTACCGTATCTAGCTGAGCGCTGTAGTAAGCTACCGGCCTGCTGGCATCACCATGCTTCTGGGTTAGGACACCTGCTGCGCACCCAGCACTCTCTGTTCCGTACAGCTCAAAGGGTTTCCCATAGTCTGGCATACCCAATGCCGGTGCCTGCGTTAGGCACTGTTTTAGTCTCTCAAATGCCATCTCAGATTCGTCTGTGTGCGAAATCCGATCAGGTTTATTTGATGAAACCATCTCCTGCAATGGCAAGGCCAGTATGGAAAAACCTGGGATCCAGTTACGGCAATACCCACACATTCCTAAAATCGTTCTAATCTGTTGCTGGGTTTGTGGCAGGGTCATGTCACGAATTGCTTGAATTCTATCAGCGGTGAGGTGTCTCAGTCCTTGTGTCAGACAGTGTCCCAAATATTTCACCCGGTCCTGGCATAATTGTAACTTGTCTTTGGAAACTTTGTGTCCTGTGTCTGAAAGATGAAACAGGAGTTGTTTTGTATCCTTCAGGGATGCTTCCAGTGAATCTGAACACAGTAGTAAATCATCCACATACTGTATCAATATTGATCCACTCTCTGGTTGGAAAGACTGTAAACAATCATGCAGGGCCTGTGAGAAAATACTTGGACTGTCTATGAAACCTTGTGGTAAGCGAGTCCATGTGTATTGAACTCCTCTGTATGTGAATGCAAATAAGTATTGACTGTCAGGGTGCAGAGGTACCGAGAAGAAGGCGGAGCAGAGGTCAATCACAGTGAAAAATTTGGCAGTGGGAGGAATTTGCATAAGGATAACAGCTGGATTTGGCACTACAGGGAATTGACTCTCAACTATTTTGTTGACCCCTCTTAGATCCTGTACTAATCTGTAACCCCTCCCCCCCACTCTTTTTAACAGGGAAGATGGGACTATTGGCAGTGCTGGACGTCCTTACCAGAATGCCCTGTTGTAGCTAGCGCTCTATTACAGGGTAAACTCCTAACTCCACCTTTGGCTTCAGAGGGTACTGTGGGATTTTTGGAGCTATCCTACCATCTTTTACTCGCACAACTACTGGGGCTACATTTGCCATCAATCCAGTGCCTTGTCCGTCCTTGGTCCAAAGTGACTCTGGTATCTGGGAAGTCATTTCTTCTACCCTGGATGGACACCTATTTACAATAACAGTGTGTGACATTAATCTTGTTGGGGAGTCTAGCATATCTTGCGCTTCCTGAGCGTGGTTTTCGGGTATGTCCAAGAACACACCTTCAGGAGTACAATATATGACGCATCCCATTTTGCACAGTAAATCTCTCCCTAAGAGATTAGTCGGAGCCGATGCAGCCAGCAGAAAAGAATGCTTGGTATGCAAAAGCCCTATCGTAACCTCTGTTGGTTTGCTTAAAGGGTATTGTCGTACTACTCCTGTTACTCCCATGGCTGGAATTATTTTACCAGTGGTTCTCATGCCCACGGTCGAATTTATCACTGACTTGGCCGCCCCCGTATCTACAAGGAAATTTAAAGATTTACCAGCTACATCAACGGTGACCTCGGGTTCACTTCCAAGGCTCGCAATCAATTTCACTGGCTGCAGATTACAGGTGTGGCCCAACCCCTATGGTGTGTGGTGACCTCCCTGCATTGCAGTGGCAGCTATCACCTGTGAAAGGGGTGAATGGGTATTATCAGAGACTTGCCAGTCTCTTTTTGGGGGATACCTTCTTGTTTCCCCTGCGTGTGGCTCATAACTCCGTCTCTGCGGTCCTTGATCCCAATTTCGTATGTCATGTCGTTGTCTAGGGTTTTTATGTGCATTATGTGAGTTATTTGTACAGTTACATGCAAAATGTCCTTCCCTGTTACAATTGTAACATTTTACCACATGCGGCTTACCACCAGGGGTCTGTGATCGGGACTGAGGCGGCCTTGTTGTAAGGGCTTGGATACTTATTGCCATCAGTCTATCACTCTGTGACTCCCTGCGTCTTGTGATGTTCCTGTCGTGCCCAACAGCAGTCTCTCTTAAGGCGGCCACCGACATACCTCTCCAGTTAGGTTGAGTAGTTTGTACTCTACTCCTTAATACCTCCTTTAAACCGTCCATCAAAACGAACACCGCTACCTCTCTATGGTGTATATTTGCCTCAATGTCCACGATCCCAGTATATTTAGCCATTTCCTCCAGTGCCCTGTGGAAATAGTCAGGAGCAGTTTCCCCTTCCATTTGTTTGATGGAGAATATTTTGTTCCATTTTACTACAGCTGGGAAGTATACTCCCAACTGCAGATTGATTCTGGTTACATTGTCTTGATTATATTCATCCATAAGGGGTACCTCCTCATCTAATTTACAGTCAGCTATGAACTTTACAGGGTCAATACTAGAGGGCAGACATGCCCGCAGTAGTGTCCGCCAATCTTTGTTGTTAGGCTCAGTGGAGTTACCTAGGTCCTTAATGAACTTCTGACATGCGGCTAAATCTTTTCTGGGATCAGGAAATTCAGACAAAATGGTTCTTAATTCTGCTCGGGACCAGGGACAGTGCATGGCAATATTCCTGATGGGTGTGGCTCCATTTGTGTCCGTCTTACCATTGGGGACCGCTATTACTCTAACAGGGTTAAGATGAATTACTTCACTCTGGTTTGATTCTACAGCGTGTGGTGCAATAGTTTCAGCATATTGTACAGTGCCGTACTTACCTGTAGACACAACCTCACCTGTCCCTGAGCTATGGGCCTTTGATGCCCCTCTTACTGGTTGGGCGGTGCCCACTGGAGTATCGCTTATGGTGGCCGCTAGAGAGAGAGCTGAAATCGTAGTGGGCTCATCTTCCTGGTTGCATTCCTGGGGGAAGTTTCAAATAGGATACAACTTGCATGGGTTAGCGTTAGTATCAACATTTGCATTAACTTTTATCTTAATCTTATCATTACTACATTGATTAAGTGCACCCTTATCGTACACCCGCATGTCATTCTCTGCAGCCACTTTGTCCCCTAATATATATGGTGGTGGTGCCGTTGCTATTAGATTTCTACCAGGATTTGAATTAGCTTTCTGAGCTAATTCCTGTTGTATTTCACTTTCCTGTTGCCATATCTGTAAACAATCATAATGTCTCATCCTCTGCGTTGCAGCTTTTATTAGACCTATCCTTTTTCTTAGGTTCTGCAATACCTCAGGGTTCAGACTGCCTACCCGGGGAAACTGTTCCCCATCATGCTCTGTCATTCGTTCCCATTCTTTGCATAATACCTGTGTGTGTGATCCGTATTTTTCACACATTATATACCGTGCGGACCCTTTGGGCCAGCAACTACCAACGTGAACCCTTGTTGGACGTCCCTTCTTTGAACAACTGGCCCCCATAGTTTGTAGATATTGCTGTCTCAGCGAATTCTATCAAACAAATCAAATTGCCCTCGGTAAGGCGACAGTGAAAGTTCAACTAGTGCCTTCACTCACTTCTGTTCTGTAACCTCTATTTACTGCTGCGCGTTGGGAGTATGCTACCCTCCCCAGTAAGTATTGGTTGTTGGAGATTTCCTGAGTGAACAGCGAAACTCCCTTAAAATAACAAACACCTACACAAATCACGTTAGAATGTACAAATAGCGTCTATGATCCCACAGTAAATTGTAATGGGTATCAAGGTAACAAACTAATGCACACAATTACGTGCGGTACAGTCGCACTGCGTATAAATAGCTTAATATTTATACGCTTTACGACCAACGGAATCGGTTGTTTAGGCTGCGAAACCTTCAGCCGGAGCTTTAACTTGACTATATGGGTGCTACGCAAAACCCCCGGGGCTGCGCTTAAAACTTCGCAGTCCTTTTGTCTGCGGATACTACTTGCTCCTTTTACCTTCTATAATGTTAATGCGGGCAAGCCAGTCCCACGCCACCAAGTGTCCACTCACCTGATGTAGTCTCCGACGGGATCCCGATTTGTGGGTTCACAAAAAATAATACTTTTATTTCCACACTCACTCCTACTCACTCATATACACACTGATCTTTCTGTACAGAAATTCCTTTCATACAGACAGGGGTCCAATCCCTGGGTTTTGCAGTAGAAAAAGGTTCTCTTTTAACTACACTTTTTGGAGACTGAACAAATCTGTGCTATTATCAGGTGGCTATAATCTCAACTAAATAGCACCTATTTCCTCAGCACGTGTCTAATAATCAATTCTAATGGCAACAAGGGAGTGAGCTGTGAAACTACACAAATGAAAAGAAATACAGATGTGTGCGTGCGTGCGTGTGTGCGTACGCAAAACAGAAATAAACAGGTATTAAAAGATAATAGCGTATTGTTTTTACCTTCTGGTTCCGGATTCCACCAGCACTCCTACAGCGTAGCGTAACAGACGCTTATCTAGTCAGCACCACTGTATCCCTCACCACCAATATGGATACGAAAGGATACTGCGTTCCCACCCTTTGCTGACAGATAAAGTCTGTTTGCACTAGTGTGGATATGTGGAGGACGGACGAGCTCCCAATTGATAATGCCGATTTGATTACCTTATAATGTTCACTATATATGGGTAAGAGACACAGTACGCAACTGGCGTAAGAAGTACCGTAAGGGTGCGCACTTAGCGTAGCAGACGCTTATCCGTGGTCAAGACGCACGAGCGGCACGTTCGCTCACGGCTTAGAGCGTAGAGTCAAGCACGCTATAGGCTGCCGACTACCGTAATGATACACTACCAGCGTAGCGGACACTCAGACCATAAGGGGAACACGAGCGGCGCAGACGCTCACAGGATAACACTCAGTAAACCTTGAATGCAACACTCAGAAAATATATTCTTATGCTGTAAACCTTGTTATGAGATGCTGCAGCGATGTAACGCTGCTTAACCTTATTGTTGCTAAAGCTGCTTGAGCGATCGAGACGCTCCTATTACCCACAGTAATGTAATGAACACACGATACTTTACTAAGGTTCCGAAACCTTTACTAACAAGCTTTTAGTTATACCGAAAAGGGGAAACAGTTTACAAGTCATACACTACAAGCTAACATATAATTCTAACAGAATATCTAGACAGAAATATACACAATAGTAAACGATCGCAAATACAAATACATAGACTAAGAATGAATGACTAACATTACACGGGTAACAAAGTGGCCACAGAGAAACATACCATACGGGGAACGCTCGCTAGCGCAACCGGAATCCAGTCCTCCAATTATCAGAGATAAATGTTGAAGAGTGAGAGTACTGGCCGGTCTGGGGACAGTGACCCTTATATACACAACATACAGTGTACTTCAAAGGGCCCTACAACCTTATTGTTCATTGGACACAGGAATGTCTCCCTGCACTATTACAAAAGGTCATAGGTGGATTTGAACAGGTGGGCTGTGACTATTACAAACAGCTCAGGTGGGAGGGAATCGCCGGATTCCCGCCGCATGGATAATGAACTGCAAATATAGGATATGTCCAGATATTACTAATGGCCATAACTATACGCAGGAGCAATTAATCTATACCTAACCAACACCGGATTGTTGCTATTAAAATACTCTTCGGTTAGGTACCAGACACCACTGTTCAACCTTAGACAGTCCCTTTGTATCACGAAAAGAGGGATTCCTATGTCCATGAACAAGTCACATTAAACAAACTTACAGTTATCACTAAGGGGAACATTACCTATAAAACCTGCTATATGGATTTATTAAGCAGCGATTGAGTCGCCCGCTAGACGCACACAAACTCTACCGTAAATGCACATACCATGCGCTCGAGCACACGCCCGTAGAGGCGCCGTCACACAATTGCGAATATGTGCACGCACGCCAGAGAAAGTGCATGTGCAGCGGGAAAGCGCATGAGATGAATATATGGCAACGTGTAGCATGATATTTTTCCGACTTTGACATGTCTTACAGATAATAGTGCTGATATGGATAGGGACACATAGCGTTCGCAGCAATTGTGGATAACCCCTGGCTTCGTAGCCTGGCTGAGAAGGCAGGCGCACCACCGCCATTTTTTCCATCGGATTGGCTGCATGGGATCTCATGCAGCCGCCCTGAAAACATTGCTGCCCCATCCTTAATTGCAATGCCCTGCCCCCGCAATGCAGTGTCGCCACCCCAAGAACGCCTCTGCCTGTCAATGCGATGCAAATACATTGGCCGGGCTGTGCATGCGCAGGATGGGACCTGGGTATGCGCATCGGCACCGGATAATGTAAATTGCGGTCGCATTGCGATTGCAATGCGACCAGAATAAAGCCCTTAGTTCAGTGGATCTCACATTGCCTGCAATATTACAAGTCTCCAGTATGTTAATGCTAAAATGTTGTCTATAGTTACAGATACACCCATCATAGTGGAGACGAAACCGGATATTAGAGGTGAGTGTTGGAGTATTTATATTTATTTCCTTCTTAATGTTTATTATAAGAATAACTCATCTCCTGCTGCAAATTATCTCAGTTTTTTATTTTAAATAAATTTGCAAAAATCTAAAAAAATATTTTTTTACGTTGTCATTATGGGGTATTGTGTGTTTAGAATCTTGTGGACAAAAATTAATTTATTCCATTTTGGAATAAGGCTGTAACATAACAAAATGTGCAAAAAGTGAAGCGTTGTGAATACTTTCCAGATGGACTGTATTATCTGAATGGACAATATAAAGACGTAGAGAAAATTGTGAAGCGTCATTGGTACTTACTATCAAGGGATCCTATTATAAAAACTATTGTTCCAGTCCACCCTAAATTTGTTTATAGGAAAGCCCCTAATCTTAAAACAAATTAGTTAAGAGTGCCATACCACCTAAAAGATCAGGCCGAATCAAGACCAAAGGATTCCATAGGTGTGGAATCTGTAAGATGTGCAGAAGTCATACAGTCCAACCCAGTAAATTGGAAAATTTGACATCAACGGTTAAGGGCAAAACATATGCTATTACCGAATTTATAACCTGTAATACAAAAAATGTACCGGTATATATTTACTTGAATGCGACTGCGGATTGCAGTATATTGGACACACATCCAGACCATTAAAAGATAGATGGGCTGAGCACCTATGAAATATTAATAAGGGATACAAAAATCATTCCATCTCTAATCATTTTAAGGAAAGACATAATAATAATTGGAATCTGAAGTGTACTTGGTATTAAATTGGTACAAAGTCATTGGCGGAAAACTAATATAGAGGAGAGGTTGGCGCAGATAGAAATGAAATGGATTTATGATATGGGCAGCCTCTCCCCTGGAGGTTTAAACTTCGATTTTGAGTTAAAATGGGTTTTATAATATTTATTTGATATAGTACGAGTGACAAAAATATGGTCCATTCAGTACATAGTATGAGCTATCCATTTCAGGTGATTTATGAATCATATTTATTTATTTGGGGTCCATTCATTGTCTGAATAATTGTTGGTAGGAAACATTATATGGGGAGTATTTCATGATTTTAGAAGGGAGGTACCAATATGTGTTATATAAATGAGATGTATATTGGGGGTAATTCCAAGTTGATCGCAGCAGGAAAAAATTTAGCAGTTGGGCAAAACCATGTGCACTGCAAGGGGGGGGGGGCAGATTTAACATGTACAGAGTGAGTTAGATTTGGGTGGGGTGTGTTCAATCTGCAATCTAATTTGCAGTGTAAAATAAAGCAGCCAGTATTTACCCTGCACAGAAACAAAATTAACCACCCAAATCTAACTCTCTCTGCAAATGTTATATCTGCCCCCCCTGCAGTGCACATGGTTTTGCCTAACTGCTAAAAATTTTCCTGCTGCGATCAACTTGGAATTACCCCCTTTGTCTTTTTATTGTATATGAATTTTATGAATTTTACCATTTAAAATGATTATAGTTTTAATAATAGCTTATAAGTAAATATGTATATATAAGTGAATTGCAATAGTTGTTATGAATTCTCCTTGTTTTCTATAAGCTCCGGTATGGGCAGAGCATTAGGAGTGCGATGTGTGTCATATACCGGAAGCGCAATGTGTTCCATATACTGGAAGGATGTTCAAAACTTCCGGTGGTGGTGAGACGCATGACGTCGCGTGGCCCAATGTAAGAATGGGGCAGCGCGTGCGCCACACAAAAGGGAAGTGTATGTAACTTCTGGGAGTCTTTACCGGAAGTCCCGTGCACTCCAAAGTAGTTGGAACACACGCCAGGAATAAACCTGTTTTTTTACACCTCCGGAGTTTCCTATTTAAGGGGAAATTTTAAAGAGTAGAGATTGAACTAATGGCTATATAGATAGTAATTTTGAATAGGTAATTGTCATAAAGAAAGGGTTTTGGGTATTGTCTGGTTTGGACCAATCAGGGGAGATCTAAGGGTATATATATCCTAGAGATCACTATCCACCATACACCTTGAAAAAGGCTCCTGAGAGAGCAGAAACACGTTGGTGACCAGACATACCTACCAGCTCTTTCTTGGGGAGAATCAGGAGGCTCCATCTTGGCAGTAATCCGGTACCTTACACCCGGGAGGGTATCAAATATACATGATGTTTATGGGTGGGCATGCTTGAACACCCCACGAAATTCAGTACGCATGCTGTAATATTATTATTGGTGGATCTTAAATATATTGTTTTGTTTGTGGATTTTTAACATTATAACTTAAATACATACTTCACTATTATACCTCCTCTTCCTTTTTTCATGTGGATGAGTTTGGAGTATTTAATACAATAGGACATCACCACCAAAAGGAAAGAAAGATTTCAAAGTGGAGAGATGATTAGAGGAAGATATCCATTATAAGAGCAGCTGTAAATCATCCTGGACTCCTTTACAGAGACTGTGACACAGAGGGGTCTGTTAGGGGTCTATTTACTAAGCCTTGGATAAAGTGGATGGAGATAAAGTAGCAGCCAATCATCTCCTAACTACCATGTTACAGGCTGAAAAATGACAGTTAGGAGCTGATTGGCTGGTACTTTATCTCCGTCCACTTTATCTCCATCCAAAGCTTAGTAAATAGACCCCTTAATGCTTATTAAATGTGACCGTCCCAGGGGTGCGCGCAATTGCAAGTATCTGACTTTGTAGAATTCCATTTTTGGGGTGTGTGACCGCCCTAGTGATTGCTGCAGCACTATTGTTTATAGCGCTGGTTCTTTATGGTCTCTAGGAGTAGCTCTGATTTCCTGTTTCTTCTCATCTCCTGCGGGCATGAAGGTTTTGCAATAAAAGAATTTCACTCAGCATCTGCCACACAGAGGGTTCTGACTTTTGTTTTACCTTCATACCGGAATTCTTGAGGAATCTTTGTCATGTAACTGAGCTGTTGATGTATTGAGCAGTGAACAGAGTGGAGAAGTTGCCCATACTGTAGCAACCAATTAGATTCATTCTATCTATCAGTTTATAGAATGTACTTCATAAATGGTTCCTCAAAGCTGATTGGTTGCCATGGGCAACTTCCTCACTGGTCCACATCTCCACTCTTTTCACTGTTTAATACATCAACCCCTTAAGTCTCCTGTCAGAGGGATCACATCCACATTGTCCCACTTTCCCTGATGCCCTGTACTAGGAGCAGAGGTGCCCTATGGTGTTTGTAGAAGTTATCCTGGCATATTTCTGCCAATTTGTAATTGTTTCCTAGGAATCTCAACTGCCAGACTAATCCTGGCCGTACATATTGTGCCTTTCATGTGCTCGATGCTGAGGTCTGACCGACAGCAAAAACAGATCATACTACTTCTAACTTTGGGCGCATACCTGCCAACACTCCCGCATTCTGCGGGAGGCTCCCGTTCCTGCAAACATTCTCCAGCTGCCCCGCACAGCCCTCACAATCCCCCGGAATCAGCTAGCCCTGAAAGAAATCTGAACAGCGCATGCGCAAGTCCGGCCACCAGGGGAGCACAGTTTGGAGTGAGAATGCAAAATAGGTTGGGAATGCATGGGCAGGGGGCATGGACAGCATCGCGGAGAGCCAGCCCTGCAGAGCCTACGAGCAGCCAGTCACTATGGACACCTTACCGCGCAGTGTCCATCTCCATTGGCCGTGGCAGCAGCAGCTTCTGATCCCTCTGCCTCTCCCCTCTTGCATGCAGACCTGCGGGCAGTGAGACATCATCTAGGAGGGGTGATTGATGAATAAACTTGCTTGGTGGGACGATTAACAGTCCGGGACGGCAGGGGAATGCTCTTGCAAGGTAACAGATGTGACCTCTGGCCTCCAACGGCAGCTTGGCAGGGCACACGCTGCTGCATGTTATTCAGTAAACTTACGTGACCTTCCCTATCTCTGCCTTCCGTGCTGGGAGATTAAACAGTCCCTACTATTCCTTACCCCTGTGTGTTGTATCACCCTCTCTTATGCCGCTTTCAGATCGCAAATGCCAGATCCTACCCGGTAAGAGAAACGTGTCTTTACCGGGTGGGATCCGGCATTCGCTCTCCTCTGCTGGCTTTCCGACCCGGCAATATACCAGGTCGGTTGCCATAGCAGAGGGGGCGCAGCAGCAGCAGGGGCGGGGGTGGAGGCGGCGCCGGGAGATGAGCTCATCTCCTGCGCCGCCTCTCCCTATGCTGTGAATGGGAGCCGATTCGCATCGGAACGGCTCCCATGCACACTGCGCCTGGGCCGGTAATCAACCCGGTAAGAACCGTTCTTTTTTTTACCGGGTTGAATTACCGGTTCAGGCAACCCGCTAATTCAACAAAGGACTTTTCACATCGCACACGGACCCGTTTCGTGTCGATACCGGGTTTTCAGTACGATGTGAAAGGGGTATTACAGTTTATGGTTAGCGGTTATTATTTCATCCAAGGACCTGGCACTATACATTAGCAGCAGAATATTCACCAAAAACAACAAGATTTGTAATTATTACTGTTTACTAAATGCACTGATCTGATTGGCACACATCTACCATGCCAATTAGATTCTTGTATTGCCAGTTACAACCTATATTCAATACTGCAAAATATATGTTCTAGGCATACTTTACACTACCAGAGGCTAATAAACAACTGAACAATTGAACACTCTATTTACCCTGTACTCTATAATGTTAATAACCTATATAATGCAGTATACAGTATATATAAAACATACCCACAGTGTGCGATACCAATCCAGACACACACTGTCCTATGCTCTACAGTGGCAATATATTAGCAGTCTATACAGCGAATAATAAAATAAATATATATATATATATATCTCTCCTATTAGCTGTACAGTGAAGTGTATTTGAGGCATTGCAACATAATAACCATACGTTAATTCTTTAACAACTGTATAACTATCACTGTGTTGCCAATTTACTATTGAACAATCAAATAGACACTTCTGAGATTCAGGCTGCAGTGTTACTAAGGATATCTAACGCCTAATATTCATTCTTTCCATAAGGGTGATAAACCGATTGAGATGCAATGTATTTTTGGCTATCGGTAATGGCGATATTTGCCACAGTCCAAAAATATACTGGTAGGTTAATTGCCTCCCGAAAAAATATATAAATAACCCTAGAGTATACAAGGGCAGAATAGATGTGCCAAGTGGTTCTAATCTGCCATCAAATCTATGTTTCTATAAGGCGTGCCCAATCCCAAAGTGAGTATATGTGGCTCTACCTCAGTGCCCTCATATGCCGGCACTGTGTGTAGGTTAATACTGTCCTGTTTGGTGTGTGTGTGTGTGTGTGAGTGTGTAGGCTGGCACTGATTCCTGTTTGTATACTGGCACTGACGTATGTGTATGTGTGTAGGAATGGCACTGACCCCTGTGTGTGTAGGCTGGCACTGATCCGTGTGTGCGTGTGTGTGTGTGTGTAGGCTGGCACTGACTACTGTGTGTAGGTTAATACTGTCCTGTTTGGTGTGTGTGTGTGAGTGTGTAGGCTGGCACTGATTCCTGTTTGTATACTGGCACTGACGCATGTGTATGTGTGTAGGAATGGCACTGACCCCTGTGTATGTAGGCTGGCACTGATCCGTGTGTGTGTGTAGGCTGGCACTGACTACTGTGTGTAGGCTGGCACTGACTACTGTGTGTAGGCTGGCACTGACTCCTATGTGTAGGCTGGCACTGACTCCTGTATGTGCAACTACATATGCCACCCATACACACACCCCCCCTGGCAGCATGGCATGCTGCTCTAAGTAATTTAGTTTCTACCTGCAGGACATCCCCCTGAATGGCAATAGACACTCCCATGGGTGGAGCTAGACACACCCTTTAGGTGGAGCATGACACGCCCCTTCAGTGGTGTGCCAGCAAGCTCTCATACCATCTTGAATCTACCTGAAACTAGTTTCCAAAAGTAGGCAAGTATGCTTTGGGGTAAATGTATTATAGCAGCACGCATCGTGCCACTAACACTTCCTGCTTTGCCTCATTACTGAGGTGAAACAGGAAGGGACATCGACAAGATGTATTTCGCTCCCCCCCTTGGTGATGTCCCTCTGAGCTCACAGCACATCAGCTCAGTGCTGCTGCACTGTGTCTCCTTCCCGGCCGGCTCCTCTGCGCATGTGCGGGATCTTGCTACTCGCGGGAGATCCCCAGCGCAGTCCGGAGCCGGCACCCGCCACAGCCAGGGACAGTTGTGTCCCTGCTGTGGTCTATGGGCATCGCCACCTGCCAAAATTTACAGCGATGCTGACCGTTCATACATTACCCAAGCATATCGGCCTGCTGTGTTACAGATACTAGTGCTGATATGGGCAGGGACGCATAGCGGTCACAGCAATTGTGGATGACCCCTAGTTTTGCAGCCTGGCTGAGAAGGCAGGCCCACCACCACCATTTTTTCCATTGGATTTGCTGCATGGGATGTCATGCAGCCGCCCCGAAAACATTGCTGCCCCATCCTCATTTGCAATGCCCTGCTCCCGAAGCGCAGTGTCGTCACCCCGTGAATGCCTCTGCCTGTCAATGCGATGCAAAATGCATTGTCCGGGCTGTGCATGCGCAGGATGGAACCTGGGTGTGCGCATCGGTGCCATATAATGTAAATTGTGGTCGCATCGCGATTGCAATGCGACCGGAAAAAAGCCCTTAGTTCAGTTTTTCAATTTATTTCCATAAATATACAGATGAACTCAGAGCGGTCAGTGGATGCAACTCAACCTCTTATTTGGCCGCATAATTATCAGGACAGTCTAACAACTTTAACTAAAGTAGAGATGTGCGGCAGGTACTTTTCATGTTTTGTGTTTTGATTCTGGATCTCCGTTCGTGTTTTGGATTTGGATCGGTTTTGCTAAAACCAACCTTTCGGGTTTTGGTTTTGGATCTGGGTGATTTTTGAAAAAAACACAAAAACAGCTAAAATCACAGAATTTGGGGGTAATTTTGATCCTACGGTATTATTAACCTCAATAACATTATTTTCCACTTATTTCCAGTCTATTCTGAACACCTCACACCTCACAATATTGTTTTTAGGCCAACAGGTTGCACCGAGGTAGATGGATGACTTTTCTAAGTGACACAAGTGGGCAGCACAAACACCTGGTCCATCTAGGGTGGTCATTCCGAGTTGATCGCTAGCTGCTGTTGTTCGCAGCGCAGCGATCAGGCTAAAAATCGGCATTTCTACGCATGCGTATGGGCCGCAGTGCGCACGCGTGGCGTACTTTCACACAAAACTATGCAGTTTCACACAAGGTCTAGCGACGCTTTTCAGTCGCACTGTTGACTGCTGAGTGATTGACAGGAATGGGGCGTTTCTAGGAGGTAACTGACCGGTTTCCGGGAGTGTGCTGAAAAACGCAGGCGTGTCAGATACAAACGCAGGCATGCCTGAGGAAACGGGGGAGTGGCTGGCCGAACGCAGGGCGTGTTTGTGACGTCAAAACAGGAACTAAATAGTCTGAAGTGATCGCAAGGTAGGAGTAGGTCTGCAGCCACTCAGAAACTGCTTGGAAATATTTTGACGCCGTTCTGCAATACTTTCAGTCGCACTTCTGCTAAGCTAAAATACACTCCCAGAGGGTGGCGGCTTAGCGTTTGCACTGCTGCTAAAAGCAGCTAGCAAGCGATCAACTCGGAATGAGGGCCTAGGAGTGCACTGCAGTGGCAGACAGGATGGCCGATCTAAAAAATAGGCCCTAAACAGCACATCATGCAAAGAAGAAAAAGAGGTGCAATGAGGTAGCTGGATGACTAAGCTAAGCGACACAAGTGTGCGGCACAAACACCTGGCCCATCTAGGAGTGTCACGCAGTGGCTGAATGTCGAAAGTGGCCCGCAATTTTTTTGACCACCGACAGCATCTCCTGCACGCCTCTGTCATTTGTCAAAATTAATTGTATGTACACCAATTACCAAATGAATTGTATGTGCAAAACATGGGACGTGCTGGAATTTTCCCAGATGTAATACACGCACAATATTTGTGGACTTATACGACAGTACCACTGAACTTATACACAGGGCCGATGCTCGAGTGTTTGGCGCCCCCCTGCAAATAATACAAAATAAAAAAGGGATAGCGCGCACTGCAAAAAGGGGTGTGGTCACACAAGGAAGGGGCGTGACCACAATAGTACCCACAATTCAAATTACGCCACACAGTATTACAATCTTATGCACATTAATCCAAACGTAGTGCCCCTGATTCATATTATGCCACATAATAGTGCCCCTGATTCATATTTAAAATCGATGACAGGGACAGTTCTAGATCTTGAAGTGCTCAGGGCAACAGTTTCCTCTGGCCATGCTCAGAACAGGGACAGTGAGCGGCAAAGGCGCGCACCAAAAATATGGGCCACAGAATAGTACTAGTTCACATAACCCCGCACAGTAGTGTCCATTAGTCACATTACACCACACAGCAGTATCCGTTAGTCACATTACATCACACAGCAGTGTCCGTTAATCACATTACACCGCACAGTAGAGTCCGTTTGTCACGTTACACCGCACAGTAGTGTCCGTTAGTCACGTTACACCGCACAATAGTGTCCGTTAGTCACGTTACACTGCACAGCAGTACCCTTATACACATTACACCGCACAGCAGTACCCTTATACACATTATATCGCACAGCAGTACCCTTATACACATTACACCACACAGGAGAGACGCTTATACACTTTACGCCAGAGTAGAGCCCATTATACACATTATGCCAGGTACAGCCCATTATACACATTATGAAGGTCATTAAGACCCTGCTGCAATAGCGGCCCTCAGCGCAGTTTGCCAGTGGCAGCAAACCGTGCATGCGCAGTGGGCGTGAGGCCACACACATTGCGGTTGCTTCCCCGATGGATGCGACCACAATGTGATTGACAGGCGACAGCGTAGCAGAGTTAAGGTGTTGCAGGAGTGGCGCTGGAAAAATGGGGGCAGGCCGGGATGTCACACACAGCCACTCCAGAAAAAAAATGGCTGCTGACCAGGCTGCGCTGCCAGGGGGTCAACCTTAGATCAGATGCATCCTCAATCAAATTGCAGATGCATCGGGAGGCAGCGCCACACATGCTGGGTGACCTTGCTTTGTGCTGGGGGGCCCTCAGCATGGGCAGAGATGAACGCAGATCCAGCTGTATATGCAGCCATCTGTGTTCATCTTTGAATAACCCCCTATGCCAGGTATAGCCCTCATTCCCTCCACAGTCGGGCGCTGCTCCTCCTCTCCCTTCTCCGCCTCCGGTTTCCCGAAGGCTCCGTTACTCCAGCAGCAGCGGCTGTAGGATATCGGCAGTGACGCCGAACGGGGGGGCACGGGGGCATGGAGCGGGTATAATTACCCGGGCCTGGGACTTATGGAGTGGTCCAGCAGGTACCCTGGTCTGCCGCTCTCCCACCACCATCCCTCTTTGCTGGGCAGCAGCATAAGCTCTCTTCCTGTGAGCACAGCACATGCTGCTAATGCTGAGTCTCTGTCTGTTCCTGTTTGGGTGGGGACTGGGAGGGGGTGATCACAATGATCACAAGCCCCTCCTAATTGACCCTGGCTGAGGGCTGGGGGGCTTAGAGATCAAGCACTACAATTTTTATTTTTTATATTTCCCATAAGGGGGGGTGGCCACGCCTCCCGCGATTAGGCCACGCCTCAATACAAATCGGAGCATGGTATGACGATGTCAGCGGTGTCAGCGGAGCTGTGTGTGGGTGAGTCTGCACACTGCCTGCAGTCTCTCTGGGGAGGAGGTAGAGGTAGCCGCACTACCCGCTGCCAGCACCGCTACCTGTCATCCAGTGTGACAGGTGCAGTGGCAGCCAGCAGCAGCATAGTAGCAGAGCAGGGATAGCACCTCTTCACCTCAGCGCCTCCCTGCGTTGCATACCCTTGCTGAGCGGGTAGCGCTGGCTCTGCTTATACGGCTGCATACTGGACTCGACTTATACGGCAGTACCACTGGACTTATACATCAGTAACCCTGGACTTATACGGCAGTACCCCATAACTTATACAGCTGCACCACTGGACTGGACTTATACGCCAGTACCACTGGACTTATACGGCAGTACCCCTGAACTTATACGACAGTACTCCTGAACTTATATGGCTGCACCACTGGACTGTAGTTATACGGCAGTACCCCTGAACTTACACGGCTGCACCACTGGACTGGACTTATACGGCAGTACCCCTGAACTTATACGGCAGTACCCCTGAATTTATATGGCTGCACCACTGGACTGAACTTATACGGCAGTACCCCTGAACTTATATGGCTGCACCACTGGACTGGACTCATACGGCTGTACCACTGGACTTATACGGCAGTACCCCATAATTTATACAACAGTACCCCTGAATTTATACGGCTGCACCACAGGACTGGACTTATACAGCAGTACCACTAAACTTATACGGCAGTACCCCTGAACATATACGGCTGCACCACTGGACTGGACTTATATGGAAGTACCCCTTAACTTATACGGCTGCACCACTGGACTGGACTTATACGGCAGTACCACTGGACTTATACGGCAGTACCCCAGAACTTTTATGGCAGTACCCCTGAACTTATACGGCTACACCACTGGACTGGACTTATATGGCAGTACCACTGGACTTATACAGCAGTACCCCTGAACTTATACGGCACTACCCCTGAACTTATACGGCTACACACTGGACTAAGTTTTCCCAAAAGACCTAGTGGGGATGCAGAGCAGTCCAAAGACCGTTTTGATATTTGGTCGGGTCTAGATGAATTTCCCAGTAGTGACACCTCTACCGTAACTCTATCTAATACGGTTACCGTCCAAAGAATGGTGGAGGATTACTTTCACAACACCGTAAAAGTAGGCATGTCAGAGTCCCTTGGCGTACTTGACGGAGAAAAGTCAATATGTAGGCCCTTGTACAAACTGTCTTTGTATTACTTAAGCTGCCCACCCTCCAGTGTGTACTCGGAGAGTTTTCAGCACAGCTTGGAACCTTGTGAGTAGGGAGGCCAATCCCGGGCCATTTTTTCAATCCCGGTATTCGGGATTAAAAAACGCTCAATCCCGGGATTGACGGGATTGCAGTAGGATCAGTTAAGAAGGGTGAAGGGAGCAGCGCTGGAGTGTAGGTAGCGGTGCAGGAGGGTGTAGGTAGCGGCACAGAATGGAGGGAGGGTGTAGGTAGCGGTGCGGGAGGGTGTAGGTAGCTGGGCGGGAGGATGTAGAAAGCGGTGCGGGAGGGTGTAGGTTTGGGGGTGAGGGTTGGTAGCGGCGCGGGTGGGAGGCTGTTAGCACTGCACGGAGGGAGGGTGGGTGTAAGTAATATCACTTACTATTAGGTGGGTGGCAGCCATGGACATACTGAACGCGATGCTCCAATCCCGGGATTCAAATCCCGGCATTTTTGGGCCCAAATCCCGGGATCCCACCGATCCCGATCCCGGGATTGGCCTCCCTACTTGTGAGTGAACTGCGTAGGATGCTACTTCCACAAAATATGCAAAAGATGATGTTCATCAAAATGAACTGGAAATTCCACTCGGAAGACCTGTCCCAGCAATTACATCGAAATACAGAGACATCTGTAATAGGGGATTCCAGTGGGGGAGGAATTAATATTGTATGATGAAGAGGAGGATGTACACACTGATGAGGATGACATCTTGTAGACACTGTAGAGCTGTTGCTTTAAGGCAATTGGTAGCTTGTTTCCCCCCCCCCCCAAACAAACCAATTATTTCAGCCACAAGTGTGGCAGTCCTTGTCCCCGAAATGATTGGTTTGTTAAAGTGTGCATGTCCTGTTTAATATCCAACATAAGAGTGGGAAGACCCAAGGACAATTCCATCTTGTTTCATAGATATGCTACAAACTGCCACCTGTTTGTGCTGCTGCTCTGTTGCCTAGTAGTAAGTAACCAGCCAGCTGGCTGCAGACTTTGACCTAAAGTGTCTGAAAACAACACTGTGAGCATTAAGGTGGTCAAAATTGTCTGCAAATGACTGGAAATTAATGTTATTGAGGTCAATAATACTCTAGGGCCAATAAAAACGCAAAAACTATGTGATTTTGGCGTTTTTTTGTCAATTTTGGAAAAAAATCCAAATCCCGCCGATGAATCCAAATCCAAATCTTTGGGGCCCAGTGCACATCTCTAATTTAAACCAATATGGTTAGGTTCAAGGGCAGATTTGGAATAGTCCTTGTCAGAGACTTTCTGGTAAGATTAGGCTTACCACACTATCCCTTTAAACTAAAACACTCATAAATTACACAGGTCCTGTTTCTGGCTGACTTCAAGCCTGAATTTCACCTGGTTTTAATCAGATACAGAAACTATGTAATTCATGAGTGTCCTGGTTTAAAGGGGTAGTATGGTAAGGCTATGTAAGATGTTCCTCACCTGATAATATAAAGGTCCCGTCTGAGAGACTTCAATAAGGATCTATGATATGGTCTAGCATCATTTATATGGAGAAGAGTAAATAGGAGTGTTTACATGATTTGAAGTTAATCAGTACATAAAAAAATGAATAAAAGGTCCACAATATGGGGACTCATGATATGGCACAATGTGTTACAAGAGGAAGGTTGGGAATTTACACTGTGACCATGGAAATAGAATTTTACAGGGTGGATGGGGCCACTGGGATGCCGGGACAGTTTTTGGGCCGGTCCTTTTGTCCCTTCAGTTGCTGCACTCAACCCTCCGCCAGGCAATCTGCTGCCACGACTGGAGTTCAGCTCTGATCAGTCAACATTAGGAAATTATTATTATTAATATTATTACTATTATTAACAGTTTCTTGTACACCTCTGAGTCGCAAATTATTCCTCCTCGATCTTTTTTCGAGATCTTCTTGCTTTTCCTTGAGATCGTTGATTTCTGTGCGTAGAAGAGAGAGTTCTCTGTCCACTACTCCTTGATATCTGCATAAATCATCGTTTTTAGACTCCAAGACATCAGTCCGTGATCCCAGAGAGGTCAGTTCAACCTTAAAGTCGTCCACTGCCTTTTTAAGTTCCTGTTGAAACGTTGTTTTAATCCCTTCCACAAGAGTGGAAAGCATGGTCTGCATATTGGGATCAACCGAAAGGTCAGATGGAGATTCAGGAGAAAATGGGCTGCTCCTATCGGCCAGTTGAGAGGAGCTTTTGTTCTTGGGGGTGAACATGGCCGGAGTCGTAGCGGTGGAGACATTTTTCATTTTGTAGGGCATAGTAATGCAATAGCAAGACCTTAGGAGCTTGGGTAAGGATCCGTTAAATGCCAATAGATATGTGAAAGCCTCGTAAGGAAAAACTTAGGACATCATAAATGAAAGGTAAACAAAATTCTTAATAGGACTTCCTGTTGGCTTGTCGAGTTTAATAGAAAATAGGATTTTGGTTACCTACCGGTAAATCCTTTTCTCGTAGTCCGTAGAGGATGCTGGGGTCCACATTAGTGCCATGGGGTATAGACAGGTCCACCAGGAGCCATTGGCACTTTAAGAGTTTGAGAGTGTGGGCTGGCTCCTCCCTCTATGCCCCTCCCACCAGATTTAGTCTAGAAACTGTGCCCGAGGAGACGACATACTTCGAGAGAAGGATATTACACAGACAGTGGTGAGATTCATACCAGCTCACACATACAAGGCACGTCAAGTCAACTAGCTTGAACTACTCAGCAACAGCTGAAACATTACTTACCAAGTAACAATGCAGTACTCAACTAAAACAACGTTGTACTGAACCAAATAACATTTGCAGGAAAACTAAACCAAAATCCTATTTTCTCTTACATCCTAGAGGATGCTGGGGTCCACATTAGTACCATGGGGATGTACCAAAGCTCCCAGAACTTCAGATCATCAGAGGCCAAAGTATCAAACTTGTAAAACTTTGCAAACGTGTTCGACCCAGACCAAGTTGCAGCTCGGCAAAGTTACACTGCCAAGACACCCCGGACAGCTGCCCAGGAAGACCCCACCTTACGAGTACAGCGGGCCTTAACAGATTTTGGACATGGCAGTCCTGCCGTAGAATAAGTGTTGGATAATGAACCTGATCCAGCGAGAGATTGTCTGCTTAGAAGCAGGACACCCAATTTTCTTGGGATCATATAGGACAAACAGAGTCAGACTTCCTGTGACGAGAAGTTCTCTTCACATATATTTTCAGTGCCCTTACAACATCTAAGGACTTTGAAGTAATTGAGGAGTCAGTAGCCACTGGCACCACAATAAGGTTGTTTGATATGGAATGCCGACACAATCTTCGGAAGAAACTGATGACAAGTCCGTAGCTCAGCACAAAAAAAGATTTGGAGAGGAGTGTACAGCGCTAAAAACCCCTTAAATCCGGATAATGTCTATATATACAACACAATAAAAATTATTCTATCCTTTGCACATAAAAATGAACAATCATAAGAGTACTAATAGATGTCTTAGTAGATAATATAGAGAGTATTAATTAAAGCAGTTGGTGATCGTTATGCAAACTTGATATCCAGCTGATTGTCAGTAGTGAGATCGGTTTAAACAGAATCTCCGTTTTTTGCTGTGCTCACTATGAAACTGACACTCACTTTAAAAAAACCAATACCGTTCACTGAAAGGTATCTTTATATTCCTTAATCCCATCTGGTGTCTTCAGGATTCAGGACTCCAACAGACCAATCACAAATGGATAAAAAGAAGTACCCCTTAGGGAATTTATTCACAAAGACGTAACAAATTTTTCTTTAAAAAGAAGAACACGGAACGCATACCCGCTCCCAAACAGAGGCTGTGCTTCACCACTGAGATGTCTGGAATATCTCAGTCCGCTGTAACGGCAAACAGCCTCAGGCGTGCGGGTAAGTTGCGGCTCTTGGTATCTTGAGAAAGGGGGCGGACCCCCGAAACGCGTTGATGCTGTAGTGACGTGGGAGCTGATCCAGGAGTGAGCCGCAATTACCCGCACGCCTGAGGCTGTTTGCCGTTACAGCGGACTGAGACATATTTCTTCCAAATACGATGGTAATGTTTAGACGTTACCCCTTTCCTAGCCTATATGAGGGTAGGAATAACCTTCTTTGGAATGCCCTTCCGAGCAAGAATCAGGCGCTCAACTTTCATGCCGTCAAACGTAGCCGTGGTAAGTCTTGATAGGCGAACGGCCCCTGCTGCAGTAGGTCCTCCCAAAGAGGAAGAGGCCTCAGCTCTTTTTGCAGTAGATTCAGAAGGTCCGCGTACTAAGCCCTTCTTGGCCAGTCTGGGGCTATGAGAATCGCTTGAACCCTTGTTCTCCTTATGAGCTTTAGGATTCTTGGGATGAGTGGGAGTGGTGGAAACACGTAAACTGACTGGAACACCTACGGAGACACCAGGGCATCCACTGCCACTGCCTGTGGGTTCCTCGACCTGGAACAATAACGCTGAAGCTTCTTGTTGAGACCAGAGGCCATCATGTCTATTTGGGGTAGACCCCCAAAGATCTGTTACTTCCTTGAACACCTCTGGATGGAGCCCCCACTCTCCTGGATGGAGATCATGTCTACTGAGGAAGTCTGCTTCCCAGTTGTCTACTCCCGGGATGAAGATGGATGACAGCACCAACGCATGCCTTTCTTTCCAGAGTAGTATTCGTTCCACCCTGTCGATTTATGTAAGCCACTGTTGTTACGTTGTCCGACTGAACCTGAATGGCCTGGTTTCTTAGAAAAAGGGACGCCTGAAAAAGACTGTTGTAGATGGCTCTTAGTTCCAGAATGATGATGGGCAGCCCGGCTTCCAGGCTTTACCATTGTCCTTGGAAGGTCACCCCTTGAGTGACTGCTCCCCAGCCCCGGAGGCTCGCATCCGTTGTTAGCAGGACCCAGCCCTGAATCCCGAACCTGCATTCCTCCAGAAGGTAAGGCAATTGGAGCCACCAGAGGAGTGAAATCCTGACCTTTAGCGACAGATGAATTCTCTGGTGCATGTGGAGGTGAGATCCCAACCACTTGTCCAGGAGATCCAGTTGGAAGGTCCGAGCGTAGAACCTCCCGTACTGAAGAGCCTCGTAAGAGGCCACCATCTTTCCCAATAGGCGAATGCATTGATGAACCGAAGGGTGGCTCCAGGACATCCCGGACCATGGCTTGTATCACCAACGCCTTTTCCTGCGGAAGAAACACCTTCTGCACTACCATATCCAGGATCATTCACAGAAATGACAACCTCTGGGTTGGTTCCAAATGTGACTTTGGAAGGTTCAGAATCCAACCGTGACTCTGGAGCAGTCACGTTGTCAGAACAATGGACTGCCGCAGCCTCTCCTTGGATGATGCCTTCTACAGGAGATCATCCAAATAAGGAATGATGTTCACACCCTGCTTGCGGAGGAGAATCATAATTTCCGCCATCACCTTGGTAAACACCCTCGGTGCTGTGGAGAAGCCGAATGGCAGTGCCTGGAACTGGAAATGACAGTCCAGCAATGCAAAGCGGAGATAAGCCTGATGCGGCAGCCAACTCAGAATGTGGAAGTACGCATCGTTGATATCCAGGGATACCAGGAATTCCCCTTCTTCCAGACCTGATATCACCGCCCAGAGAGACTAGATCTTGAACTTGAACTCCTTTAGAAAGGGGTTCAATGATTTTAGGTTCAGAATGGGCCTGTCTGAACCATCCGGTTTTGGTACCATGAAAAGGTTAGAATAGTAACCATTGTTCAGCATGTGAGGTAGTACTGGCACAATGACCTCTGCCTCTACCAGCTTTTGGACAGCGTCTTGCAGTACAGTGCTGTCCTCCAACAGAGTTGGCAAGCCTGACTTGAAAAAGCGGTGAGGAGGGAGACTTTGAAAGTCCAGCCTGTATCCCTGAGACACAACATCTACCACTGGGGGATCCAGGCCGGACGATATCCAGACATGACTGAAGTGTCTGAGTCTCGCTCCCAATGGCCCCACCACCGGGTGTCACAACTGAGGGCCTGAGCTGACGGGAGGCAGCCTCAGTTGTAGGGGCTGAGATGTACCGGAACCTGGGAGGTTGTATCAGACCCCTGGACATATAAGTAACATGAATAATAACTGCCCGAAGGCGTGACCACGACAACTTGGATAAAAGTCAATGATGTTTATTATGACAACTCCGCAACACAGCAGCAGAAAGAAAACGTAAAAGTCAGCAAAGAATAAATACAGTTCCTGAGTACTACAGGATGGCAGGAGCCACAGGGCACTGGTAGTGTGAGATAGTTCTTATGATCTTCTAGATGGAAAGTCCTTTCCAGGCCCGACTGTAGCAATGGAGATAACCCAGGATTGTGCCAGCTGGTGTTCCAGGAAAAGCTGGGTTGCTGAAGGTAAAACAGCTGCTGTGGATACTGGCTGGAACCAGACTGTTGTTAGCACGGAGTGGATACTGGCTGGAACCAGTTAAATAATAAATGAACTTGAGAGCGATGAAATATGAACTGAAATGTAGAACTTGAGAGCGGAGAAATAATAATACCGGTGGAGAGTGGTAAAGTGTAGAAAGGACACCGGCCCTTTAAGGGAAGCTGTACTCTGCTGGAAGCTGAGCTGGAAGCAGGTAATGTTGTAGCTGGAAACAGATGAATCCACAATGGATTGGAGAGTCAGGCTACACCGCAGGTGGAATGCTGGTGCGGGTCTCTATGGTGGAAGTCTTGAGACAGGAGCTGGAACCTGGAAGACAATCACAGGAGAGAGATAAACAGGAACTAGGTTTGACAACCAAAGCACTGACGTCTTCCTTGCTCAGGCACAGCTTACTTATACCTGCAGCAAGGAAGGGGTTGGCTAGGCAATTATGCAAATCAACAATACAGACAGCAGATTGGTGGAAATGATCAGATGACAGAATCCAAGATGGCTGCGCCCATGCAGACACTTGGAGGGAAGTTTGGTTTGTAATCCATGTGGTCTGGGAAACAGTAATGGCGGCGCCGGCCACCGGAGACAGGAGACGCCAGGCTGATAGATGCACATTTAACCACGCGGGCACAGCGGAGGCCGCGGCTGATGAAAACACCACTCTGACACTCTGCATGTGGAAACTCAGGAACAGCGGGATCCGGTCCTGGAACGCTGAGCCCGCCTTAGGAGGCATCTGAAGGGTAAGTAATGGCGTCCAGATACCCGGATCGTGACAGCACCCCCCCCTTTAGGAGTGGCCCCAGGACACTTCTTAGGCTTTAAAGGAAACTTTGCGTGGAAATTTCGGACCAAGGCAGGAGCATGGACGTCAGAGGCATTGGTCCAAGAGCGTTCTTCAGGACCATAGCCCTTCCAGTCAATGAGATACTGAAGTTGACCGTAACGGTGACGTGAGTCCAGGATCTTGGCCACTTCATACTCAACGCCTCGTTGAGTTTGGACTTTCGGAGTTGGTGGAAGTGAGGAATGAAACCGATTCAAGATTAGCGGTTTCAACAGGTAAACATGGAATGTCCTGGGTATTTTTAAGAAGGGAGGTAACTGGAGTCTGTAAGCAACAGGATTGATGACTTGATCAATTTTAAAAGGACCGATGTAGCGAGGTGCAAACTTCATACTGGGAACTCTTAACCTCAAATTCTTCGTGGATAACCATACCCGATCACCCACCTTGAGAGCAGGAACTGCTCGACGCTTCTTATCCGCAAACTTCTTGTACCTGAACGATGCCTTGAGCAGAGCTGATCGTACGCTCTTCCAGATATTGGCAAACTGATGCAAGGTGATATCCACTGCGGGAACAGAAGTTGCTGGAAGCGGTTGGAACTCAGGGACTTTAGGGTGGAATCCAAAGTTGGTGAAGAATGGTGTTGAAGAAGATGAAGAATGATACTGGTTGTTATGACAGAACTCGGCCCAGGGAAGTAATTGAACCCAGTCATCTTGAGAGGAGGACACATAGATGCGGAGGAAGGCCTCCAAGTCCTGATTCACCCTCTCAGTTTGACCATTGGTCTGAGGATGGTAAGCCGTGGAAAACTTTAACTTGACTTGGAGGACTTGACATAAACTTTGCCAGAATTTGGCTGTGAATTGAACTCCTCGATCTGAGATAATTTCTTCTGGAAGACCGTGGAGTCGGAAGATCTCTTGTATGAATACTTGAGCCAACTTGGAAGCTGACGGAAGACCGGTGAGAGGAATGAAGTGTGCCATCTTGGTGAACCGGTCAACTACCACCCAGATGGTATTGAACTTGTTGCACATGGGCAAATCTGTAATAAAATCCATCGACAAATGGGTCCATGGTCGACGGGGAACAGATAGTGGAACCAGTTGCCCCGCAGGCGACTGGCGGGATACTTTATGTTGAGCACACTTTGGGCAAGATGCAATAAACTCCAAAACGTCCTTTTTCAGAGTTGGCCACCAATAGGACCTAGAGATAAACTCCAGGGTTTTTTGGATACCTGTATGTCCGGCAAAACGGGAAGCATGGGCCCAATGCATGAGCTTCTTCCTTAGTGTCGGCTTCACAAAACTTTTCCCTTATGGGGGCGTAGAGTCCATCCCTACCGTGGAGAATGCCAACGGATTTATAATAGGATGCTTGTCTGAAGACTCTGACTCATTTTCTTGCTCCCATGAGCGGGAAAGGGCATCGGCCTTGCGATTCTGAGAGCCCGGACAGAACTGGAGTTTAAAGTCGAACCTGGAAAAGAAAAGTGCCCATCTGGCCTGACGAGGGTTGAGACATTGTGCGCCTTTTAGATATAGAAGGTTCTTGTGGTCTGTAAGGATGGTGATTGAATGAGAAGCTCCCTCCAACAGATATCTCCACTCCTCTAGAGCGAGCTTGATGGCTAGCAACTCTTGGTCGCCAATGGCATAGTAGCGCTCCGCTGGGGAGAACTTCCGTGAGAAGAAACTGCAAGGATGTAAATGACCATCTTTAGCCCTCTGAGATAACACCGCTCCTACTCCAACGGAGGAGGCATCCACCTCTAAGATGAAAGGAGAGTCGATGTCAGGCTGTTTCAGGACAGGTGCAGAGATGAACCTCTGTTTTAAAAGATGAAAAGCTTGCATGGCTTCTTCAGACCACTTGGACGGGTTAGCACCCTTCTTGGTGAAAGCAGTAATAGGCGCCACAATGGTGGAAAAGTCTCGTATAAACTTTCGGTAATAATTGGCGAACCCTAAGAACCTCTGGACCCCTTTGAGGGTTAAGGGTACCGGCCAATTCTGGATTGCTTGTAGTTTCTCAGGATCCATCTCTAGTCCGGAACCGGACACAATGTACCCTAGAAACGGAATGGACTTGACTTCAAAGACGCATTTCTCTAATTTGCAGTAGAGATGATTGACACGGAGACGGGACAGAACCTCCTTTACCCAGAAACGATGTTCCTCTAAATCGTTGGCAAAAATGAGGATATCATCTAGATAGACCACGACATGACGGTATAGAATGTCTCTGAAGATCTCATTGACGAAATGCTGGAAGACAGCTGGAGCATTGCTCAATCCGAAGGGCATGACGAGGTACTCATAATGTCCGTCTCGGGTGTTAAATGCGGTCTTCCACTCGTCACCCTCACGGATCCGGATGAGATTGTATGCACCTCTCAGGTCCAGCTTTGTAAAGTTGGTAGCTCCGCTAACTCTGTCAAAGAGCTCAGTAATCAGGGGTAAAGGATAGCGGTTCTTGATGGTAATGTCGTTCAAACCTCTGTAGTCGATGCACGGCCGCAGACCACCATCTTTCTTCTTTACAAAAAAGAAGCCTGCGCCGGCTGGAGAAGAAGAAGGTCGAATGAACCCCTTTGCTAGGTTCTCTTTAATGTATTCCTCCATAGAATGCGTCTCGGGGAGAGACAACGGATAAGTTCGGCCTCGAGGTGGAACCTTCCCTGGAACGAGATCAATCGGGCAGTCCCATTCTCTATGAGGAGGAAGGATATCAGCAGAAGCTTTACTGAACACATCCGTGAAATCTTGATATGGAGGAGGTGGAACATCAGACGACCTGGGGGAGGAAGAACAGACAGGCAACACTTTAAACAAACATGTCTTAGTACAGGAGGAACCCCATGCCAGGATTTGCGTAGTCGTCCAATCAATTGTAGGATTGTGAAGACGGAGCCATGGAAGGCCCAGGACCACAGGATGTGTGGCTCTTGGAATCACTAAAAGTGAAATAAGTTCGGAATGAAGAACTCCCACTCTCAGACGAACTGGTAGAGTCCTTAGAGAAATAACTGTATCAAAAATTTTACTGCCATCCACAGCAGTTAAGGAAAAGGACGAAGGAAGTCTCTCGGTGGGTAGGGACCACCATTTAACATAGGCTTCGGTAATAAAGTTCCCAGCTGCTCCGGAATCCAGGAGGGCAATGACGTTCTGATAACGTTGAGCAACTTGAAGCGAGACTGGGAGTTTACAATCTTGAGGAGATGGAGAGGAGATCATTACTCCTAGCCGGCCCTCTCCTTGGCGAGCTAGGATTTGGAGTTTCCCGGACGTTTGGGACAGGCATTAATGGTGTGAGACGGAGCTGCACAATACAGACAGAGAAACTCGGAGAGGCGTCTTCGGCGCTCAGCAGGAGTTAAACGGGAACGGCCAATTTGCATGGGTTCATCTTTAGTTGGCGACAGTTGGCGAGGAGGAGGAGCAGAAGATTTTGGAGCAGATGATCTTCCACGCTCAGTTGCTCTCTCTCTGAAACGTAAGTCAACTTTCGTACAAAGTGAGATTAGCTCATTTAACTTGGAGGGTAAGTCTCTGGTAGCTAACTCATCTTTAATACGCTCGGATAAACCATGCCAGAATGCAGCATACAGGGCCTCGTCGTTCCATGCCAGTTCGGATGCCAGGATCTGGAACTGTATAAGATATTGTCCTACAGTACGTGATCCCTGGCGTAAACGGAGAATCTCAGACGAAGCTGAAGTTATCCGGCCTGGCTCGTCGAAGATGCGCCTGAATGTTGACACAAATGCAGTGTAAGAAGATAGCAGGGTGTCGGACCTCTCCCATAACGGTGATGCCCAATCAAGGGCTGAGCCACTGAGAAGAGAAATAATGTAAGCAATTTTTGTACGGTCACTGGGAAAATTGCCAGGTTGTAGCTCAAACTGAATCTCACACTGGTTGAGAAATCCCCTGCAGAATCTTGGAGATCCGTCAAATTTTGCTGGCGTTGGAAGATGAAGACGTGGAGCAGAAATGGGTAAGGTGGGTGGGATTATAGCTGGAGTCACTGTGGTTGACGCACCAGACGCGCCTGATCCACGGAGAGTTGTCTGAATCCCATCCAGCCGAGTAGAGAGATCCTGGAGACAGCGGATGATGTGGCCCTGTGCAGCCTCCTGATGTTCTAGTCGGGCTGCCAGTTCTTGCATCGGCCTGGCCGCTTGATCCTGGTCTCTGGCTGGATTCATTAGGTCAGTGCTTACTGTCACAACTGAGGGCCTGAGCTGACGGGAGGCAGCCTCAGTTGTAGGGGCTGAGATGTACCGGAACCTGGGAGGCTGTATCAGACCCCGGGACATGTAAGTAACATGAATAATAACTGCCCGAAGGCGTGACCACGACAACTTGGATAAAAGTCAATGATGTTTATTATGACAACTCCGCAACACAGCAGCAGAAAGAAAACGTAAAAGTCAGCAAAGAATAAATACAGTTCCTGAGTACTACAGGATGGCAGGAGCCACAGGGCACTGGTAGTGTGAGATAGTTCTTATGATCTTCTAGATGGAAAGTCCTTACCAGGCCCGACTGTAGCAATGGAGATAACCCAGGATTGTGCCAGCTGGTGTTCCAGGAAAAGCTGGGTTGCTGAAGGTAAAACAGCTGCTGTGGATACTGGCTGGAACCAGACTGTTGTTAGCACGGAGTGGATACTGGCTGGAACCAGTTAAATAATAAATGAACTTGAGAGCGATGAAATATGAACTGAAATGTAGAACTTGAGAGCGGAGAAATAATAATACCGGTGGAGAGTGGTAAAGTGTAGAAAGGACACCGGCCCTTTAAGGGAAGCTGTACTCTGCTGGAAGCTGAGCTGGAAGCAGGTAATGTTGTAGCTGGAAACAGATGAATCCACAATGGATTGGAGAGTCAGGCTACACCGCAGGTGGAATGCTGGTGCGGGTCTCTATGGTGGAAGTCTTGAGACAGGAGCTGGAACCTGGAAGACAATCACAGGAGAGAGACAAACAGGAACTAGGTTTGACAACCAAAGCACTGACGTCTTCCTTGCTCAGGCACAGCTTACTTATACCTGCAGCAAGGAAGGGGTTGGCTAGGCAATTATGCAAATCAACAATACAGACAGCAGATTGGTGGAAATGATCAGATGACAGAATCCAAGATGGCTGCGCCCATGCAGACACTTGGAGGGAAGTTTGGTTTGTAATCCATGTGGTCTGGGAAACAGTAATGGCGGCGCCGGCCACCGGAGACAGGAGACGCCAGGCTGATAGATGCACATTTAACCACGCGGGCACAGCGGAGGCCGCGGCTGATGAAAACACCACTCTGACACTCTGCATGTGGAAACTCAGGAACAGCGGGATCCGGTCCTGGAACGCTGAGCCCGCCTTAGGAGGCATCTGAAGGGTATGTAATGGCGTCCAGATACCCGGATCGTGACACCGGGGCGTGCAGTCCATCGTCATGTGGAGCACTTTGGTGTACCTGAAGCAGGCATTTGTTCATGGGAACCTGCAGCGGCAGGTTTCTTGGACTTAACCCGACCTCCCCTAAAGAAGGTATTGGAAGTTCTGGCCTTTCTAGGCTTGTTAGGCCGAAAGGTCTGCGTTGCAGATGAAGAGAAAGATTTCTTCGGAGCAGGTGCTGCTGAGGGAAGAAACGGAGACTTACCTGCTGTAGCGGTGGATATCCACGCGTCTAGAGCTTCCCCAAAGAGAGCCTGACCTGTATAGGGTAGGGACTCCACACTTCTTCTGGATTCCGGTCGGCCGACTACTGGCACAGCCACAGTCCCTGATGATATTCCCGCAACCATGGAACCCAGGCCTTTCATGGATTCTACCATAAAACCTGCAGAATCATGTATGTTGCGTAAATACAATGCAACGTCATCCCTATCCATCGTATCCAAATCCTCAAGTAAGGTAGCCGACCACTTTACTATTGCCTTTGCAATCCATGCAGTAGCAATAGTGGGACGTAATATGACCCCTGAAGCAGTATACATTGATTTAAGCGTGTTATCAATTTTCCTATCAGCCGGCTCCTTTAAGGCGGTAGACCCTGGAACAACTTCTTTGAGAGTCTGGACACAGAGGCGTCAACAATCAGCAGGTTTTCCCATTTTTTCCTATCCTCCTCAGGGAAATGAAATGCCATCTGGACCCTTTTAGGGATCTGGAATTTTTTCTCAGGGTTTACCCATGCTTTTTCAAATATAGCATTCAACTCTTTTGACGCAGGGAAGGTTAGCGAGGCTTTTTTATTTTTAGTGAAAAAAGCCTGCTCAAGTGTGATATCATTAACATTTAACACATCCCTGATAGCCTCTATCAATAATTGCACCCCCTTTGCAAGAGATGCAGATCCCTGCAACACATCCCCATCACCATCTGTAGTGTCAGAATCGGTATCCGTGTCGTCTTGTGTGACATGCACAAGCGCATATTTGTGGTGCATTTCAGTTTTGCACAGTTTGCTGACCACCAGTATGTACTATATAGCAGTACGGTACAGTAGGCTACTGCTCTACCTACCTCTCTGTCGTCAAGCATACTATCCATCCATACATGTGGTGCATTTCAGTTTTGCACAGTTTGCTGTCCACCAGTATATAATATATAGCAGTACGGTACAGTAGGCCACTGCTCTACCTACCTCTGTGTCGTCAAGTATACTATCCATCCATACCTGTGGTGCATTTCAGTTGTGCGCAGTATATATATTAGTAGGCCATTGCTATTGATATATTACTGGCATATAATTCCACACATTAAAAAATGGAGAACAGAAATGTGGAGGGTAAAATAGGGAAAGATCAAGATCCACTTCCACCTCGTGCTGAAGCTGCTGCCACTAGTCATGGCCGCGACGATGAAATGCCATCAACGTCGTCTGCCAAGGCCGATGCCCAATGTCATAGTAGAGAGCATGTAAAATCCCCAAAAATAAAGCTCAGTAAAATGACCCAAAAATCTAAATCAAAATCGTCTCAGGAGAAGCGTAAACTTGCCAATGTGCCATTTACGACACGGCGTGGCAAGGAACGGCTGAGGCCCTGGCCTATGTACAAGGCTAGTGGTTCAGCTTCACCTGAGGATGGAAGCACTCATCCTCCTGCTAGAAAACTTGAAAGAGTTAAGATGGCAAAAGCACAGCAAAGAACTGTGCGTTCTTCTAAATCACAAATCCCCAAGGAGAGTCCAATTGTGTCGGTTGCGATGCCTGACCTTCCCAACACTGGCCGGGAAGAGGTTGCGCCTTCCACCATTTGCAAGCCTCCTGCAAGTGCTGGAAGGAGCACCCGCAGTCCTGTTCCTGATAGTCAAATTGAAGATGTCACTGTTGAAGTACACCAGGATGAGGATATGGGTGTTGCTGGCGCTGGGGAGGAAATTGACAAGGAGAATTCTGATGGTGAGGTGGTTTGTTTAAGTCAGGCACTCGGGGAGACACCTGTTGTCCGTGGGACGAATATGGCCATTGATATGCCTGGTCAAAATACAAAAAAATCACCTCTTCGGTGTGGAAGCATTTCAACAACAACTGGTGTCAAGCCGTATGTTGCCTTTGTCAAGCTGTAATAAGTAGGGGTAAGGACGTTAACCACCTAGGAACATCCTCCCTTATACGTCACCTGGACCGCATTCATCAGAAGTCAGTGACAAGTTCAAAAAATTTGGATGACAGCGGAAGCAGTCCACTGACCACTAAATCCCTTCCTCTTGTAACCAAGCTCCTGCAAACCACACCACCAACTCCCTCAGTGTCAATTTCCTCCTTACACAGGAAAGCCAATAGTCCTGCAGGCCATGTCACTGTCAAGTCTGACGAGTCCTCTCTTGTCTGGGATTCCTCCGATGCATCCTTGAGTGTAACGCCTACTGCTGCTGGCGCTGCTGTTGTTGCTGCTGGGAGTCGATCGTCATCCCAGAGGGGAAGTCGGAAGACCACTTGTACTACTTCCAGTAAGCAATTGACTGTCCAACAGTCCTTTGCGAGGAAGATGAAATATCACAGCAGTCATCCTACTGCAAAGCGGATAACTCAGGCCTTGGCAGCCTGGATGGTGAGAAACGTGTTTCCAGTATCCACCGTTAATTCACAGGGAACTAGAGACTTGATTGAGGTACTGTGTCCACGGTACCAAATACCATCTAGGTTCCATTTCTCTAGGCAGGCGATACCGAAAATGTACACAGACGTCAGAAAAAGAGTCACCAGTGTCCTAAAAAATGCAGTTGTACCCAATGTCCACTTAACCACGGACATGTGGACAAGTGGAGCAGGGCAGACTCAGGACTATATGACTGTGACAGCCCACTGGGTAGATGTATTGCCTCCCGCAGCAAGAACAGCAGCGGCGGCACCAGTAGCAGCATCTCGCAAACGCCAACTCGTTCCTAGGCAGGCTACGCTTTGTATCACCGCTTTCCATAAGAGGCACACAGCTGACAACCTCTTACGGAAACTGAGGAACATCATCGCAGATTGGCTTACCCCAATTGGACTCTCCTGGGGATTTGTGACATCGGACAACGCCACCAATATTGTGCGTGCATTACATCTGGGCAAATTCCAGCACGTCCCATGTTTTGCACATACATTGAATTTGGTGGTACAGAATTATTTAAAAAACTACAGGGGCATGCAAGAGATGCTGTCGGTGGCCCGAAGAATTGCGGGCCACTTTCGGCATTCAGCCACCGCGTGCCGAAGACTGGAGCACCAGCAAACAGTCCTGAACCTGCCCTGCCATCATCTGAAGCAAGAGGTGGTAACGAGGTGGAATTCAACCCTCTATATGCTTCAGAGGATGGAGGAGTAGCAAAAGGCCATTCAAGCCTATACATCTGCCTACGATATAGGCAAAGGAGGGGGAATGCACCTGACTCAAGCACAGTGGAGAATAATTACAACGTTGTGCAAGGTTCTGCAACCCTTTGAACTTGCCACACGTGAAGTCAGTTCAGACACTGCCAGCCTGAGTCAGGTCATTCCCCTCATCAGGCTTTTGCAGAAGAAGCTGGAGACATTGAAGGAGGAGCTAAAACAGAGCGATTCCGCTAGGCATGTGGGACTTGTGAATGGAGCCCTTCATTCGCTTAACCAGGATTCACGGGTGGTCAATCTGTTGAAATCAGAGCACTACATTTTGGCCACCGTGCTCGATCCTAGATTTAAAACCTACGTTGTATCTCTCTTTCCGGCAGACACAAGTCTGCAGAAGTTCAAAGACCTGCTGGTGAGAAAATTGTCAAGTCAAGCGGAACGTAACCCGTCAACAGCTCCTCCTTCACATTCTCCCGCAAATGGGGCTGCGAGGAAAAGGCTAAGAATTCCGAGCCCACCCGCTGGCGGTGATGCAGGGCAGTCTGGAGCGAGTGCTGACATCTGGTCCGGACTGAAGGACCTGCCAACGATTACTGACATGTCGTCTACTGTCACTGCATATGCAGGGCCGGATTAACAATGGGGCGGATGGAGCTGCAGCTCCAGGCCCCCCATTGGAAATAGGCCCACAGGCTCCAATGGAACGCTGCTAGAGATGACAGGAAGAAATATTCCTGTCATCACCAGCAGCACAGCTCCCTCACCTCCCAGCTGCTCGGTAACCTCCATCACAAAGCAGCTGGGCGAAGCTCCGAGTTCCGACCACGAAACTGGCTGGCTGCACCTGCCTCTGAATCTTCCGAAGCTCCGCCCCCTGACCCGTCCAAGGCCCCGCCCCCATACTGCCGAAGCTCCGCCCCCGATGTACTGTAGAACTGGCTGCCTCTTCACCATGTCCCCTGTCAGAAGAGCAAGGTAGGTGGTGGGGTGGTGTCAGACATCAGTAAATATATAATGTACAGTAACAGGACAGGGAGAATAGGTTACATAATTATAGAGGAGGAGGCAGGAAGCTCAAGTTATATAAATATATAAAGGGGGTGCATAGTTTGCATAGGTTAAATAAACATATAAGGGGGAACAGGCCCACAAGTTCAATATAAAGGGGGGTCAGGAGATGCAATTAAAATATAAAAGGTAATGTGGTTATAGTGTAAATAAATATATATAATGGGCAAAGGACAACATAAATATGTAAGGGCTCATGTGGCATAAATTAATAAAAGCACATCTTAATATATTATTTAAGATGAGAGCAGCATAAGTAAATATACTAAGGGGGGGCGGACACAAGATAAATAAATATATAGGGGGGAGGTACAAGTTAAATTAATATATAAGGGGGGATGGCACAAGTTTATAAGGGGGTACAGGAGGCACAATTTAAATAAATATAAATGGGGGTGCAGGTAGCAGAAAAATATTATTGGGGGGGGGCGCAGGGGCAGTCTATGGGGGCTTGCTGCATGTGTTAAGGCCCGTACACACTGGCAGATGGACCCACGATATATTGGACGTTCAAGAGAACGGGCGATATATCGCGGGTCCGTCGGCCAGTGTGTATGGCCGGTATGTCTGTGAACTCCGTCGTTCACAGACGTATGGCTTCGGCCCCGCAGCACAGCCGACGGACAATATATATCTACCGATATATTGGCCCCGCTGCTGCAGCCGGCGGTGATTGACAGCTGAACTGGGCGGGTGTGTGTACACGCCCGCCCAGTTCATGACGTCAGTCCCCGACAGATCGGGCAGTGTGTATGCTCAACACACTGCCCGATCCGTCCATAGATATATCTGCCGATCAATTGATCTGCAGATATATCTTTCCAGTGTGTACCCACTTTAAGACTCATAAGGGGAATTAAAATGTGTGAAAAGTCAGTTGGGAGTCTGTTTTTTCCTATCTAATAGACAGACACCCAACCGACTTTTCACACATTTGAATCTCCCCCATAGACTGTGTTTCTTCCACAAGTTTTATGGTGATTTTCTTTAAACCAGACTGCTGTTGCTGTTGGTTAATGTAGGGTGAGCCTGGTATTGCTTATGTCATAAATGGATTGATAATCTGAAAGTGTATTATAGAGGAGAGGAGCTCTCTCCTATTAAAGGTCATTTATGTGTCATAAAATTATAGATGACTCAATGTATTCACAGCACTGAGGTTGTGGGTTTGATTTCCACCATGTGTCTGTGTGGAGTTTGTATATTCTTCCCTTGTGTGGGTTTCCTCCGGGTACTCCGATTTCCTCCCACAGGTTGTTTTCTACATAAATTAACCTTCGTGTGTAAGTGTGTGCTTGTACAGTACATGAGGTAGGGAATATAGAGTGTAAGCTCCACTGGGGCCAGGACTGATATGAATGGCCCGATATTCTCTGTAAAGTGCTGCGGAATATGTGTGCGCTATATAAATAACTGATAATGATATTAATAATAATTTTTCTTTGCCAGCAAATGCAGTTCAGTGGTGGTTTTATACAGTGAGACACTAAAATCATGTTATTCTGTGATCTAACGTGGTCATTCCGAGTTGATTGCTAGCTGCTTTCGTTCGCAGCGCAGCATTCAGGCAAAAAATCGGCACTTCTGCGCATGCGTATGCGGCGCAATGCGCACTCGCGTTGTACTATTACAATGAACGATGTCATTTCACACAAGGTCTAGGAAGCTTTTCAGTCCCACTGCTGGCCGCAGAGTGATTGACAGTAAGAGGGCGTTACTGGGTGTCTACTGGCCGTTTTCTGGGAGTGAGCGGAAAAATGCAGGCGTGCCAGATAAAAACACAGGTGTGGCTGGAGAAACGTAGGCGTGGCTGACCGAACGCAGGGCGTGTTTGTGACGTCAAAACAGGAACTAAATAGTCTGAAGTGATCGCAAGCTAGGAGTAAGTCTTGAGCTACTCAGAAACTGCACAAAATTACTTTGTAGCCGCTCTGCGATCCTTTCGTTTGCACTTCTGCTAAGCTAAGATACACTCCCAGTGGGCAGCGGCATAGCGTTTGCACGGCTGCTAAAAGCAGAAGCGAGCGAACAACTCGGAATGACCACCTAAGTAATAGCAGTAAGGGGAATGTGACATATATTAATAATACAATGTAGAGCCATAGTTATTGTTGAAGTGCGGTGATAGGTAGCAATAGCCCACTTTAATCTGCACTGCTGCTTGTCACATTTTCGTCTCGCCCTATGGTATTGGCCTGCCCCCTCCCAAGCCTAGAGCACCATAGTATGGAGGGCACAGCCCTGTGCCCTTAGCCATCGGCGGAATAAATGTTCCAGCCTGTGCTGGACTTATCTTCTAGCTCAGAGGCAGCCTGGGATTTCCTCAGACACTCCTCCCACTCTCCCGTCTCCTCCTTTATTGCATTGAGCAGGAAAACACACCACAGTGCGAGGTGTGCTGTGTATGATGACGGGGAGCGCAGGCTATGGATTGATAGCTACCCCCCCACCCCAACACTTGTAGTTCAAATAGTCATAAACTGCTCACCTGTATGGTGTCTGGGCGTAGAAAGAGTAAATTACCAGAGAAAGACCAATGGTAATGTATTTACCTAATTTGTGTTTTCAGAGTGGGCTTATTTAATAACCAGCATTAGCATTCCTGCAGACTTTGAAAGAATAGTTTTCAAGGAGCATCATTTTCTTATTTCCCTTATTTTTCAAAGTGGCTGCGCAGCCTGCAGGGGTAGAGGGGGCAGGCATGGAAACATGTGAGGAGCAGCTGCAATACCGTAGACCTGCTCTGTCTGGCATTTACTGAACGCTGCAGCTGTAAAGTAAGGTGGGTAAAGGAGGAGAGGACCGGCTAGAATGTGAGGGATAGCTCAGAGTAATGGAGGAGAGGAGGTGCCGGAGTATGAGGGATAGAGCAGGTGATGGAGGAGAGGATGTGGCCGGGGTGTGAGGGAAGGAGCAGAGTGTTGGAGGAGAGGAGGGGCCGGAGTATGAGGGATAGAGCAGGTGATGGAGGAGAGGATGGGCTGGAGTGTGAGGGGAGGAGCAGGTGATGGGGGAAAGAAGGTGCCGGAGTATGAGGGATGGAGCAGGTGATGGAGGAGAGGATGGGGCTGGAGTGTGAGGGAAGGAGCAGAGTGATGGAGGAGAGGATGGGGCCGGAGTATGAGGGAAGGAGCAGGTGATGGAGGAGAGGATGGGGCTGGAGTGTGAGGGGAGGAGCAGGTGATGGGGGAGAGAAGGTGCCGGAGTATGAGGGATGGAGAAGATGGAGGGCAGGAGTGTGAGGGAAGGAGCAGGTGATGGAGGAGACGAGGGGGCCGGAGTATGAGGGATGCCAGGTGATGCAGGAGAGGAGGTGCCGGAGTGTGAGAGATAGAGCAGAGTGATGGAGGAGAGGATGGTGCCGTAGTGTGAGGGATAGAGCAGAGTGATGGAGGAGAGGATGGGGATGAAGTGTGAGGGAAGGAGCAGGTGATGGAGGAGAGGATGGGGCTGGAGTGTGATGGAAGGAGCAGTGTGACGGAGGAGAGGATGGATATGGAGTGTGAGGGAAGGAGCAGGTGATGGAGGAGAGGATGGGGCTGGAGTGTGAGGGATGGAGCAGGTGATGGATGAGAGGACGGGGCTGGAGTGTGAGGGAAGCAGCAGGTGATGGAGAAGAGGATAAGGCCGGAGTATGAGGGAAGGAGCAGGTGATGGAGGAGAGGATGGGGCCGGAGTATGAGGATAGGAGCAGGTGATGGAGGAGAGGATGGGGCTGGAGTGTGAGGGAAGGAGCAGGTGATGGAGGAGAGGATGGGGCTAGAGTGTGAGGGAAGGAGCAGAGTGATGGAGGAGAGGTTGGGGCCGGAGTATGATGGAAGGAGCAGGTGATGGAGGATAGGATGGGGCCGGAGTGTGAGGGATGAAGCGGGTGATGGAGGAGAGGATGGGGCTGGAGTATGAGGGATGGAGCAGGTGATGGAGGAGAGGATGGGGCTGGAGTGTGAGGGAAGGAGCAGAGTGATGGAGGAGAGGATGGGGCCGGAGTATGAGTGAAGGAGCAGGTGATGGAGGAGAGGATGGGGCTGGAGTGTGAGGGATGGAGCAGGTGATGGGGAGAGAAGCTGCCGGAGTGTGAGGGATGGAGCAGAGTGAGGAGAGGGGGAGCCAAAATGTGAGGGATGGAGCAGAGTGAGGAGAGGGGGAGCCAAAATGTGAGGGAAGGAGCAGAGTGATGGTGGAGAGGAGGTGCCGTAGGCCGTAGGGGGGTATGCGGGTAATGAGGCAAAGTCTCAGCTTTAGTACATTTTTATATGCCCTCAGACCATCCAAATGCCCCTTACACGCCTTCAGGTGCATTCATATGCCCATATATGTGATCACACACTTCCACATGCCCCTTACTGTATATACCATTAACCCAACCCCATGCCATCAGACCTCGTCCCCTCATAGACTCTACTCCCTATTTAGGGCTACTTCAGAAATGTCCCTGGCTAGTTTTTCATCCCAATCTGCCCCTGCCTCCATGAATGTCAGATCAAAGCAGGTGTGCAAAACCCGGCGAGTTGCAGCATACACCAGGCCCTGGGGTCTCCTCTCCCATATTTAAGTGGTGTCTGTGTCAGTAAGTTTATCTGTGGGTGTGTGTGTGTGTGTGTGTGTGTGTGTGTGTGTGTGTGTGTGTGTGTGTGTGTGTGTGTGTCTGTCTGTCTGTCAGTAAGTGGTGTCTGTCAGTAAGGGGTATCTGTGTCAGTAAGTGTGTCAGTAAGTGTGACTGGCAGTATGTTTGTCAGCAAGTGGAATCTGTATCAGGAAGGGGTGTCTGTGTTAGTAAGTGCTATCTGTAGTGGATGTCTGTGTCAATATGGGGTGTCTGTTTATGTAAATGTGTTTGTGTCAGTAAGGGTGTTTGTGTCAGTAAGTGTGTCTGTGTCAGTAAGGGGTGTCTGTGTAAGTAAGTGTGTTTGTATCAGTTAGCGTGCCTGTGTCAGTAAGTGTGCCTGTGTCAGTGCATTTGTGTCAGTAAGTGGAATCTGTATTAGTAAGGGGAATCTGTATTAGTAAGTGGTATCTGAGAGTAAGGGGTGTTTGTGCCTGTATGTTTGTGTCATTAAATTGTATCTTAACCAGTAATGGGTGTCTGTCATTAAGTATGTATGTGCCAATAAGTGATGTGTGTGTCCATAAGGGGTATCTATCAGTAAGTAGTGTCTGTGTCTATTAATGTGTGTATCAGTAAGTGTCAGTAAGATGTGTCAGTGTGTATTTGTAAATCTGTGAAAGTGGTGTGTGTGTGTGTGTGTGTCTCAATAAGTGGTGTGTGTGTGTGTGTGTGCGCCTGTATCAGTGTGTCTGTCAGAAAGTGGTGTCTGTGTCGATAAGGGTGTCCCAGGAGCCCTCAGTTGCCGGTCTACTCTGTATTGCCCCTATCTTTTCTAATCTTTCCACATATGCTCTGTATTTCCCCATCTTTGCTCCCCTTTCCACCTACTTTGCATGATGCTCTCTGTATTATATGACGGTCACTGCGATGCTCCCTGTATGATATGGTGGTCACTGATGCAATGTATTATATGGTGGTCAAACTTTTTCTTGTTATAGTTAACTATTAAGTGGTTGAAGGTAAGCACTAGCTACTGTATGACCTCCACGGCGATAGTCAGACTCATGGCACAGGCCACACACCCTATTTATACCACACTCACACCAAACTAGTCACATCACTAGTCACACCACCACAGCGATTGTCACACCTCCTTCCGAGGCACACAATAGGCCCTTCATAAAGTTCAGCTCCAGGCCCATGTGGACCTTAATCTGGCACTGTGCATATGATTCTGTCACCATTGAAAGAATGGTGGAGGATTATATGAGTGACCGCATCCAAGTAGGCACGTCAGACAGTCCGTACGTATACTGGCAGGAAAAAGAGGCAATTTGGAGGCCCTTGCACAAACTGGCTTTATTTTACCTAAGTTGCCCCCCCTCCAGTGTGTACTCCGAAAGAGTGTTTAGTGCAGCCGCTCACCTTGTCAGCAATCGGCGTACGAGGTTACTTCCAGAAAATGTGGAGAAGATGATGTTCATTAAAATGAATTATAATCAATTCCTCCGTGGAGACATTCACCAGCAATTGCCTCCAGAAAGTACACAGGGACCTGAGATGGTGGATTCCAGTGGGGACGAATTAATAATCTGTGAGGAGGTGGATGTACACAGTGAAAGGGGTAAGGAATTGGACGATGAGGAGGAGGTGGACATCTTGCCTCTGTAGAGCCAGTTTGTGCAAGGAGAGATTGATTGCTTCTTTTTTGGTGGGGGCCCAAACCAACCAGTCATTTCAGTCACAGTCGTGTGGCAGACCCTGTCGCTGAAATGATGGGTTTGTTAAAGTGTGCATGTCCTATTTATACAACATAAGGGTGGGTGGGAGGGCCCAAGGACAGTTCCATCTTGCACCTCTTTTTTCTTTCATTTTTCTTTGCGTCATGTGCTGTTTGGGGACAATTTTTTTGAAGTGCCATCCTGCCTGACACTGCAGTGCCACTCCTAGATGGGCCAGGTGTTTGTGTCGGCCACTTGTGTCGCTTAGTTTAGCCATCCAGCGACCTTGGTGCACCTCTTTTTTTCTTTGCATCATGTGCGTTGGGGACTATTTTTTAAATCTGCCATCCTGTCTGACACTGCAGTGCCACTCCTAGATGGGCCAGGTGTTTGTGTCGGCCACTTGGGTCGCTTAGCTTAGTCACACAGCTACCTCATTGCGCCTCTTTTTTTCTTTGCATCATGTGCTGTTTGGGGACTATTTTTTTGAAGTGCCATCCTGTCTGACACTGCAGTGCCACTCCTAGATGGGCCAGGTGTTTGTGTCGGCCACTTGGGTCGCTTAGCTTAGTCATCCAGCGACCTCGGTGCAAATTTTAGGACTAAAAATAATATTGTGAGGTGTGAGGTGTTCAGAATAGACTGAAAATTAGTGGAAATTATGGTTATTGAGGTTAATAATACTATGGGATCAAAATTCCCCACAAATTCTATGATTTAAGCTGTTTTTGAGGATTTTTTTGTAAAAAAAAAACCCGAATCCAAAACACACCCGAATCCGACAAAAAATTTTCCGGGAGGTTTTGCCAAAACGCGTCCGAATCCAAAACACAGCCTCGGAACCGAATCCAAAACCAAAACACAAAACCCCAAAAATTTCCGGTGCACATCACTAGAGCTAACCCACACACAGCGCTTTTAGCAAAGGGAGACCCCTTGTCAGCGCAGACTGTGTCCCTTAATAGGAGACACAGTCAGTTTACAGCCTCCCCTCCCCCTTCTACAGCCCCCTGGTACCGTGTACTGACAGTTGGAGCTTTTGTGGAGGGACCTGTTCTTCCATCCAGCGCTGTGCAGGCAGGAAAATGGCGCTGGAACGCTGCTGGGTCCGCTCTGAGGAGAAGCTCCGCCCCCTTAATGGTGCTGACTTCCCGCACTTCATAGATTATACTGGCCTGAGGTAAAACTTGCTGGCTGAGATCCGCGGACCCCAACAGAATTGTGGACCAGTGTGGGGGTAAGCGCTGGCTCTGGGCACCCCTCACAGCGCCGCACCATGTGCCTCTGAACCTTCACAGGAGCGCAGTTAATACTGCTCTCTCTCCCCGTTGCCGCCATCTTCACACCGGCCCCCTGCTTGCTAGGGGGGTCGGTGTCTCACTCACCACTCTTCAGCTCTGTAAGGGGATGGCGGCATGCTGCTGGGGCGAGCGGTTCCCCTGTGGCGGAGAACGATCAGACCTCCCTGGAGCTCAGTGTCTAGTCAGCGGAGACAGTGGTTCAGACCGCGCAGGGCGGACACTGCTCCCCCCTTAGTCCCTCGTTGCAGGCAGGCTGTTGCCAACAGCCTCCTGTAAAAAAATAAACTCTAAAAATAACTTTAACTAGAAAAGCTCAGGAGAGCTCTCCCAGCTGTGACCGGCTCCTCCGGGCACATTTTCTAAACTGAGGGGCAGATTTATTAAGCTCGGTGAAGTGATAAAGTGGAAGGTGATAAAGGACCAGCCAATCAGATCCTAGCTACCATGTCACCGGATGGGTTTGAAAAATGACAGGAGCTGACTGGCTAGTCCTTTATCACCTTCCAATTTATCACTTCACGAGCTTAATAAATCTGCCCCTGAGTCTGGTGGGAGGGGCAGAGAGGGAGGAGCCAGCCCACACTCTCAAACTCTTAAAGTGCCAATGGCTCCTGGTGGACGAATCTATAATTCATGGTACTAATGTGGACCCCAGCATCCTCTAGGACGTAAGAGAAATACTAAGTAATCACTTAGTTGCGGGGGTTAAGATCGGCGCCTCAGTGGCAGAGAGCAACAGGGGGTCAGCAGTGATCGTCACCTGGGGGTCAGCAGCAGCGTTGTCCACAAGGCTTTGCACTCTCGGTTAATTACACAAAGTTGGTGGCTGAAAGGCAGACGCACCGGGTCCGGAGAGTGTGTCTCTGGAGCAGCAGGGCTGGGGCGCTGAGGGAGTAAAGTAACCTCCGCCCGCAGGGAGCCAGAATGAGTCGTCCGGGCAACGCAGGCAGGGAAGGGCAGCTGCTAGCTGGAAACCCGTTAGTGAAGGCCGCACAGTGGCTATGGAGGTAGTGGAGGCTGTAGCTGTGCTCCGTGTCCTTGGGCCAAATCCTGTAGGATGTGGGTGAGCTGCACCGAGGCCCGTTCCCTGGAGATGATGAAAAGTGAGGTTGCGGCTTCTGGAGATTGAGCAGGCCGCAATCCGCGGGAACTCCAGCAGTGCTCCCTGATTCCGCAAGCCACGCCCGCCGGCAGCAGTGGTAGACAGGGAGACGAGGGGGAGCAGGACTAATTAGTGCAGGCACTCAGGCAGTAAGTTGTTGGGCCTGGATTGGAAGATAAGGTGAGAGCGCAGGAGAAGCATGGCCGCTGCCTCCCGTGTCCAGGCCAATATGTCTGTCTTAATCGTGCAGCAGGAAATTCAGAGATGGCCACTGGCCCCTAGTAGCTGCCCCTACACATTGCAGGGAGAGTAGGGGGTATCACACTGCAGGAGGCCACAGCTATATAGGACCACTCGAGGGAGATATTCACCCGGTCTCCGTGCACTATGCACTGGCTAATAGGGAAGCAGGAGCAGAGGCTGTCAGATGAGTGGAGCAGTGTGATGCAGTATGAGATAAGGCCAGTCAAACGCACAGACAGGGACGGAGATCCGGGGCCCCGCACAGCACAGCCCGCCCGTTATCTGCAGAGATCGTTAGTGCCAGTAGGAGGGAGGAGGCGCATCTCTGTGTGGTGGGGATCCCAGTGCTGGATGGTGTAGGCATGAGTTACGGGCGCCGCTGCCGCCAGGCGCTCGCCGCACTCCCCAGGCAAGCCGATCGTGGGTGTCCAACTGCAAGGGGTCTGCCAGATGGGGTACGCCAGAAGCCGGGGTCACAGTAAGTGAAAGGAAAGCCACAGAGGAGCCTCTGTGCCGCTTGAGGTCTCTCAGCAGGGAAGCCACACAAATTTAGTCCGCGGGCTCAGACCCGGGTATAGGCCGCAAACTGCAGAGGCCAGAATTATGACCTCCCGGCTCCGCAACCAAGACTCCGAGACTCCGGAAGATGCAAGGACGGCATGTGGGTCGAAGTCAAAGCAGGAAAGCCCTTGCAGAAGCTGTAAATGTGTGATATAAGCAGGAGCTCTTCCACCATGCGTCTTGCTGTATTCACAGTTAGGCCACGCCCCCAACAGTTTCTTATATAGCGCAGCATATTCCATTGCGCTTTACAGTTAGAACAGTAATAGAACAAAATTGGGCAAAAACAGACAGACATAGAGGTAGGAAGGCCCTGCTCGCAAGCTTACAATCTACAGAAGTGCGCAGAAGCTCAATGACGCCAAAGTAAAATAGCCGACAGCTCTTCCCATAAGCCTCTCTGGAGCACATGCGTCTCCACTAAGGGCTCTGCCTCTGTCAGAGTCAGTGGACAAGCCCCCCGATGCACATCCCCCCTGCCTGCCCTGCACAGCAACAAGTAAGCACAGAACAAAGAACAGGAACCAGGAACCTGTTCATAATGTTGGTAGATACATAGCTCCCAACTGTCTTGCATTTAGCGGGACAGTCGTGTTTTCCTGGGACTGTCCCGCTGTCCCACTTGCGGTCAGCAGTGTCCCGCGGTGGGAGTTGGGGACAGCACACACATCACAGGAGAAGAGGAGAATAGATGCCGTGCGCATGCACACAGCATTTATATGCACAGTGCTGTGGGAGCCTGGGGGCAGGCCAGCATCTTGGTGAGTGCTGGGCACGCCCCCACAGTGTTGCAAACTGGGGTCCCGCCCCTTTTTCATAAGGCTCTCTACCCCTTTTCCTGAGGCCCGCCCCCAAAGGGTCCTGAATGAGAGCTCTACAAAGTTGGGAGGTATGTAGATATCATTGGTGCAATAACCACTTACACCTAGTTAATTAATAGATAGTAACATGTCCATTACAATATATTTGCATATTTACAATTATAAAGAAGTATCAACACAGATGTAGAGGATATTACAGTTTTGATCTTTTCTGTACCCAGGCTGTATCCTTATTGTATGTGATAACGATCATTATTCCATTTGTGTTTTATGTTACAGAATGTTCGGCGTTCTGTGTCTAATTACTATTACAGTGTGCTGTGATACTGGTACATTTTGTTTAATTATTATTTTTTATTATTTATTTTTGTTTTAAATGTGAACAGCATGCAGCTCAGCAGGGTTGGATTAAAGGAGGGGTAGCAGGGCGGTCACATAGGGGCCCCACGCATAAGGGCCCCCCACATAGCCATATCACAGCCGCTGCCCAGAAGCAGGAGAACAGGGACCCGGCTAAGGATCCACTCCATTAGCCTCAGACTGGAGGTGAGAAGGCGGAGCCACGGTTATCTGCAGGGTTCTATAAACTAAGCCTTGGAGAGAGATAAAGTGGACAGAGGTACAGTACCAACAATCCAGCTCCTGTTACTTTTCAAACACATGGGCAGAGTTATCAAATAATCATATTCCTGTTAACACTAGTTATGAATGATAAATTGTGCTCCAGCCAATCAGCTTCTGTCAGTTAGGAGCTGATTGGCATCACTCAATGATAAATCATTTAGGAGCTGGTTGGTTGGTACTTTATCTTTGTCCACTCTATCTCTCTCCAAGGCTTAGTACATAGATCCCTCTGTATCTGCAGCCACTGATAACGTCCACGACTGAGGGTAAGGGGGGAAATGGGAGCTCCTCTCCTTTCTCTTCTGCCACAGATAGATCAGGTCAGTCTCCTGCTGTAGGCGGGGGTAATTGTGTTTTCTTTGTTTCCTGTGGGGGACAATGTGTTTTTGTTTGTTCCTGTGGGGGTAATAATTTCCCCACCCCCTGCCAATGTATGTGACATTTTTTCTTGTTGGCGCCAATGTTTTTTCCTGTGAGAACCCGTGTGCCTCATTTTTCCTTTTGGGACCAATGTGTGTTATTTTATTCTCCTATAGGCGCAAGTGGCTGTGTTTTTTTTTCCTATGAGGGACATTATTTGCCTTTTGTATGTTTTATATACATAGCATACAATATTATGGTCCTGATTCTGTGTCAGACGCAGTGGCGATGTTGGTCGTAGTGAAGCAATGTCTGAGCATGCATCTGAGTTGCACCATGCTTGACTCCCAATTAGGATGGCCAATCCTGGGATCGGCGGGATCCTGAGATTTAGGGCAAAAATCATCCGGGATTCAATCCAGGGATTGGAAGCTCCAATCTCGGGGATTGCGGGATCAGGCGGCCCTTTGTGTTTTTAATGCCGGGCAACATAGAGCCTCCTCAGGAGGCTCAGACGCTGCCCGGCTCCCTCCTCCTGGCTCCCCATGCGCAGCATGACGTGAAGTCAGAGGTCACACTGTGCAGTCAGCCGCCCGTCACCCGCCGCCAAACCCAAGGGAAGTGGCCCACCCGCCTGCCCCCGAAGTATGGTGAGTTAGGTCTGCGGGGCATGTGGGAGGGGCGGGGGGACGGGCGGACACTCAGGAAAAGAGCCAATCCCAGGTATCATGGGAATCCCGGGATTGACCATTTTTCAATCCAGATACCCAGGATTAAAAAAAATGGCCCGGGATTGGTCACCCTACTCCCAATGGTGATCACAGCCACTTAATGCTATAGGTGGCAATCATTCAGTGAAGGGGAGGGGGGATTCGGCCACGGGCAATTAGAATCCTGTGGCCCTTGGGCAACTGCCCATTAAGCCCATTGGAAGAGATAGTGATGTGATTTGTGTGGTTTTATTCAATGATGAGCCTGATATGTCATGGGAAAGTGGGCAGGCCTGAGGCTTCATCATGGCCACCACCCACTACAGAATGCCAATGCATAGGGTTGGGCTATAATAATGCAATTCAGCACAAATCATGTTATTGGCCACCCGGATTGCCCACTTTCCATTGGGTAGTTCGGGAGGCTCTTGGCTGTTGCAGGATAGTAGGCAAGTATGTGATGCACATGGCTCTAGTGCACACTCACTATTACATAGAAAGGACCAAACTGAGTTACGTTGGGAACCCTCATGCAGGCGTGGGAATTAGCAATGGGGGTGTATATTTACATCTGACTAAATATGATAAAAGGGATAGAATATCTCAGAGATGAGGGACACTATGCAGGCCTGGTGCAAGGTTTTTAGGCTCCCAAGGGAAAGCATAGTACAAGTGATTAGTCTGTAGTCTACGTGCAACTTTTCATTTCCTATCAGAGACATCCTTCATTTTAGTGTTACAAGGCTTTAGCTGTTCCTCCCTGGTCCCAGCAACCTGGTAAGCTGCCTAATGGTAACTGTGGCTCTGGGTGCTTAGTATAATGTGCCCCCAGTCTTCCCCAGTGACCCCTGCACAGCAGGGACGTGCAGTCAGGGGAGGCAGTGCCTTCCCTTTCATTAATGATTAAAATAATACAAAGAAGATATTTATGACACATATTCTGTGTTATAAGTATCTCGTTTATATTAATGTCATAATTTTTGCCGTTAAAATGGGTTTGGGTGGCATCGCCAGTGGTGCCTCCCGTTGTCGTTGGGAAAGGGGCAGTAGTGGAGTCGGGGCCATGCCGCGGGCTGTAAAAGCCCATTGAAAATCTATTGTAAAGCGGCACCTACTGAAGTGTCGCCTTGATACAGGGACGTGCTTTCAACCCATGAAAGCACGCCCCTGTAAGTGAGGCCAGATATGATTGGCCAGCGGATCCGTCACTGGATCCGCTGCCATCACTGTGGGAGCGGGCGAATGTGGCTGGGACGCAGCGGGGATGCGGCGGAGGTACGGGTGGTGGGACGCGGCGGAGGTGCGGGTGTCAGTGACAGCGGAGGTGATAGCATTAGTGGCAGGCAGGGATCCGAGATCCCTGCCTGCCATTCTGCAGATTTTGGCAGCGGAGCGGTACCTATTTAAAAAATGGCGCCTCAGCGTAATTTTTTACATTCAAGATGGCCACTGCGAGCCAATCACGACTCGCCACGTCATTGCCCCGCCCCCTCTGGCTCACTTATATAAGTCAGTGCGAGGCAGCGGCTGTCAGTCCGACGGCGGAGGAGGAGCAGTGAAGAGCTCCTGAAGACTGAAGAGCCAATGGAAGTCCTGGATGGGCGGCGGCCATGAAAAAGAGCTTAAAGGCTGCCAACCACCAGGTGAAGATGCCGGAGGAAGACTCCGGAAGCCCTGGGAAGGCGGCGGCCGTGAAGAAGAGCTTAAAGGGGCTGGCCCCAGGTACAGACACTGTATAATAAAACTTTTTTTTAAAACGTGTGGTGTTTTTATTTTAATTTTGTCTTTACAGACGGACTACAGGTGCCAGCGGGCCCTTTATGTCCGGGCATGCTGGCACTTATGGTTCTCTAAGGGCCAGCATGCTGGGGCAGGCTTGCTGGGACCTGTAGGCTGCCTGTAAAGAACAATATTAACATACAATGAACCCCGCATCCACCGCCACCAGGGGTCCGGGACATAGCACTGATTGTTGCTCGGGAGAGGGGACCCCATTTTACTTTTTTGGGGCCCCGCTTTCTGAGGAACTCCAGCCCTGGGCTGACTGGTTTGGGGGTGTTTAATGTTATGGCAGAGGGACCACAGACTGTCTCCCCTGCTATGGCATTATTCCCCCTGGCTGGTTCAGCCTGATGCTGGTTTTTGTGATGTACTGGGAACTACACTGTTTTTTTTGTCCCCCCGGTGTTGTGGGGGGGGGGGGGCGAGGGGAGTGTCGATTGGTTGGCAGCCAATGCCTCCCTAGCCACTAACCTCACCGCACGTCACTGCTGCACAGATATATAGGCTCAGTGCTGTAAGACCACCATATAGAAACTTCAGATATGAATATTAATAACTAAAATAAGGTGCGGACTGCAGAGGCAAATTTGTTGAACCTCATACATTGCAGATTTATTTGCACAATCATCTGCAAAACAGTAGATGGGATTGCTGAATAACAGGTGGTGCTGGGCAAAATCTAAAGTTGGTCATGGCTGAAAAAGCTTTTTGGTAACAGTAAGAAATAGTAAATAAACCTAATTTGTCAGCGAGTAGAGTCTTCGGTAATCGGCAAGTCCAATGAAGTTCAGTATAAAAGTGATAAGAAGCTGTATAAAGTTTCACCTACTTCATGGATATCAAGAATTTGTAACCAGCATCCTGCTGCTTCTTATGGGAATGTTGTTTCTGGTAACAATTCTTGAATAAATGTGTTTTGTGTTAATGGACCAAATAGTATATTCCAGGAGAGATTGCAGCGGATGGTAGGATCCCAGTATCTGCAAGCCCTCCTAGAATATCCAGTGACAATATCCTACCATTGGTAGCAGTTCAAAGATGGCTCTTCAAGGTATGTGACAGAGGGGTATGTGCCCTCCACCTCCCATAGCCAGGAATGTTGTATTAGATCCAGCCCATGCCAAGAAAAGTGTCATTCTCAGTACCCGCAACTGACAATTGTCCGATAGTCTATATTGACATTACATTTAGCATTTGTAGTAGTTTGTCATGTATAACAGGTGTTTCTGCCGGATGTGGATCATCAAATCGAGTGTTTAGGTCGACCACTATAGGTCGACAGTCACTATGTCGACAGGGTTTGAATAATGACAGGGTTTCTAGGCCGACGTGTGCTATGTCGACAGGTCAAAAGGTCGACATGTTTTTTTTTTGTGCGTGTCGTTTTCTGCGTACAGTGACTGGAAAGCTGAATTAGTGCACAGTGTCCCCTTACCGTTCCAATCGTAGTTCACGTGGATTGTTAAGTATGAAAAAGGTCAAAAAAAGAGAAAAATTTGAAAAACTCATGTTGACCTTTTGACTTGTCAACCTAGAAACCCTGTCGACCTTCAAACCCTGTCAACCGAGTGACTGTCGACCTATAGTGGTCAACATAAACATTGTCGACCTAGACAGTGTCAATCTCCAGACCGGATCCCGTTTCTGCCTGTGACAGTATACAGTATATAAACTTCTCTATTTTGGGTCATTTTCTTTTAATAGTTAAAGAGAAGCTCTGGCTTTAATTACCCTTACATTAGATGCAATTTAAAGTGTAATATCTATATTTTTTTCTCCAGGACAGACCCAGAGAACATATATCACAGCCTTCATGGAAAACTCTGAAGTATCCACAAACACAACGTTCCAGCTGTATCTTGTGACATATAATAAGACAGCCTCAGTCACGGTCACAGTGTCCAATCCGCACTTCAGCAAGACGGTGTTCATTGAGAGGGAAAGCAGTGCACTGGTTGACTTGGACTACACATATATGATCACTGAAAGCCAAGAGACTTCCAAGGCTGTGCTGGTGACATCCGACGTTGACATATCTGTCTTTGCTTTCTATACACATCGCGTTACTGCTGACGCCATGGCTTGTCTTAGTCTTGAAGACCTGGGAACAGAGTATTACATATCAACTACTGGACAAAGAACAGGCAATCAATTTGCCGTGGCCAACAGCCTAGAAGAAGTTGTCTCGGTGACTGTGACCGTCTCTGGGTCCATCACCTTTAAAGGCATCTCCTACTCCATTGGAGATTCCTTCTCATTTCAACTTGAGTATCAACAAGTCGTTCAGTTTAAAAGTGCAGATGACCTCACAGGCACCAGGGTCTCCTCCACAGCCCCAGTGGCTGTTTTCAGTGGCAACAAATGCTTTACTGGGATCAGTAATACGTGTGATTCCTTGACCGAGCAGCTACATCCTGTGAAGAACTGGGGGAGCTTTTTTGCTGTGTTTCCATTGTTGAACCACAATAAGGATGTCATTAAAATTATATCTACAAGCTCAGATACTACAGTGGATATTAATGGTCCAAAGGGGGACACCCACCACAGTCTACAGAAGGGATCCTATATCGAAATCACTGTAGACAAAGGAATGACTATTAAGTCCACCAAACCAATTATGGTGACATACATCTTCCAAGATTTTATACCAGGAGTAGTTACAATGTATGACCCCTTTATCACTAACGTCCCACCCTCATTAGTCACAAGGTTGTATTACAGATTTGTAACACAGGCAAGATACTACAACTTCCTCCTGATTGTATCCCAGGCATCTGCATCTGATGGGTTCTACCTGGACCACCGCCAGATCAGTTCATACAGCGTTTCATTGAAATCTTTCAGTGGATTCCATGCTTGGGAAGTCTCTTTGGGTAAAACTGATGGACAACATGAAATATATCATGAGTCAATGCCTTTTACAATCTATGTTTTTGGAATTGAGAACTATGTTTCCTATGGATACTCAATGGGACAGGAAGCAATATATGCAGGTAATGACAACTTATTTTCTCTTCTGCCCATATACTTATGCTGGCACATCCAGGGAAAAATATAATTTGGGCATATGCTGACATGGCCTAAATATATCAATGTGTAATAAAATTATAAATAGTTGTCTTTTAAAGGGGTTTCCAATTAGTGGTGAGGTTTTGCCCGCAAAAAATCTTGTGAACCTCGTGCCCAATTTTTGGATTACTGAAGGTATGCATGCTCCCAGTATCCAATTAAAACAAATTGTCTGAAATTGTTTCTTTAGTCATGGTGGTGGGGGGATCCTACAGGAGTTCCAGAGAAAGTCCTGTCAATTTATTCTAAAAATAACGATTTTAGGAAAAAAATCTAACTAGCTCTGGGGTTGTTAGAAAATAAATGCCGTCATTTCTATGAGAAATCACTGTTGCTCATTTTCCCTCCATTAATTGAACAGGAAAACCCAGCGGCTGTGGGAAAAACCCTGCACTGCTGGGTTTTTCAAAAATTTGTACACAATTGAATATGACCTTTAAAGTGCTCATAACCCATTTACATGTATAATTGTTGGTATAAGGGATTAGAAAAACACCCAAGGGTTAGATTTATCAAACCTTCTAAAGAGGACTAATGAAGGTGTCCATATTGGTTCCTACAGGGAGGCTTCATTCACTAACCAAGATGGCCACCAAACCTGGCACTGCTTGCATCCACACTGCTACCCACTAAGCAGCTACAGTCATCTGCTGGTGAGCTGTATACCACCACGCTCCATGCAAGGCCTTTTGTGGCCTCTTTGCAGTAGATGCGGTGGCTGGCTTGTGCGACACCAGGGGTCACACCAGAGATGATCCAATACTGTGTCATAGTATGCAGTTCTTATCGGTAATGCAGCAGGAGGTGTGACGCCCCCGGCAGCATTACCATATTAGCTCTATCGCTGCTACTTCTATGTAAGCAGCAGTGATGGCAATTCATCCACTTCTGAATCAGGCACAAGCTCCACTCCATGACCAGTCCATATAACTGTAAGTATGGATGTGCTACAACTGCTACCAATACACCATCTCACTGTGATGTTATTGCATTAGATATTTGAAGACACTCCTGATTTGATATGAAATCCTGACACTTCATGGGGAATGCTGGGAAGTGGGTGTTCTCCATTGTATAGACTGTATATAGTAAAGTCTGTAATGAGTGAATACAGAAGCACAGCAGTTGTTACCCCATACTTTATACCCCTTTTCCACTAGCTCAAAAAACACGGGTAAATGCACGGGGGCGCGCATTTACCCATGTTTTTTGCAAGTGGAAAAGGGTAAACCCGGATCAAGTGATCCGGGAATCCTACCCTGGTAGCTAGCCGGGTTGAACACGTGTTCAACCCGGCTAGCTGTCTAGTGTGAACGGGAGCCGTGTCGAGGTGACACGGCTCCCGTTCACAGTGCATAGGGAAGGCGGCGCTGGGAGATCATGTGATCTCCCTGCGCCGCCCCTGCCGTGTCACTAGAAGCGTCACCAACCCGGCATTTGGCGGGTTGTGACTGCTAATGGGAAAGGGACCGAGCACGGGTCGCAGCAGGGGGCAGCTCCCGTGTCAGGCTCCCGGCTGCGACCCGTGCTCGATAGTGGAAAAGGGGTATTAGTGTTCTTATGAACAGGTAAACAGGCAAAACAGTCACTGGTTCGGCATTTGAGAGAGGCAGAGGCACATTCTGGGCATAGAGACGGGTGCAGATCAAACATGCCGATATTTTTGCTGCCTCCTCTGGGAGGAGGCAGCCAGGACGGCAAATGGGGAGACGCAGCTGCTGCGTGAGTGGGTGTGGCATGGGATAGTGATGATGAATGTGGGTGGGCGCTGGCCGTGGCAGCAGAGTCACGTCATCTGCATGAATCGCATCATCGGACCCCCAGCCGGGCAGCGTCAACTACGGGTAACCGCAGGGGACTTGGGTTTGGGGGGTCCAGCCGGAGACCTGCCCACTCTTCCGGGAGGCCGGGAGCACAACCCCATTTTCGGGAGCCTCCGGCCATTTCGGGAGAATAGGCAAGTATGGTGCAGAAGATGGGCAGAGAAAGATGGGGACAGATGATGGGCAGAGATAGAGGGAGATACTAGATCGACAGAATGAAACATGTAGCAGTCAGAGTGGGACAGAAGCTGTATAGAGAGGGTGGCAGAGATAGGCAGGAGCTACAGAGACAGGAGCAGTTATTATGGAGACAGAGGAGGCAGACTTAACAGTCACAAACAGGCTATCTGTGAGGGTAGCATCTAGTTACCCTTCATGGAGATGACCTTTCCCATAATCCCCTGGGTCCATGTCACCAAGTATTTGGAATAGTAACCTGTGGGAAGCCAAGCGTGCCCGCAAAACCAATTTCTCATATACTCCTTTTTCCAATAAGCCACCATAGTGCCCCATAGTCCCTTTTTTGGCAGAACCCCCTCAATTCTCAGACTCAGAAAGGGGTGTGGTTTCATTATACTGTTGCTATATGTGCTGCATCTGGGTGTGGCTTCAGTATATTGGGTGTGTGGCTTGGATAGATTATGGGAGGGAATCTTTCTGCCTGTTTTGCTTTCTAAAATGTACGGTATGAGCTACTGATAGATTTACTATGCAAATGTTATTAGTGCATTTAGGTTTAATGGTCCTTATATTGGGGTTTGGAAACATATTACTCCCAGCTCATATAAAGACATGACTGTAAACAGGGGCGGATTGGGAACAAAAAGCGGCCCTGGAAAAATTTGTACTAGTGGCCCCACATGGGCAGCACCAGAGGTGTAAGGTCTACCCATGGGCCATGGCAGCAGCACCCTCCCCCCAAGACTTTCCAGATAGTGTTCATGTCCAGCATCAAGGGGGAAGTTAAAAATAAATAAAATTAAATATGATGAGCACACTATATGATATACCTTCAGAATTTAGGAAACTATATCATTCTTTAGAAAGATAGATTTTCTTTCTTATTACACCAACCGTATCCCAATCACTATTCACTCAATCTTATATGTCAGCCAAGCAGGCAGACAGAGCATACACTAGACTAGATCAGGGGTGGGCAATTATTTCAGCTGAGGGGCCACTTGACATTTCCTGTCAGTATGCGAGGGCCACACACAAAATAGCAGCTCCCCCCACTTGCCAAAAATATAGGGACGTGGCTTCATGTGGAAGGAGTGTGGACAAAAAATAATACAGATTCGTATTAGGCTGCACAATAGTCTCCATTATTCAAATTGCGCCACTAACACACATTACAGCAGGTAGAGCTCCCTTTTACACAGTACGGAAGGTACCCTTTTACACATTAATATTTTATTATATTATTGCGCTGCAAACAAATTATCCAGTGTCTTATGGCCCCTGGGGAAAGGTGTGACACAGTGATAGGACACGGGGAGTGTGACACAGTGACAGAACACGAGGGGTCACAGATAAGAGCCGGCACACACACAGTCCAGTCTCTGGGGGCAGCCAGCATCTTCGAGTAAGCTGGACATGCCCCCGAAGCGAAAGAGAAAAGACCCACCAGGACACGCCCCTTTCAAATTAAGCCACTCCCCTTTTGGGCACCACACTGCTTGAGCGGGAAGGGGGGGGGGGGGGGGTGTAATAGTACCGAGTGCGCTCCGGGCCTCTGGGCGACACGGTGACAGAACACGGTGGGGTTGACAGTGACAGAACACCATGGGGGTGACACGGTGACAGTACACGGGGTGTGTGACACAGTGACAGAACACGGTGAGGGTGACACGGTGACAGAACACGGTGGGGGTGACACGGTGACAGCACACGGTGGGGGTGACACGGTGACAGCACACGGGGGTGTTGACAGTGACAGAACACGGGGGGGTGACAGTGACAGAACACAGGGGGGTGACATGGTGACAGAACGACAGAACACGGGGGTGTGACACTGTGACAGAACACGGGGGGGGGTGACAGTGACAGAACACGGGGGGGTTGACAGTGACAGAACACGGGGGGGGTGACAGTGACAGAACACAGGGGGGTGACATGGTGACAGAACACGGGGGTGTGACACTGTGACAGAACATGGGGGGGGGGTGGCAGTGACAGAACACGGGGGGTGACAGTGACAGAACACCATGGGGGTGACACAGTGACAGAACACCGGGGGGGGTGACACAGTGACAGAACACGGGGGGAGTGTCACGGTGACAGAACACGCGCGGGGGGGGGGGTGACACGGTGACAGAACACGGGGGGGTGACACGGTGACAGAACACGGTGGGGGTGACACGGTGACAGAACACGGGGGGGTGACACGGTGACAGAACACGGGGGTTGTGACACAGTGACAGAACGCGGGGGGGGGGGGGGTGATACGGTGACAGAACACTGGAGGGTTTGGTACAGCGAGAGCTAAAGATCTCTCCCTCCAACCTAAAAACAGTCTGACGGCACTGTCCGCACACACAAATACACACACACACTCTCACATATATATATATATATATATACACACACACACACTTTCTCTCACTCACTTTTCCCATTAACTTACTGATCTGGCTGGCAGTGGCAGGAAGGATGGATCTGCAGCAGTCTGGCTCTTGTCCCGTGTAGCTCCGCCCCCTGAGGTCCCGTGTAGCCTCGCCCCTTGATCGGCACGTAGCCCGCCCCCTTTTCGGCTGAACACAGCCGTTGTCACTGGGGAGTCTGGAGGCGGGAGGAGGAGGCTGCTACAACGCAGCAGCAGCAGGGGAGAGAGGCGCCGCTGGCAGCTTGGAGGTACTGCAGTGCATAGCAATGACAAGCAGCTCAGCTGGTCGGGCCGCTTGTCATTGCTTGCTGGTGGGAGGCAGTGGGCCGGGCAGGATCGGTTTGCGGGCCGCATCCGGCCCGCGGGCCGTATTTTGCCCACCCCTACACTAGATCATCTGCAATCAAAGGCTAAGTGGCAAAGTAATTTTCATATATGCAAATTATTTTGCATCTTATTCATTATGGGGGTAATTCCAAGTTGATCGCAGCAGGAAATTTTTTAGCAGTTGGGCAAAACCATGTGCACTGCAGGGGAGGCAGATATAACATGTGCAGAGAAAGTTAGATTTGGGTGTGGTGTGTTCAATCTGCAATCTGATTTGCAGTGTAAAAAATAAAGCAGCCAGTATTTACCCTACACAGAAATAAAATAACACACCCAAATCTAACGCTTTCTGCACATGTTATATCTGCCTCCCCTGCAGTGCACATTGGCCCTCATTCCGAGTTGATCGCTCGCAAGGCGATTTTAGCAGAGTTACACACGCTAAGCCTACGCCTACTGGGAGTGTATCTTAGCTTCTTAAAAGTGCGACCGATGTATTCGCAATATTGCGATCACAAACCTCGTAGCAGTTTTAGAGTAGCTTCAGACTTACTCTGCCTGTGCGATCAGTTCAGTGCTTTTCGTTCCTGGTTGACATCATAAACACACCCAGCGTTCGCCCAGGCACTCCCACCGTTTCTCCGGCCACTCCTGCGTTTTTTCCGGAAACGGTAGCGTTTTCAGCCACACGCCCATAAAACGCCGTGCTTCCGCCCAGTAACACCCATTTCCTGTCAATCACATTACGATCGCCGGAGCGATGAAAAAGCCGTGAGTAAAATTACTTTCTTCATAGCAAAGATACTTGGCGCAGTCGCAGTGCGAACATTGCGCATGCGTACTAAGCGGATTTTCATTGCAATGCGATGAAAAATACCGAGCGAACAACTCGGAATGAGGGCCATGGTTTTGCCCAGTTGCTAACTTTCTTGCTGCTGCGATCAACTCAGAATTACCCCCTATGTCTATAAAAAGGACCCCATGTCCTCAAACAAAACAGGCCCCACGGGTGCGTCGGCCCACCGGGAATCTTCCCTGTAGACCCTATGGCCAATCCGCCTCTGACTGTAAAGCATATATTTAAGCCAGAAACAGAAATTAATACGTTGATATATTTAGCAGAAGCTGCAGGAACTGCATGTACAGTAGTAGAAAATCATTCATGTTATTAGAGTGTGAGCAACCACTGAAATATGCACTTACTGTAGTTATTAATGTGGGAAATGTCTTTTTTTTTTTTGTCAAATGAACTATCCCCAGCACCAACAGAAGACCATAAACCTGAGGGCACACTAAGCTGTCTCTCTCATGTAGCTGAATACCATCTACCCCTCAGCTTGGTGACTGAGGCCAATCTCGATGCATCTGATATCCACCTGGAAGACCCTCTGTGCAAGGCGGAGCTGAAGGGAGATGTCACTCTCATTAAAATACCGTTCAGTAGATGTGGATCTGATGTCCTGGTGAGATTTACTGTACTACCAGCAATTGCTTTTATTGCTGAGTTATTCTAGCCTTAACCTCTAGCTTTTTATTTGCTACTTCTCTGGAGATACAGGGCGGGTTATACTAATTGACATCGCCACCTATTGCACCAATTCCAATTGCATATGCCTAAGATATGTGGTTGGTATAGCGAAGGACAGCTCCTTTGATAAGAGTTGTCCTTTGCGATCTCCGGTGGGCCTTGGACTTCTGGGTTTATGACTCGGGAGTCGTTCTGAGCATGCAAAGCGTGACTGGGCAGCCGTGGGGCATGCTGTTGGGGATCCGGCCGGATCCTTCACACCAGCGCTGTGGATAGAAGTCCATAGGCTTCTTTGGGATGATGCCAACAAAAGCTGGTGTTCCCCTCCGCGGCTGTGCCCCGCTGTCCAGCATTTAGTACATTCGGAAAATGCTGTAAACGGGGGTTTTACAGTATTTTCTGTTTAGTACATCACACCCACAATATTGGAGGCTACAGACACAGTTCCACAAGAGCATTAGGGACACATTTACCATTATTCCAATATTGGTGCCGATATTTATAATTCTTTATCACCACATGTTGTGGCAATAAGAACTGAGGTATTGGCAGAATTACCAATAATCACATAATCCTGGTGGGCACCCATTCCTGCCATAAGTAAACGTAAAGTGATCTCTAATGTGAGCACCATTCTTCTGGTATCAGACCCCAGCTGCGCTAATGCATTAGTGTGGATGTGTAGATCACTGGGGGGTGGGCGACCTTGGATCCCTCTCTAGAAAACTTTGTATAACATAGTCCATAGACTGGCTAAAGCCATTTAAAGATTCACTATCAGTGCCAAGCTGTTGAATATTTTCTCAATTTAGTAGCCCCCATAGAAATGGAGGAACCACATCAGATATCTCTTATTAAATGTTGGAGATATTGACATTTTGTGTTGATCATCCAAAAAACATTTTTTACAAGGGATTTCCCAGAAAATTGATTTGATAAATATGGGAAGGTAAAATTAATGTTAGAATATGGAAATCACTGTATTAGATGTACAGACACCTTTAATATTACATTAATGCCATTCTCTGCACACTACAATAATATATAACCTCCTACTATCTGGATGCTTCCACAGATTGAAGATGGGAAGACATACTATGTAAATACCATCTACGGAACAATCCCAGAGACCAGAGTACACCGCATTGAGATCCCAGTGAGGTGTGAAATAGAAACCAATGAGACCCTTGGGTTCCACTTTCACCCTAAAGTCACAGACGTGGTCTATAAGAGTCACTATAACGTGTCCCTGAAGCTCTATCAGAACAGCGACTTTACCAACCTGATTACCAGGTATCCTTATGCGGTTGACATCCATGGTCATCTACACGTGGAGTTCAGAGTGGATTCAGGTGAAACGGGGATACAGATACTGGCAGAAAACTGCAGGGCTTCCCCGTCACTGGAGGATACAGAGCGGACATACAATCTCATCCAGCACGGGTAATTATTACATACATGTAGACTTCATACAACATGTTGAGCAGAATATGCGTGATATTGCCATGTTCTGGTGGGTACACTAAACTGATGACATCATTAGCAGTAGTAAACTGATCCATAAAGTGGCCCCACATCCATAATGTGACATTGCTAAGTCAGGTTGGAGGTACAGATGTAGCCACGCTTGGAATGTATTGAGTGGGAATTGCAGCAGCTAGGCGTAGCCGGGTGAGACTAGGTGCGCCCAATGTGCTTGTATTTCCCATGGGAAGACACGGTGAGAAGGGCTATATCCTTGTAAAGAGTTTAATGAAGAAAGGTGAAGACAGACCAATGTAAGGGAAATATAATTGTATTATTTTATAGCAGAGATAGGCAGTCTCACTGTGGTGGAACTACAAGTACCAGCATGCCCTACCAGATGATGTTTTTTCATGACATTGTATCTCTTCTTGTTCTCAGGTGTTCCAGCGACTCTACCTTGCAGACTCACCCAGTCTCAGACCACAGGCTACAACGCTTCAGTGTCCATGTATTTAGGTTTTACGACTTCCAGGAGGTTTATCTGACCTGCAACGTCATCATCTGTCACAATGAAACTTCTCCAAACCACTGTACACAAGGATGCAACATGCGGAGACACCGGCGTGATACCCACAGCTCTGACAGACAGCGAAACTCAGCCAGGCTATCTCAGGGACCTATTCTGTTTAAGTCTGGTGAGTAAGTTCTAGTACATTTCTTAAATTTGATTTGTGCCCGTCTTGTGGTATCTGTCTACATAACCCATAAATATCCAATTCCCAGCCACCAAAACAAAGTAGTTCAGTGGCAATAGTGTCCAAACAGAGATATAACATACATACATACTGTACATCAAACCAACATAAAACATACAGACATGCAACAGACATTCAATAGACAGACAGACCACAATCAGACATGTGAAATATATAGACATGCTACATAGAGACTTGCAGCAAAAACATGCAACAAATAGACATAAGAAAGACATTACAGACATGCAACAAACAGACATACAATATACACAGGGCAGTCAAGAACCAGGCTGGGCCCAGGTACTTTTCAAGGGGCATGGCCTAATCACAGGAGCCGTGGTCATGTTCCCTTAGACAAAAATACTGAAAATAAAGGTATTTTAAGCACCTCACTGGCCACAATGCAGCCCAGCACACAGCAGCGTGTTTTGCCCAACTGCTAACAAATTTGCTGCTACGATCAGGTCTGAATTACCCCTGCAGTCTAGCAACAGACTTGCATCAAGCAGACATACAACAGACATGCAACAAACAGACATACTATATGCAGTCTAGCAACAGACTTGGAGCAAACAGACATGCAACAAGAAGACATACAACATGCAGTCTAACAACAGACATGCAACAAACAGACATGCAACAGACATACAACATACAGACATGTAACATGCAGTCTAACAGACATGCAACATACAGACATACTACATGCAGTCTAGCAACAGACATGCAACAAATAGAAACAGAAATACAATCTCAGATATGGGTCCAACGTGGTCAACTATTTATATTGTTTTTGAATTGATCCGGTGGAGGCGATATTCCCAGCAACACAGCTGCCAATGTCTGATTCTGAGTCACACCCACCTACGTGTGTGCCTGCATCTGCTCTGCATAAGCTGTAGTGAACATACACATCTTTGCTGATCTCCCAGCAATTCTGTGTCATTTCTCTGCAGCCACTAGAAGGGCATTAATGGGTGGCAAATGGGCGCCAGTAATGCGAATACATGCAAAAAAAATGTTTTGTGTGTCGTGGGAGTATAGAGTTGCATCCTATTCTGAGTTATGTGTATGTTGGGGGGACGCCTATCTCACACAGACACGGATTTAGACCTCATGGGGCCCTAGGCAACATAACAGTTTGAGGTCCCCTTATTAAAACACTCCATAGCACTACTGTATATTTTTGTTTCTGATTCATGCCCCTTACATTATTTGTAATTTTTCCTCCTTATAGTATGCCCTTTACACATTACACCGCACACCATAATGCCCCTTACACGTTTCGCACCATACAGTAATGCCCTTTACACATTACGCACCACACAGTAATGCCCCTTACACATTACGCAACACACCGTAATGCCCCTTACACATTATGCACCACACTGTAATGCTCCTTACACATAATACCGCATACGTAATGCCCCTTACACATTATGTACCACACTGTAATGTACCTTACACATAATACTGCACACCGTAATGCCCCTTACACATTATGCACCACACTGTAATGCCCCTTACACATACCGCATACGTAATGCCCCTTACACATTATGTACCACACTGTAATGTACCTTACACATAATACTGCACACCGTAATGCCCCTTACACATTATGCACCACACTGTAATGCCCCTTACACATTATGCCACACCGTAATGCCCCTAACACATTACGCACTGCCCTTTACATATTACTCCACACACCATAATGCCCTTTACATGTTACACCACACTGGAGATGGAGAGAGAGACAATGGGAAGAGAAGGGGGGAAGAGAGACACATGGAGGAGAAAAGATGTGTTGGGGAAACTGAGATATGTGGGGGACAGCAAGAGATGTGGCGGAGAGGTAGAGACATGGGGAAAAGAGAGCGAGAGGTGGGGGAAGTAAGAGCAAGATGGGGAGAGAGACATATGAGGGATGTGGAGGGACAAAGAGAGGGTCTGAAGCAGTGGCGTGCAGTGAGATCAGTGGCTGGTGAGGTACTACAGCCATAATGTCCGCCGAATCCTGCCGATGACCCCTACCACCGCCGAGCCAATGCCCGCTACTGCCTCTGAGCCGATGCCGACTCCCACCACCAATGGCTTACAAACTCGCCCACCATAAACTGACCCAGCCCTTCCACCACTAATTTGCATCTCAGTCCGATGCCGCCAATGCCCACTGCCTGCCTGCTCATCATATTTGTGATATATTGTACATTTTTATAGAAAAATAAAAATAAAAGAATGTTTGGGATTGGGAAGGGAGTGGGAGGAGGACATGAATGCAATTTTGTTGTCCAGGGCTTCCATTAACTTAATAAATAAGGGTCTGAATGGGTAAAAAAATGTAAAAAAAAATGCACGAGGTCCCCCCTTCTAAGTATAACCAGCCTCGGGCTCTTTGAGCCGGTCCTGGTTGTTTAAAAACTGGGAAAAAAAATTGGACAGGGGTTCCCCGTATTTAGACAACTAGCACCGGGCTCTTAGTCCGGTCCTGGTTCCAAAAATATGGGGGACAAAAGATGTAGGGATCCCCCGTATTTTTAAAACCAGCACCGGGCTCCACTAGCCATGGACATAATGCCACAGCTGGGGGACTCATTTATGTAGGTCCCTGCGGCCGTGGCATTACCCCCCAACTAGTCACCCCTGGCCGGGGTACCCTGGAGGAGTCCTCCCCCGCTTGCTGCTACTTGGAGAACCTCAATTACCAGCATACGGGGAAATAACGGTCTCGATGGTACCTGAAGTTCTACAACAAAAAAATACCCAAATAAAAACACAACTCACACACTGTGAAAGTAAAAATTCATTAAAACACACTTACACACACTTACCTACATCCCCCGCCGATCACGTCCACTTGTCCAGTAGAATCCAATAGGGGTACCTGTAAAAATGAAAATTATACTTGCAAACAAAGTAATCCACAGGAAGAGAGAGAGAGAGAGAGAGAGAGAGAGAGAGAGAGAGATGAATGAATATTATGCACTCACTGATGCGGGAGGACATTAGCACAGACAGGGGAGAGTGCTGCTGATGGCTTGAAGGACGGAGCAGGCGCCGGAGGAGGAATGAGGGGGGTGGGGGATTCCTACCCAGCCACCGCATACATGCGCCGCACCGGAGGAAAAACGAGGGGGGGTTTCCTACCCGGCCACCGAACTCAGTCTCTGGCACACAGGCGCCGCTGCTTCCGCCTCCAGCGCCGCCTAGGGTTAATGGACACAGGGCCGGTTCTAAACCTTGTAGATCAGGGTGTGGCTTCTTCATAGGGAAGGGGCTTGGCCACAGTTATCTCTTTGTACTTGTGCCCCCCTGTAGCTGTACCCTCAGTAGATTTGCCCCCAGGGCCGGCCATCAGGCATAGGCAAACTAGGCAATTGCCTAGGGCATTTGATATGCCTAGGGCATCAGTAGCTTCTGCTGATTAAAATGATATGTGTCATGCCTGTATTCTGTGTGTAGCATTTCATATGCAGATACAGCCACAGTATCGCACAGTATATAGGCATGCTGCATATCAGTTTAATCAGCAGAAGCTGCTTGTGCATCCTAGTCACATAGCAATGCAAATAAGATGCATTTTCATTTAAAAAAAGGTGCCCGACGTTAGCATTGATGCAAGATTTATGAGGACACATCTGTATCCAAGCAGAGGCAGAGGTCACAGTGTTAGTGGCAGTGTGAGTGCTGTGTGCATGTGAGTGGGTTGGTTGTGCAGTAGTGTTCAGAATATGTGTAAGGAGCATTATGTGTGGCATGTAAAAATGCATTAATAATGTGCAACATATGTGTAAGGGGCACTATGTGTGTCATTATGTGTATAAGGGCATTAATAATGTGCGGCATATGTGTAACAGGGTACTACTGTATGTGTGTCATTATGTGTATAGGGGCACTAATAATGGAGGTCATTCCGAGTTGTTCGCTCGCAAGGCGATTTTAGCAGAGTTGCTAACGCTAAGCCGCCGCCTACTCGGAGTGAATCTTAGCATCTTAAAATTGCAAACGATGTATTCGCAATATAGCGATTACAAACTTCTTAGCAGTAGCTTCCGACTTACTCGGCATCTGCGATCAGTTCAGTGCTTGTCGTTCCTGGTTTGTCGTCACAAACACACCCAGCGTTCTCCCAGACACTCCCCCGTTTCTCCAGCCACTCCTGCGTTTTTTCCGGAAACGGTAGCATTTTTTCCCACACGCCCATAAAACGGACAGTTTCCGCCCAGAAACACCCATTTCTTGTCAATCACACTACGATCGCCTGAGTGAAGAAAAAGCCGTGAGTACAAATCCTAACTTCATGGCAAATTTACTTGGCGCAGTCGCAGTGCGGACATTGCGCATGCGCACGAAGCGGAAAATCGCTGCGATGCGATGAAATTTACAGAGCGAACAACTCGGAATGAGGGCCCATGTGCAGCAAATGTGTAGGGGGCACCATGTGTGTCATTATGTGTATAAGGGCATTAATAATGTGCGGCATATGTGTAACAGGGTACTACTGTATGTGTGTCATTATGTGTATATGGGCACTCATAATGTGCAGCAAATTTGTAGGGGGCACTATGTGTGTCATTATGTGTATAAGGGCATTAATAATGTTCGGCATATGTGAAAGGGGCACTATGTGTGTCATTATGTGTATAAGGGCATTAATAATGTGCAGCATATGTGTAACAGGGTACTACTGTATGTGTGTCATTATGTGTATAGGGGCACTCATAATGTGCAGCAAATTTGTAGGGGGCACTATGTGTGTCATTATGTGTATAAGGGCATTAATAATGTTCGGCATATGTGAAAGGGACATTATGTGTAAAAGGGCATTAATAAAGGTTGTCATAATGTGTAAGGCACAATATGTTTATAAGGACATTAATGTGTCTCATATGTGTAAGGGGCATTACTGTGTGAAATTGTGTATAAATACATTACTAATGTGTGGCATTATGTGTATAAGGTGCTCTACTATGTGTCATTGCGTATAGAAAGGGCACTACTGTGTCATCTAATATGAATAAAGAGCAATTCAGTGTGATGTAATGTGAATATGGGGCTCTACTGTGAGGAGTAACGTTTATAAGGTAAAGTGATACTACTGTGGGATGTAATATGAATTATGGACACTATCGCATGATAAAAAGTGAATTAAGTTGCAGTACTGTGTGGCCTAATTGGAATTGGAGTTACTATTGTGTGGCCATGCCCCTTGCCAGCAAAAACACACCCCTTTTTGGGCTGTGGGGCCAAATGTGCAAACTGTTCCTATTTAAAATATAGGGGGTACAAACACCAAAATAAGGACTGCTATGGGTGAGGGGTGATGGTGCTGGGAAAGAGGTGCAAGGTCAGAGGCGTAACCATCGGTGGTGCTAGGGGGCACCAGCCAAAATCTTGCCTAGGGCATCATATTGGTTAGGGCCGGCTGTTTGCCCCCCAGTAGTTGTGCCCCCAGCAGCTGTGCACCCTGTAGCAGTGCCCCCAATAGTTGTGAGCCCAGTAGCTGTGCCCCCAGTAGTTGTGACCCCTGTAGCTGTGCCCCCAGTAGCAGTGTCCCTAGTAGTTGTGAGCCCAGTAGCAGTGCCCCCAGTAGTTGTGACCCCTGTAGTTGTGACCCCTGTCGTTGTGCCCCCAGTAACAGTGCTCCCAGTAGCAGTGCCCCCAGTAGCTGTGCCCCCAGTGGCTGTGTCCCCAGTAGTTGTGACCCCTGTAGCAGTGCCCCCAGTAGCAGTGCCTAGAGTAGTTGTGACCCCTATAGTTGTGACCCCAGTCACTATGCCCCTTGTAGCCGTGCACCCAGTAGCTGTGCCCCCAGTAGTTGTGACCCCTGTAATTGTGCCCCCAGTTGCTGTGACTGCTGTAGCTGTGCCCCCTGTAGCAGTGCCCCAAATAGTTGTGAGCCCAGTAGCTGTGCCCCCTAGCTCTGCCCCTTGTAGCTGTGCCCCTTATATCTGTGCCCCCTTTAGCAGTGTCCCAAGTAGTTGTGACCCCTGAAGTTCTGCCCCCAGTTGCTGTGCCCCTTGTAGCTGTGCCCCCTGTGGCTTTGCCCCAGTAGCTTTGTCACTTGTAGCTGTGCCCCCTGTAGCTTTGCCCCCAGTAGTTGTGCCCCCAGTCGCTGTGTCCCTTGTAGCTGTGCCCCCTGTAGCTTTGCCCCCAGTAGCTGTGTCACTTGTAGCTGTGCCCTTGTAGCAGTGCCCCGAGTAGTTGTGACCCCTGTAGTTGTGCCCCCAGTCGCTGTGCCTTCTGTAGCTGTGCCCCCTAGCTGTGCTGCCTGTAGCTTTGCCCCCAGTAGTTGTGCCCCTTGTAGCTGTGCCCCCATTATTTGTGCCCCCAGCAGTTGTGACCCCTGTCGCTGTGCCCCCTGTCGCTGTGCCCCCAGCAGTTGTGACCCCTGTAGCTGTGCCCCCAGCAGTTGTGACCCCTGTAGCTGTGCCAGTGCCCCCATTAGTTGTGCCCCTGTAGTTGTGTCAGTGCCCCCAGTAACTGTTTCCCCTAACTGTGCCAGTGCCCAAAATACACACACATAAAAAAAATAAAAAAAACACACACACAATACTTACCGCTCCTGCTGCGCTGCCCTCCGTCTCCGGCCGCCGGCTCCTGGTTGATGCCTCCTCTCTACTATGGGAGCCAATGGGGTCACTTATGACCTCTAATGTCAGTCAGCGGTGCCGGCTGCAGCAGAGAAGGGGGGGATTAGCATGCGGCTCGCTAGTGATTGGATAGCGGATCAAGCACTGGATCCGCTGGGCCAATCACATCTGGGGGACTGACAGGGACGTGCATTCATTGCCTGTTATTGAGGCACCTGTAGTGCTGCTTCTCTGTACTTTTTCAATGGGCTTTTACAGCCCATTGCTTCGCCCTGCCCCCTGCCCAGGCATTAATGTTAGCAGCGGGATGCACCTCTCCCGCTGCCTCCCAGCCCAACATTTTCACAGGGGGGAAATTATTTAAATAATAAATAAAGATACTTATCACAGACTCTGTGCTATAAATATCTTCTTTTTATTATTTTAATCATTATGACAGGGTAGGCACTGCCTCCTACCTCCCCTGCCTCCCCTGACTGCACGTCCCTGGCCTGAAGTGGTAGTAGCAAGGAAAAGAAAAAACTGCAATAGCTAGCGACCCTTCAAATGATGGGTTCAACCAAAATACAGTGTGTGCTGGGAGCTGTTATTCCTCCTCAATGTCACTATCTACTGTGAATAATAAATGGGTCACATTTCACTGTGTGCTGATGCTGATAATTGGACTCTCCCCCGGGGGTTACAACACTTAGGCTGGGGCCACACATAGTGGCCAAGCGGGTCCCATTCAGCGGGACCCGCTTGGCCCGCAAGGAGACTGCACCCACACATGTGCGGCAGACCCGCCGCCGTCAGATCCAAAAGCAGCATGCTGCGGTGGGGCCGGATGACAGGACGGCGGGATTTCAATGAGAACACATCCATTTCAATGTATGTGTTCACACAGTGCGGCTATGCACTGTGTTCTATTGAAATCCTGTGTGTCACTGGCCGGATCCTGTTCTGCGGCATTCTGCGGCATCCGTGTGCACACAAAATCCCCCTCCCGGCCAAGCGGGTCCCGTTCAACGGAACCCGCTTGGACGCTATGTGTAGCCCCAGCCTTACTAGCCTGATTCTCATTCAGCTGGTTCCCGCAGCCACCGTGTGGCCTTCAGAGGATGAGGAGCGGGTCCCTCAGCCCATTTCTGCTATACTATAGTGTAAGGAGAAGCCAACAGCGAGGAAGCTAGAGGCCGTGCAGCTGTGGCTATACAGGCTGGACAGTGCTGCTGCCACTGCATAGCCAAAGTAGCAGGGATCTCCGGCACTTGGTTCCGCTGCTGCTCACACATGCAGCCGCACAGCTCAGTTGCTGAGATCAGTGCACTTATCGTGGGTGTGACACTGTCACTGTGTGGACCAGGGGGTCATTGCGAGTTGATCGCTAGCTGCATTCGTTCGCTGTGCAGCAATGAGGCTAAAAAAGGCACGTCTGCATATGCAGCGTAATGCGCACACGCAAAGTACTTTTACAACGCCCGATGTAGTTTCACACAGGGTCTAGCAAAGCTTTTCAGTTGCACTGCTGGCCGCAGAGTGGTTGACATGAAGTGGGCGTTTCTGGGTGTCAACTGACCGTTTTCAGAGAATGATCGAAAAAACGCAGGCGTGCCAGGAAAAACGCAGGCATGGCTGGCGGAACGCAGGGCGTGTTCGTGACGTCAAAACAGGGACTGATTAGTCTGCAGTCATCGCAAGCGCTGAGTAGGTATTGAGCTACTTTAAAACTGCACAAAAAAACATTGCCGCCGCTCTGCAATCCTTTCGTTCGCACTTCTGCTAAGCTAAAATACACTGTCAGTGGGAGGCGGCATGGCATTTGCACGGCTGCTAAAAACAGCTAGCGAGCGATCAACTCGGAATGACCCCATATGTGTGGCAGCGGGCTGCAGCTGTTAATAAGGGAGAAGGGATGGACCAATAGAGGTGTAGACACGGAGGAAGCGGGTAGATGGTGTACTGACTGCTGCAGTGCACAGACGACGGGCAGCGATCCGCAGCACACATGGCAGGGTTGGGGCACAGAGATGTGCGCCTTGTGATGTGATCAGAGGGGGAGATCGGTGCTCACCTCCAGCGTGTGCGGCTCAGCAGCAGCATCCAGATTTCACATGTGGGGCAGAGAGACAGGCACAGCCGGGGACACCTAGGTTGCCTAACAGTGAATCCGGCCCTGATCTCACACTAATCTCATACACTCAGCATGGCGTAAATGCAAATACCAATACATAATGACTGTGACTGCGGATGGAGAAACAGCGGGTAGCGCGATGTATATGCTGGAAGACGTGCGTATAGTTGCATTACCTACTGTTAGCAAAACATTCACATTCCATATGTGTCCGCATACAGAGCTCTGTGCTACTCAGATTCAGGCCCTTACCCTCATAGGGTGAGTAATACCTCTCTGTTACTAATTTCCTGGATTATATATTTATTTCTAAGGTGCCCGAGTGTCCTCAGCCACATGATATTTACCAATTAGCGTGTAATGTGCATTTTAGTTGCGCTTTAATGACGGCCTAAAAAAAGGACGTTTAAATACTTGAGTATTTTTAAGCTCTAATGTGCACATTTTCAGGTTTTGAGGATTTTATTCAGAGATGGACGCAGATTGCTGAATATGCAACAAGGTCTGCACCCATATCCTTACATGCTGGGGGAACCCAGCAGAGCCGTAACTAGGTGTGTGCGGAGTGTGCTTTGCACACAGCGCACCTGTGGAGGGAGCGCATCTGGCGCCGAGTCCCGAATTGGCAGCATTGGAGAGTCCCTCGTTGTGCTGCGTGGTCAGCTGAGAGACAGCCGTCAGCCGAGGACATGAGGAAGAGGCAGCGGCAGCATGACAGCTCCGGAGCGCTGGTGGGTAAGTATTGACGGGGATGGGAGCGGTAAATGCCGTCTGATCAGTGAGGCCAGGAGCGGGCACAGGCCAGCGCTGTCTGCTGAGGAGAGGAGAGCAGGCAGTGCTGGGGATAGAGTCCACGGTCCACCGCTGCGGCGTCAGCCGGGACACTTGAGAGAGAGGCAGCGGGCACAAGCCAGCGCTGTCTTCTGTGGAGAGGAGGCAGCGATGTGATGGAGAGTTGACCGCACGGGGGAGAGCCGCACATCTGCTGACAGGAGCGGTGTTGTGTGCGGCCCTCCCCCTCCTCCGCCAGCTCCGTCCTCCCACTGGCAGGAGCAGCGGCGTGGCCCTGCAGTGTGTGCGGCTCTCCCCAGCAGCAGCAGGTTAGTGTCTCTCTCTCTCTCTTCCGCTCTCTCCTCCTGTGGATTAAAGTTTGTAAGTATAATTTTCATGTTTACAGGTACCCCTACCCTATAGGATTCTACTGGACAAGTGGACGTGACCGGCATGGGATGTAGGTAAGTAATCTATCTCTCATTTTTACAGGTACCCCTATTGGTTTCTACTGGACAAGTGGACGTGACCGGCGTGGGATGTAGGTAAGTATGTGTGAGTATGTAAGTGTGTTTTAATAAATTTTTACTGTCACGGTGTGTGAGTTGTGTTTTTATTTGGGTATTTTTTTCTGTAGAACTACAGGTACCAGCGGGCCCGTTATTTCCCTGCATGCTGGTACTTGAGGTTCTCCAAGTACCAGCAAGCGGGAGAGACTTGCTGGGCCTTGTAGTTCCACAACAAAAAACAATATTCTTTTTTTTACACACATGTTATCAGCCTCCCATCTACCGCCCACGGATGGGGGGGGCAGCCTCGGGCTTCACCCCTGGCCTTTGGGTGCCTGGAGGAGGGGTGACCCCTTAATTTAAGTGGTCCCCACTCCTCCAGGGAACTCCGGCCAGGGGTGACTAGTTGGGGGGGGGGGGGGGTAATGTCACGGCTGCAGGGACCTACGTAAGTGTTTCCCCCGGCTGTGGCATTATGTCCCTGGCTAGTGGAGCCCGGTGCTGGTTTTAAAAATATGGGGGACCCCTACATCTTTTGTCCCCCATATTTTTGGAACCAGGACTGGTCTAAGAGCCCGGTGCTGGTTGTCTAAATACGGGGGACCCCTGTCCAATTTTTCTCCAGTATTTAAACAACCAGGACCGGCTCAAAGAGCCCGAGGCTGGTTATACTTAGGAGGGGGACCTCACGCATTTTTTTTTTTTACATTTTTTAACCCATTCAGACCCTTCTCCATTAAGTTAATGGAAGCCCATGACAACAAAATTGTATTCATGTCCTCCTCCCACTCCCTTCCCAGTCCCAAACACTAATTATTATTTTTTTCTATAAAAATGTACAATATATCAGTATGATGAGCAGGCAGGCAGCGGGCATTGGCGGCATCGGAGTGAGATGCAAATTAGTAGAGGAGAGCTGGGTCAGTTGATGGTGGGCAAGTTTGTAAGCCATTGGCAGTGGCAGCGGGCATCGGCTCAGAGGCAGTAGCGGGCATTAGCTCGACAGCAGTAGGGGTCATCGGCAGGATTCGGCGGACATTATGGCTGTAGTACCTCACCAGCCACTGACCTCACCGCACACCACTGCTAGATACACTGCCTGACAATGCTTTCAAACCTGCACTGTGTGTGACTCTTGGACACACTCCCAACTGCCACCTCTCCAACTATTCACTGCCTACAGCTAGTTAGTTTATAGTCATGAGCATTGTGCACATTACTGCATAATGATCTTCAATAATTTTAAGTCTCACTCTTTGGATCTCCTAGTTGGCCAGAATCTATACTTCCACTATCAATTGTAATCTTCCTGGCTCTTAACTCCACTGATGTACTGTACTTTCCATCTTCCTGTCATACTGTACCACCTCTTCCCTCTCTACACACCTGTCTGATCTTATCTCTTCAGTCACTTAACTTTCTGTTGTCTGCTTGATATCACCCTTATAAATTAACCCTTTTAGCTCTCAAACATTAATTTGACATGTAATTGTCTGTCAGCTAGCCTGGGGAGGAGAGGGGGGGGGGGTGTAGAATTTTTTTTCAAAACATGAAAGGATGAAGGGGGGGAGGGGGGGCGCCGATGCTGTTTCTTGCACACAGCACCAAAATGTCTAGTTATGGCACTGGAACCCAGCACCTCACGATGCGTCCGCATTCTTCTGGGATGCGGCAGCAATGTTTGAGGCCGCACAGATACAACGTGGCTGCTGTGAGTGCGCAGTTTTCCGATATAGAGATAGTATGGTAAGCCTGTTCATAATGGTCAATGGGATAATTATTCAGCTCTGCAGGTCTCATTTATAGTTGGACTCTAGTCAGGGGTGGAACTGCCAGAGACAACGGAGTCGGTTGCCGCCGGGCTCCTGTCCCAAAAGGGACACGGCACCTCCTCCGTTGTCCCCGTTCCGTCTGTACATAGTACACATTCTGCAGCAGGAGCTGCTAAAGGAGCCGACGAGTCAGTGCAGCGCCTATCAGTATCAGCAGTGCTCGCTCCTCCTCTGTGCTTTCTGCTGATTTGCTCTGGTCGAGGGTGTCATGTGACATCTGACCGCGACCCAGAGCTGCCAGGACATGGGTAAGCGGAGCTGTCACTGTCAGGACAAGTCTGACGTGCGGTGGGGTGAGGCACAGCCTTTCCTGTCATACTAACCTTGTACCAGAGTTTTGACTGTATAAAGTATATGAAAAATACAAATAAGTTGTTTGAAATATCTTCTTTGCATTATTATAATCATTTTTCTAGCCAAAACTCTGGAGTAAAAGTCTATGCCTCACCTACCTATCTTTTCCACACATCTCTGATCAAAAGTCAGCAAATTTCCAGGAGTTTATACTGCTACACCTATGTATAATGCCCAGATGTACCCTTTGGCTCATATATTGCGTGTATATCTGGCTCTGGTGCTAGTCAATGCCTCCTGAACCATTTACCTCACCGCACATCCCAGGAAGAGTGTGTACGGCCGGGACAGACTCCTGAAACTGTATAAACTATATACTAAACTGTAAGTGCAGGCTCTATTGGGAGAGGGGGCATGAGGGGGAACTGGAAGACACCAAGACAGGCCACTCAAGAAGAACCCACCTTACGAGTAGAGTGGGCCTTAACAGATTTTGGACACAGCAATCCTGCCGTAGAATATGCGTGCTGGATAGTGAACCTAATCCAGCAAGAAATCGTCTGCTTAGAAGCAGGACACCCAATTTTCTTGGGATCATACAGGACAAACAGAGAGTCCGATTTTCTGTGACGAGCAGTCCTCTTCACATAGATCTTCAAAGCCCTCACCACGTCCAAGGACTTTGATGGAATTGAGGAGTCAGTAGCCACTGGCACCACAATAGGTTGGTTGATATGAAAAGCCGACACAACCTTTGGAAGGAACTGCTGACGCATCCTGAGCTCAGCTCTATCTTCATGGAAGATCAAAAAAGGCTTTTACAGGACAAAGCCCCCAATTCCGACACAAGTCGAGCAGAAGCTAAGGCCAACAAAGTGACAGCCTTCCACATGAGAAACTTGACCTCAACCTCCTGTAGAGGCTCAAACCAATCCGATTGCAGGAACTGCAACACCATGTTAAGATCCCAGGGTGCCGTTGGCGCCACAAAGGGAGGCTGGATGTGCAGAACCCCTTTCAAAAAGGTGTGAACCTCAGGAAAGGCAGCCAATTGTTTCTGGAAAAAAATAGATAAGGCTGAAATCTGGACCTTTATGGATCCCAAACGCAGACCCATATCCACAGCTGCTTGCAGGAAGAGAAGAAACCGTCCAAGTTGAAACTCCACCGTAGGAAGTTTCTTGGATTCACACCAAGACACAATTTTTTTCCAAATGCGATGGTAATGTTTAGACGTTACCCATTACCTAGCCTGTATCAGAGTAGCAATAACCTTGCTCTGAATACCCTTACAGGCTAACATCTGGCGTTCAACCGACATGCCATCAAACGTAGCCACGGTAAGTCCTGATAAGCGAATGGCCCCTGTTGCAGAAGGTCCTCGCGAAGAGGAAGAGGTCACGGTTCTTCCGGCAGTAGATCCAGAAGTTCCACGTACCAAGCTTGCCTTGGCCAGTCTGGAGCAATGAGAATTGCCTGAACCCTTGTTCTCTTTATGAGCTTTAAAATTCTTGGAATGAGTAGAAGTGGAGGGAACACATACACTGACTTGAACACCCACGGAGTTACCAGGGCATCCACCGCCGCTGCTTGTGGGTCTCTTGACCTGGAACAGTACCTCCAGAATTTCTTGTTGAGACGTGAGGCCATCATGTCTATTTGTTGCACGCCCCAGCGACTGGTCACGTCTGTGAACACCTCCGGATGAAGGCCCCATTCTCCTGGATGGAGATCATGTCTGCTGAGGAAGTCTGCTTCCCAGTTGTCCACTCCTGGAAGGAAGATTTCTGCCCAGAGGAGGATTCTTCTGACATTGCAGCCCTGCTCTTTGTTCCGCCCTGTCGGTTTATGTAGGCCACCGTCGTCACATTGTCCGACTGTACTTGAATGACCCGATCTTGAAGAAGATGAGCCGCTTGGAGAAGACCGCTGTACACGGCTCTTAGCTCCAGAATGTTTATTGGAAGAATGGCTTCCTGATTTGACCATCTTCCTTGAAAGGTTTCCCCTTGGGTGACCGCTCCCCAACCTCTGAGACTTGCATCCGTGGTCAGAAAGATCCAGTTCTGGATTCCAAACCTGCGGCTCTCCAGAAGGAGAGGCATTTGCAACCACCAGAGGAGAGAAATCCCTGCACTTGGTGAGATATGTATCCTCTGGTGCATGTGCAGATGAGATCTCGACCATTTGTCTAGGAGATCCAGTTGGAAAGGTCGAGCATGGAATCTCCTGTACTGTAGAGCCTCGTAGGAGGCAACCATCTACTGCAGAAGGCGAATGCACTGATGAACCGATACCTGGGCAGGTTTCAAGACATCCTTGATCATGGATTGTATCACCAACGCTTTCTCGAGGACCATTCCCAAAGAAAGACAATCTACTTGTAGGCTCCAGATGTGATTTTAGAAGGTTCAGAATCCAACCGTGATTCCTCAGTAGTTGAGTCATAAGAGTTATGAACTGCAATAACCTCTCAATGGACACTGCCTTTATCAGTAGATCGTCCAGGTATGGAATTATGTTTACTCCCTGCCTGCGGAGGAGAACCATCATTTCTGTCATCACCTTGGTGAACACCCCCGATGCCGTGGAGAGACTGAACAGCAGTGCTTGGAACTGAAAGTGACTGTCTAACAGTGTGAATCGGAGATAAGCCTGATTCGGCTGCCAAATTGGAATGTGGAGGTACGCATCCTTGATATCCAGGGATACCAGAAACTCCCCTTGCTCCAGACCGGAGATTACAGCTCTCAAATATTCCATTTTGAATTGGAACTCCCTCAGATAGGGGTTTAACGATTTCAAATTCAAAATTGGCCTGACAGAACCATCCGGTTTCGGTACCACAAAAAGGTTTGAATAGTAACCCTTGTTGTTTATATGAGGTGGAACTGGGACAATGACCTGTGACCCTTCCAATTTTTGGATGGCTTCCTGTAGGATAGCCCTGTCTGCCAGCAAAGCGTAAGCCTGATTTGAAGAATCGGTGAAGCGGGAGTTCTTGAAACCCCAGCCTGTACCCCTGGGACACAATATCCTGTACCTAGGGGACCAGGCCGTACGACACTAACACATGGATGAATCGTCTGAGCCTCGCCCCCACCGGCCCCTCCTCCAGGCCGTGCGGTCCACCGTCATGCTTAGACCTTCTCAACCTGTTCATGTATTGCGTCAGCATTTAGAGGGTGATCTAGAGGGTGATCAAGAGAGTCATTGGCCGCAGGAGAGGCTGCAGGAGACGCTGAGAGTCGCTGGGCTGAGATGCTGTAGTCACGTGAGACCCGGAACCGGAAGTGACGTGAGCCGGTTGCCGGGCGCCGGGGGGACGAGCAGGATGCGCTCGTGCAGGCCGGGGAGCCGGAGGAGCACCAGAGCAAAGAGCCGATCGGGGTCTCGCTCTGAACCCAGGGACCAAGCGGGGGTAGATGGCAGGGGCCAAGTGAGGCAGGCAGCAAGAGATTGTGCTGCTGCTGCTCCGTGTGTTGTGTTTGTGAGCCAGGAGAAATAGGAGCAGGGGAGTGTGCTGCTCTGTGCGTGCGTGTATATGTGTGTGTGAGAGTGTGAGCCGAGGTCTGAGCAGTGAGTGTGCTGCTCCGGGGACTGAGTGAGTGTGTGATCCAATAACTGAGTGTGAGCTGGGACCGAGTGTGAGCCTGGGACTGAGCAGAACAGGCTGCTGGTGAGGTTGTGATTGTGTTACTGGGTAGAGTGCAACTACTGCAGTCCTATTTGTGTGTGAGATAAGAAAACCTGCACACAGTGCTGTTACTAGGAAGACGATCACAAAGTGGAAGAACTTCGGTGAAGGCGGGTCAGACGCGGGCCGGACACGCAAGTATTACACCTCTTAAACACTAAATTCCTTTTTCCTTTTCTTTTTTTTTTTCTGTGTTATTATTATTATTATTATTATTCTTTTGACTGTTTTCCATTGATACACTCATACGTTTGTAAATTTACACTGAATTACCAAGTACTTTACTGTGTTGGAAATTGTCTCTTTCCACAGCTAGGCTTTAGTATTGTGTTGTGTATCGTAGTCCTAACTAAGTTGTATTGTAATACATAGTCGGTATTGTCTGTATTATATTGTATTGTTTTTATAAAGGTACAGGGAGTTAGTTTCTTTTTAGACATAATGGGGGATCCCGTTGTTGGGAATCTCACTCGGTGCATGTCGTGTATGATGTATGCGCAACTGGATCAACCGGCCCAGTGCGAATACATCTGCGCGAGGTGTACGCGAACCGTTGCCCTAGAAGCCCAGGTAACTGATCTAGAGCAAACCGTTACGAGACTGAGGAGTATTCACAATCTCGAACTGAGCTTAGATAGAACGGTGGAGGAGTTGCAGGGGGGGCCACCGGTAGAGGAGGACGAAGACAATCAGGTAGCAAGCTGGGTCATGGTTAGAAGGAAGAAGAAGAGGGGGAGGGGGAGACAGGACATCTCCGACTTGCCAAACCCTAAAATATTTGCCCGACTGGACGAAGATTCTGGGGATTGTAGTGAGGAAATGACGGCACTGGATGATACCGCTCCCTCTAGCAACCAGAGGAGCGGTCCCTCCAGGACAAGGGGAAAAATAGTTATTGAAGTACCTAGTCAAATTGTGGTGGTAGGGGATTCTATTATCAGGAGAACAGATAGGGCAATCTGCTATCGGGACCGCGATCGCCGTACAGTCTGTTGTCTCCCGGGTGCTCGGGTACGGCACATTGTGGACCGGGTAGAAAGATTGTTGGAAGGGGCTGGGAACGACCCGGTGGTCTTGGTGCACGTTGGCACCAACGATAAAGTTAGTGGAAGGTAGGATGTCCTTAAGAGAGATTATAGGGACCTAGGACAAAAATTAAAGGCAAGGACATCTAAGGTAATATTCTCTGAAATATTACCTGTGCCACGCGCTAGTCCAGGAAGGCAGAGGGAGATTAAGGAGGTAAATGTGTGGCTTAGGTGTAGGAAGGAGGGGTTTGTGTTCTCACTGGGCAGACTTCTCAGTCAGGGAATTAATAAACTTAAGTGTATGATTGCAAATGCGAGAAGCCTAACAAATAAAATGGGGGAATTAGAGGGAAAAGGGCCCTAATTTGCACACCTTAATTAGGTAGTGAGGTGCTACTCTGCTTGAGACTTAGTAAAGTGTACAAAGGGGAAAGGTAGCAGGTGCACAATCTCACACTAGCTCAATTGCACGTAATGACCATTATGACATAATAGGCATTACTGAGACATGGTGGGACGATTCTCATGACTGGATGGCAAACATCGAGGGATACACTCTCTTCAGGAGAGATAGGATTAATAAAAAGCGAGGGGGGGTTTGTCTCTATGGTAAACCATTCTTAAAACCATATTTAAAGGAGGTCAGTTACGAGGGGACTGGAGATAACGTAGGCTCTTTATGGGTTGAGATTTCGAGTGGGGGTAAAGACACAAAAAAACTTTTTAATAGGGACATGCTATAAACCACCAGATATTAGTGTGGCTGACGAATTACTACTCTTGCAGCAAATCGAAAAAGCTGCAGGTATGGGGGACGTTGTTACTGTTGGGGACTTCAATTACCCGAACATAAACTGGAACACCAAAACAGTAAATACAGGTAGTCGTAACAGGTTCTTAAACATGCTAAAAGATCATTACGTGTCACAGGTAATTGAGGAGCCAACTAGGCAAGGGGCTATACTGGACCTAGTACTAACAAATAATGAGGAAATAATAACAAATACTAAAGTAGGGGAGACCCTAGAAAATAGCGATCAAAATATGATCACATTCGATATCAGCTTTCAAAAACAACAATATAAGGGTTTAACCGAGATTTTTAACTTTAGGAAAGCAAATTTCACATTACTGAAACAAGCGATGAAGGAGATTAATTGGGAAATTGTATTTCATGGTAAGAATACGGCTGAAATGTGGGACATTTTTACAACTGCGCTCAATAAGTACACTAATTTATTTATTCCCAAAGTCAACAAAAACAGAAGTAGGAAATCCAAACCGATGTGGCTTAATAAAAAGGTCAAGGAGCAAATGGATAAAAAGAAGCGTGCTTTCAAAGCATTTAAGTCTGACGGAAAGGTAGAATCATTCCAGTTCTACAAGGAATGTAACAATAAATGCAAAAAAGAGATTAGAGCAGCTAAAATAGAAAATGAAAAACAAATCGCAAAGGAGAGTAAAACAAATCCGAAAAAGTTTTTTAAGTATATAAATGATAAAAGGTTGAAAAGGGAGACTATTGGGCCCTTAAAGGGTAAGCTGGATGTGTTGATTAATGATGATAGGGAAAAAGCAGATTTATTTAATAAATTATTTTCATCAGTATTCACAAAAGAGGACAGGTTGACAAGAATAGAGCATAACAGAAATAATAATAATGACCCATTGCTTGGTACTTGCTTAAATGAGGGAGTCATCCGGGAGAGACTGAGTAAAATTAAGATAAATAAATGTCCTGGGCCAGATGGACTCCACCCCGGGGTTCTTATGGAACTCAACGTAGAGATAGCCAAACCTCTATATTTGATCTTCATCGAGTCATTTAGATCAGGGATGATACCAAAGGACTGGCGTATAGCAGAGGTAGTCCCAGTATTTAAAAAGGGTATTAAAACGCTACCCGGGAACTATAGACCGGTTAGCTTGACATCTATAGTGGGGAAAATACTAGAAGGTATATTAAGGGATAGCATTCTAGAGTACTTGGATACCTCCAAGGTTATTACTAGGAATCAACATGGATTTGTGAAGGACAGGTCATGTCAAACGAACTTAATACGCTTCTACAAGAAACTTAGTGATAATATTGATCAGGGTCAAGCTGTGGATGTAATCTTTTTAGATTTCTCTAAGACTTTTGACAAAGTTCCACACAGGAGACTAATCCTCAAACTAAGAGAGCTTGGGATGGGAAGTTCTATCTGTACTTGGGTGAGTAATTGGCTGTTTAATAGGCAACAGTGAGTGGGGGTTAATGGGATGTACTTTGAATTGGCTTCAGTACTCGGTGGAATACCGCAGGGCTCAGTACTCGGGCCATTGCTGTTTAATATATTCATTAATGACCTAGGTGAGGGACTGGAAAGCACAGTGTCAATTTTCGCAGATGACAATAAATTATGTAGAATAATTAATTCAGACAAGGATGCTGAGTCTCTACAGAATTACTTAACTAGACTGGAGGCCTGGGCAGACAAATGGGGAATGAGGTTCAGTATAGACAAATGTAAAGTTATGCACCTTGGGACTAAGAACAATCAGGCAGTCTATAAACTAAATGGGGAAAATGTAGGAATAACGGTAGTTGTAAAGGATTTGGGTGTGCTCATCGATAATAAACTTGGAAGCAGTACGCAATGTCAAAATGCAGCAGCAAAGGCTAATAAGGTGTTATCATGCATAAAACGAGGTATGGAGACAAGGGATGAGAGTGTAATCCTGCCACTGTATAAATCATTGGTGCGACCACACCTGGAATATTGTGTACAGTTTTGGGCACCATACTATAAAAAAGATTTCTTGGAACTCGAAAGGGTTCAGAGGCGAGCCACCAAACTGGTTAAGGGGTTAGAGGAATTGGACTACGAGGAAAGACTTAAAAGGCTTGATATGTTCACACTGGAAAAGAGGCGACTGAGACATCATTAATATTTATAAATACATTAAGGGACAATACAAGGATCTATCAAACGATTTGTTTACCAAAAAAACACTACATAGGACACGAGGACACCCCCTGAGGTTAGAGGAGAAAAAATTCCATACCCAATGGAGAAAAGGATTCTTCACAGTAAGAGCAGTAAGGATCTGGAATTCTCTTCCAGAGAAGGTAGTAATGGTGGACACAATCAATAAGTTTAAAAATGGATTAGATAAATTCCTAGCTGAAATTTTTTTCCAGGGATACAGTATTTAATTAATATTTATAAATAAATAAATAAATAATTAAATAGAATAATGTAATGTACAATAGGTTGAACTCGATGGACATTTGTCTTTTTTCAACCTCAACAACTATGTAACTATGTAACACATCTCTAATGGCTTCATCAACTGCACCCCTTTTGCAAGAGATGCCGCCCGCCGCAGCACGTCCCCATCACCGTCTACCGGTATCTGTGTCGTCTTGTGTAATCTGGGAAAGAGCACATTTTTGACAGTGAGTGCCAGGGGGACCTGAAGGTGCCGACCTAGACCAAACAGCCATAGAGTTTTGTAAAACCTGAGTTGCAGTTTCATTCTGTGCTACCCTAGTAGAAATCTGAGAAATCATACTCTTAAAAGAGGTTCTCTTATTGGAATCTGTGCTAAACCAAAGCAATCCTGATACATGGAATGGGATCATCTTGAGAGGACATATCCTCTGCAGCATATGACACAGAATCCCTACACATGGCTTATGTGAGACAGAGTTTGGAGCCAACCCACACACAGCGCTTTAGAAGATAAAGGACACCCTTTTATCAGCGCCAGCTGTGGACCTTAATAGGTTACACAGTCTATTGCACAGCCTCCCCCCCTTCAACAACCCCCTGATACCATATAGATAGATTGAGTTGATGTGGAGGGACAGCTCTCTCCTGTCAGCATCTCTGCATGCAGGAAAGATGGCGCTAAACGCTGCTGGGTCCGCTCTGAGGGGAAACTCTGCCCCCTTTTCTGTTTGAATTTTATAGCTGAGGAATTGTGCTGGTGGTTATCTGGGGTACCCGACAGGCTTGCCGACCAGTGTAGGGTGTAGACGCTGTCTCAGGGCACCCCTCATAGCGCCGCACCAAGTACCGCTGAGCCCTGGAGCGCAGTTAGTACTGCGCTCCCTACCCTGTTGCCGCCATCTTCACACCGGCTCCCCGCTTGTCAGGGGGGTCGGTGACTAACTCGCCACCAATGTCTTCTGGCTCTGTAAGGGGGTTGGTGGCATGCTGCTGAGGTGAGCGATCCCCTGTGGCGGGGAACGATCGATCCCCTCAGGAGCTCAGTACCCTGTCAGCAGAGATAGTGGCTCAGACCCCTTAGGGCGGACACTACTCCCCCCCTTAGTCCCACGAAGCATGAAGGCTGTTGCCAGCAGCCTCCCTGTGCCTAAACTCTATTCAAAAAAATAAAAATAAAAAAACTCCTATGGAGCTCTCCTAGCTGTGACCGGCTCCTCAGGGCACATTTTCTAAACTGAGTCTGGTAGGAGGGGCATAGAGGGAGGAGCCAGCCCACACTCTCAAACTCTTAAAGTGCCAATGGCTCTTGGTGGACCCATCTATACCCCATGGTACTAATGTGGATCCCAGCATCCTCTAGGACGTAAGAGAAATGATCACATCAGAACAGCATGCTGAACTTCATGTGTTGTTAGCCGGCACTCCATTATTGAAATGTATAACCTGCATCGGTGCCCTCCTAGACACAAATTGTTAGCATACTGGAGTGCCGGACCCATTGCACTGTGTATATATATATATATATATATATATATAGATATATATATATAGATATATATATATAGATAGATAGATAGATATAGATATATATGTGTATTTATATATATATATATATATATATATATATATACACAATTGGAACACGTGGAGTAACACCCACGCAAGCATGTGAAGAACACACAAACTCCACACAGATGGGCCATGAATGGGAATTGATCTTATGACCTCAGTGCTGTGAGGCGGTAATGTTAGCCACTACGCAATCTGAGCCCCCCAATTCATGAGCCTCACCCAAAATTTGAGGTGCTCACGAGCAAGTAGACTACAGTAAGGGTGTACAGACACTTGAGCTACAGCCTCTGTCATTTGTCAGCATTTTAGGTTACACGTATTGTTAATTATTGGTAATTCTGCGCCTACACAAACAGTTGCAAAGTATGTTGCTGACAGCAGAATATCTGCACAGCATGAATACTATATGCAACAATAGTTAAGGTTGCACAGATTAGATGATGTGTTGAGCGTGGCTGCATCACAGACAGGGAAGTGCGGCGTGCATAGGCGCACGTGCGCCTGGCCTCGCCAGGCAGCGTAAAGAGATGCTCCTATTCACTTTGAGTGGGGCACGTGCGTGTACCATTTGTTCCAGGTAGTGCGCCTTGCCGTACGCAATGAGTCGCAGGCGGAGCCACGATTGGCGTTTATCCATCTGTATGTGTAAATATATATATATTTTTTTTTTGGGCTGGTTGATTTCAGCCACTGTAAGAGATTTATTTATTATTTATTTACAGTTTCTTATATAGCACAGTATATTCCATTGCGCTTTACAATTGGAAACAACAGTGATAAGACAAACTGGGTAATAACATAGAGGTAGGAAGGTCCCATAGGAGATCAGTGTGAGCTTGTCCAATGCATGCTTATTACGAATCAATGATGAGGCGTTATATTTTTATATTTAGGTCAATTGAACAGCAATACGATATTCACTCTTGTTACTTTTTCTCCCATATTTATCAAGATATTCACTTGAAAATTTTCATATGAGAATACCTAGAGGCAATAAAAAAGATGTTTTAACCAACCTCTGCATCTTACAGACCATTCCAAGGAGGCCAGTTGAAAGGCTCTTTTTGTTCCTGGCTGCACATCCTTTCCCTCATCTGTTCCCTAAGAAGCATTTGTCACCAGCCACCCACACACTTCCATTATTCCACCGTATGCAGACTGTAGAGTTGAGATCATGTACATTAGCCACACTGAGCAGCAACCATGGCCAGACTCAAATACAGCCCTAAGACTTACCCCAGCAAAATCCCGGTATGATGAATATCTGTAACTTTATCTCCAACTTTTTCTGCAGGTCAAATCCAGGCGGATCATACTGTCCCATCTTCCGTGCTTGTGGCTGTGGTTGGTGTTATGGGCTTCTTGTCTGTGCTGGGGCTGGTGATCCAAAAACATCATTATAGGAGAAATAAATATGTCCTGCTGGGAAATGGGAATGGGAACCACCAACAGTAAAACAGGACAGAAAATCAGCAGACGTGGAAGATTAAATTAAGTTTTCACAGTAGTGATTGTGTTAATATTTAATAAGACGGAATTAATTATATTTCCACCAGCCAATAATAGTTACAAACCTGATATCTCTATCCAGGGGACAATTGGCCATAAAGCTCCCCAGGAAGATCTCCGGTAGGCCAACATATCTGTGGGGCCTGTTTTGTGTGTTGTCATGTGGCCCCACCCCCCACATGACAGGCAGCCCATCACACTCAGTACACTGAATTGTCCCTATTCATTATGGTATTCCATATCTGCAGTACAGCAACTCTGCCATCTAGTGATGCTGCCATGCTTACACAGTATGTTAGTATGTCTTCAAACCTAAAAACGTTCTCTGAAAACTCACCTCTTCAGAAATGCTTATCAAATTCCAGAACCGCCCACATACTGTAACCTTCATAAACTTTCTATCCAAATACATCCCCAATGTACAGTCCACACATATCCTCACATATTTTCTCTTTTATCACTTTCCCATCCTTCTGACCCTAGGCCAACATGAGTATGTGACCATATAATATAGCCCACCAAGAACCTTTGCAATCTGGTAGAGCATTATGCAAATGATAACACCTATCCTTGTGTATCAATGCCTATTTCCCTATAGATTGTAAGATTGTGAGCAGGGCCCTTCTACCTCTATGTGTGTCTGTTATTACCCAATTTTGTTTTATCATTGTTGTTTCCAATTGTAAAATGCTATGGAAATTGCTGCTCTATATAAGAAACTGTGAATAAATAAATACAAATTTGAAATACATAATGCACTAAATGTCTTTATATTGCTACACTTGTGGTTACTTACAGATACTAGTTCTGTTATGTACAGTACCACCTTGTTTTATTAACACCATATATTGATTCAAGGGTTACCGTTGTTAGTTCTCTCATAAAATAAAATAATTTAAAATAACTCTTTGATTCTTTCCATAATAATAACAACAACACATTTATACTTGTGGACCCAGAAAAATGGCAAACTACCACTTGGGGATCTAGAACAATAGCACACTACCACTAGGGGAACAAAAACAATGGTAAACTTCCAGTAGGGGACCCGGACCCATGGCACACTACCACTTGGGGACCCAAAACAATAGTACACTACCACTTGAGAACCCAGAACAATGACACTTTACAAATAAGGAACCGAGAGCAACAGCACACTATCACTAGGGAACTCAGACCAATGGCACACTACCACTTGGGAAACTAGAACAGTGGCAAACTACTACTAGGGAACCCAGAGCAATTACACACTACCACTTGGGCACCCAGTACAATGGCATACTACCACTAGGGGGACAGAAAACAATGGTACACTACCATTAGGGGACTAAAGACAATGGCACACTACCACTAGGGGCCCCAGGGCAATAGACTACCACTTGGGGACCCAGAACAATAGTACACAACCACTAGAGTACCCATAAAAATGCCAAACTACCACTAGGGGACCCAGGACAATGGCATACTCCCATTTGGGGACCCAGAACAATGGCACACTACCACTTAAGGACCAAGAACAATAACACACTACCACTTGGGGACCCAGAACAATGACATACTACCACTTAGGGACCCAGAACAATGGCACACTACCACTTGGGGACCCAGAACAATGACATACTACTACTTAGGGACCCTGAACAATGGCACACTACCACTTGGGGACCAAGAACAATGGCACGCCACTACTAGGGGACCCAGAACAAAAAAATGTTGCCACTAGGGTACCCAGAAACAATGGTACACTATCACTAGGGAACTCAGAACAATGGAACGCTACCCCACTAGAGGACCCAGAATAATGCCACACTACCACTAAGGGAGCCAGTACAATGGCACACTACCACTTGGGAACCCAGGACAATAGCAAACTACCACTTGGGGACCAAGAATAATGGTATACTACCACTAGGGGACCCAGAAAAATGGTAAATGGTACACTACCACTAGAGTACCCATTAAATAGCACACTACCACTTGGGGACCCAGAACAATAATACACTACCATTAGAGTACCCAGAAAAATGGCACACTAACACTAAGGGACCCAGAACAATGGTACATTACTACTAGTGAACCCAGAACAATGGCACACTACCATTAAGAAACCCAGAACAATGGCATGCTATGAATGTGGGACAGTGGCATACTACCATTAGGAGCCTGGAACAATGGCTCACTACCACTAGGGGGCCCAGAACAGAAAAACACTGCCACTAGGGTACCTAGAAACAATGGTACACTACCGCTAGGGAACTCAGAACAATGGCATGCTACCCCTGTGGAGGACCCAGAATTTTGGCACACTACCACTAAGGGAGCCAGTACAATGGCACACTACCACTTGGGGAACCAGAACAATGGTACACTACCACTTTTGGGGACCCAGAACAATAATACACTACCATTAGAGTACCTAGAAAATTGGCACACTACCACTAAGGGACCCAGAGCAATGGAACACTACCACTTGGGGACCCAGAAAAATAGTACACTACCACTAGAGTACCCATTAAATAGCACACTACCACTGGGGGACCCAGAACAATTGCACATTACCACTTGGGAACCAAGAGCAATGGCACATTACCACTTAGGAACCAAGAACAATGGCACATTACCACTTGGGAACCAAGAACAATGGCACATTACCACTTGGGAACCAAGAACAATGGTACATTACCCCTTAGGAACCCAGAGCAATGGAACACTACCACTTGGAGTTCCAGAACAATTACTCTCTGCCACTAGGGAACCTAGACAAATGGCACACTACCAATTGGGGACCAGACCAATGCACACTACCACTTCAGGACCCAGACTAATGGCACATTACCACTTGGGGACCCAGAGCAATGACTCACTACCACTAGGGAACCCAGAGCAATGGCAGACTATCACTTGGGCACCGAGAACTATGGCACACCTCAAGTAGGGGACCCAAAACAATGGCACACTATTACTAGGGGCCCTAAAATAATAGCACACTACCACTTGGGAATCCAAAACAGTGGCACACTACCACTTGGGGACCCAAAACAATGGCACACTACCACTTTGAAACCAGAACAACAGCACACTACAAATAAGGAACCCAGAACAATGGCAAAATACCACTAGGGATTCCAGAATAATGGTACACTACTGCTAGGGAACCCAGAACAATGGCACATTTCCACTAGGAGACCGAGAATAATAGCACGCTACCACTAGGAGAAACAGAACACTGGCACACTACCACTTGGAGACCTAGAACAATGGCACACTACCACTAGGAGAACCAGAACAATGGCACACTTCCACTTGAGAACCCAGAACAATGGCACATTACAAATAAGGAACCGAGAGTAATGGAACACTACCACTTATGGACCCAGAACAATGGCACACCACCTCTTGGGGACCCAGACCAATAACTCTCTGGCACTAGGGAACCCAGCCAATGGCACTCTACAACTTAGCGACCCAGTACAATGACACACTACCACCATGGGACCTAAAACAATGACTTACTACCATTAGTGAACCTAGATTGATGGCACACTACCACTTGAGGACCCAGAAAATGGCACACCACCGCTTGGGAACCCAGAACAATGGCACACTACCACTAGGGAGCCTAGCGTAATGGCACACTACAACTTGCACTCCCAGAGCAATAACAAACTATTACTAGGGGACCCAGAACAATAGCATATTACCACTAGAGAACACAGTGCCAATGACACACTACCACTAGGAGAACCAAAACAATGGCACACTACCACTTGGGGACCTATAGTTCCCTTAACATATGGTTGAAATAAAGCAGATCCGTAAAAACTTCCTAATTCTAGAAATTATGCTTTTATCAGCTCAATAGTTGCACAGACTGATACTCTCTATGTGCCAGCGGTAGTGTTGCAGCATAATACTCGTGTTAAGAAAAATAACATTCCAGGGCTGCCTGGGATTTGTGGTTCCACAGAACGAAATAGTATTTAATAGTCACAAAGTTCCCTAAATAGATTTATATGTTTGCAGTGGCATAACTGATACCTCTTTTACACTGAAAACACGTGTTGCAGCCGGGAGCCCGACACGGAATCCACCCGGCAGCGACCCGCGTCAGGCCCCTGTCCCACTGCTGTCTCCAATCCGGCTTATTGCCAGGTTGGTGACGTAGCCGATCACATGATCTCCAAGCACCGCCTGTACATTATATGTAAACGGGAAGCTGGGTCAATGCAACCCGGCTACCGTTTACACTGCACAGTTTGCCGGGTTGAACCCGTGTTCAACCCTGCAAACTTCCCGAGTTAGAATAGATTATTCCAACTCTGCCCTTTTAAACCAACCAGCAACATGGGTTGTGCATGCTTATGTGCAATAACCCGTGTTATATGCTGGCGGTGTAAAAGGAGTATAAGCTGTGTGCAGGGGATGCAGCTGCTATGGTGTTCCGACTGCTCTGCACCCAGTCACACTGTATGCTTATAGAAATGGCTTGGCCCGGGGCCATACAGGGGCAGGTCTGATAGGCTAGAGAACTTGCAGTGGTGGGCTGGGCAGGGGGGGATATGCCCCCTGGGATGGGCCCTTAAAAGACATTTGGGCTGGTATTCTGTCGCCTGGAAGCACTTGCTGTGACCAGGAGCTGCCAATCTACGACCCAGGGCCGGTGCTAGAGTGTTTGGCGCCCCCCTGCAAATAATAGCTTTGCGCCTTCCCATCCGTAAAAAAGGGATAGCGTGCACTACAAAAAGGGGTGTGGTCACACAAAGAAGGGGCGTGGCCACAATGGTACCCACAATTCAATTTACGCCACACAGTATTACAATCTTATGCACATTAACCCAAACGTAGTGCCCCTGATTCATATTATGCCACATATTAGTGCCCCTTATTCACATTTAAAATCGATGACAGGGCCAGTTCTAGATCTCGAAGAGCTCAGGGCAACAGTTTCCTCTGGCAATGCTCAGAGCAGGGACAGTGCACGCCAAAGGCGCGCGGAAAAAATATAGGGCCACAGAATAGTACCAGTTCACATAACCCCACACAGTAGTGTCCATTAGTCACATTACACCGCACAGCAGTGTACGTTAGTCACATTACACCGCACAGCAGTTTCCGTTAGTCACATTACACCGCACAGCAGTGTCAGTTAGTCACATTACACTGCACAGCAGTTTCCGTTAGTCACATTACACCGCACAGCAGTTTCCGTTAGTCACATTACACCGCACAGCAGTTTCCGTTAGTCACATTACACCGCACAGCAGTGTCAGTTAGTCACATTACACCGCACAGCAGTGTCTGTTAGTCACATTACACTGCACAGCAGTTTCCGTTAGTCACATTACACCGCATAGCAGTTTCCGTTAGTCACATTACACCGCACAGCAGTTTCAGTTAGTCACATTACACCGCACAGCAGTGTCTGTTAGTCACATTACACTGCACAGCAGTTTCCGTTAGTCACATTACACCGCACAGCAGTTTCCGTTAGTCACATTACACCGCACAGCAGTTTCCGTTAGTCACATTACACCGCACAGCAGTGTCAGTTAGTCACATTACACCGCACAGCAGTGTCTGTTAGTCACATTACACTGCACAGCAGTTTCCGTTAGTCACATTACACCGCATAGCAGTTTCCGTTAGTCACATTACACCGCACAGCAGTTTCCGTTAGTCACATTACACCGCACAGCAGTGTCAGTTAGTCACATTACACCGCACAGCAGTGTCAGTTAGTCACATTACACCGCACAGCAGTTTCCGTTAGTCACATTACACCGCACAGCAGTGTCAGTTAGTCACATTACACCGCACAGCAGTGTCAGTTAGTCACATTACACCGCACAGCAGTGTCCGTTAGTCACATTACACTGCACAGCAGTTTCCGTTAGTCACATTACACTGCACAGTAGTTTCCGTTAGTCACATTACACTGCACAGTAGTGTCCGTTAGTCACATTACACCGCACAGTAGTGTCCGTTACTCACATTACACTGCACAGCAGTTTCCGTTAGTCACATTACACTGCACAGTAGTGTCCGTTACTCACATTACACTGCACAGTAGTACCCTTATACACCTTACGCCATACAGGAGAGCCGCTATTACATGTTACGCCAGAGTAGAGCCCATTATACACATTATTCCAGGTACAGCCCATTATACACATTATGAAGGTTATTGAGACCCTGCTGCAATAGTGGCCCTCAGCGCATTTTGCCAGTGGCAGCAAACCGTGCATGCGCGGTGGGCGTGAGGCCACACACATTGCGGTCGCTTCCCCAATGGATGCGACCACAATGTGATTGACAGGCGACAGCGTAGCGGAGTTAAGGTATTGCGGGGGTGACGCCAGAAAAACGGGGGCAGGCCGGGATGTCACACACAGCCGCTCCCAAAAAAAAGTCTGCTGACCAGGCTGCGCAGCCAGGGGTCAACCTTAGATCAGATGCGTCCTCAATCAAATTGCGGATGCATCGGGAGGTGGCGCCATACATGCTGGGTGGCCTTGCTTTGTGCTGGGCGGCCCTCAGCATGTGCAGAGATGAACGCAGATCCAGCTGTATATGCAGCTATCTGCGTTCATCTCTGAATATAGCCCTCAATCCCTCCACAGTGTCCCGGCTCAGGCGCTGCTCCTCCTCTCCCTTCTCCACTTCCGGTTTCTTGCAGGCTCTGTTACTTTATCAGCAGCGGCTGTAGGATGTCAGCAGTGATGCCGAGGATGGGCGGTGCGGGGGGGGGGGGGGGGGGGGTTTGCGCTTACTAATTACCCAGGCCTGAGACTTAAGGAGTGGCCCAGCACGGACCCTGGTCTGCAGCACTCCCACCACCATCCCTCTTTACTGGGCAGCAGCCTAAGGCTCTCATTCTGGGTGCACAGCACATGCTGCTAATGCTGAGCCTCTGCCTGTTCCTGTACAGGTGGGGTGAAGGGGGGGGGGGGAAGTGATCACATTGATCACGCTCCCACACTGAATTGACCCTGCCTGAGGGGCTGAGGGCGGGGGGTTCAGGGATCATCAGGCACTATAAAGATTTAAAAAAAAAACACTTTCCATAAGGGGATGTGGCCACGCATCCCGCGATTAGGCCTTTCCCCCAATACAATTCGGAGCGCGGGATGGCAGCGGAGCTGTGTGAGGAGTGAACATGCACACTGCCTGCAGTCTCACTGGGGAAGAGGAGGGGAAGGGAGCCGCGCTACTCGCTGCCAGCGCCACTACCTGTCATCCAGTCTGACAGGCGCAGCAGTAACCGGCAGCAGCAGGGTAGCAGAGCAGGGAGACAGTGGCGGCTCTTGCCACGGGCAAGCAGGCTTTTTTTATCCCTGGGCGCCGCTACCCTGAAGGCGCTGCCGCCGCCGTGGCAAGAGCCGCTACTGATGCACCCTCCCTCCCTCCCCGGCCCCCGGCTGCAGCGAGCGCCGTGTGGGCCCTCTGCAGCCGGCATCACTGACTGACGCTAGAGGTCAAAATCGACCCCTAGTGTCAGTGCGGTGCTGCTATGGGAGAGACTATGATGTCTCTCCCATAGAGAGGAGCCGGCGCCTGGAGACAGCAGCAGCGGCAGCAGCGGTCCGGAAGCAGGAGCGGGACTGGTAAGTATTGTGGGTTTTTTCTTTAGGGTTTCAAAGCGGCGCTACTATGGGGGGCACATACTGGGGGCACATCTACAAGAGGCACAGCTACTGGGGGCAGATCTACAGGGGGCACTACTACAGGGGGCACAACTACTAGGGGCAACTGCTAAGGGTGAACAGCTACTGGGGGCAAATTAACTGGGGGCACAGCTACTGGGGCAAATCTACAGGGGAGCACAAGTACAGGGGGCACAACTACTGGGGGCAAAGCTACTGGGGGCACAGCTACAGTGGGGCACAACTACTGGGGGCACAACTACAGGGGGCACATACTGGGGGCACTGCTACAGGGTGCAAATCAACTGGGGGCACAGCTACAAGCGGCACAGCTACTGGGGGCACTACTATAGTGGGCACTGCTACTGGCGGCACAGCTACAAGGGGCACAACTACAGGGGGCACTACTAAAGGGGGCACTGCTACAGGGGGAACAGCTACTGGGGGAAACAACTGGGGGCACAGCTGCTGGAGGTACAGCTTCTGGGGGTACAGCTACTGGGGGCACAGCTACAGCGGGGCACAAGTGCAGGGGGATAACTGTTGGTACGCCCCTACCCTATGAAGAAGCCACGCCCCTGTTTTGGGGAGCGCGCCCTCGGCGTGCACCAACTGTATTTTACCTGGAGGGGGGCACAGGAAACTTTCGCCCTGGGCGCCACAAGGTCTAGAACCGGCCCTTTAGGGAGAGCGCCTCTTCACCTCAGCGCCTCCCTGCATTGCATACCTTTGCTGAGCGGGTAGCGCCGGCTCTGCGTGTGCCACAAACCCAGCAAGGCAAAGGAAGGCTTTTTATTCTTCGGTGACAGCCAAGTCTGGCTCAGTGGGTGGCCCCACTCCCTGAGGACCTCGTCCTCTACCATGCATGGGGAGTACCCAGGATGACGACGACCAAAGGTAGATTATGCCAGAGTTGGTGCTGGGGTGCGGAAACAGTAGCTGCACTAACCATCAGGGACGTGCAGTCAGGGGAGGCAGAGGAGGTAGGAGGCAGTGCCTTCCCTGTCATTAATGATTAAAATAATATAAAGAAGATACTTATGACACATATTCTCTCTCATAAGTATCTGCTTTATATTAATCTAATCATTATCTCTGCCTAAATGTGTTTGGGAGGCAGCGGTCGTGGTGCCTCCCGGTGTGAATGGGAAAGGTATGGGAGCGGGGGGCGGGCGCGGCCGGGGCCTAGCAATGGACATTAAAAGCCCATTGAAAATACATGGGAAAGCGGCATCATTAGAGGTGCCGCTTTCCTACAGGGATGTGCTTTCAACCCATGAAAGCACGTCCCTGTCAGTGAGGCCACAGTGATTGGCCAGCGGATCCGTCACTGGATCTGCTGTCAATCACTAGTGGTGTGGGCGCGGCGGAGGTGCTGGCGGCGGATGTGCAGGCGGTGGGAGGCGGCAGAGGTGCGGGTGGTGGTGCAGAGTTTGGCAGCAGAGCGATACAAATTTAAAAAATGGCGCCTCAGTTTCATTTTTGAAATTCAAGATGGCCGCCGCGAGCCAGTCACGGCTCACTGCTTCATCGCCCCGCCCCCTCCGGCTGACTTATATAAGTCAGTGCAAGGCAATGGCGCGTCAGTCCGACGGCGGAGGAGGAGCAGAGAAGAGCTCCTGAAGGCAGAAGACGCCGGAAGTCCTGGATGGGCTGCGGCTATGCAAAAGAGCTTAGCAGCCACCGCCCACCAGATGAAGACGCTGGAAGCCCTGGGGAAGGCGGCGGCCATGCAAAAGAGCTTAAAGGCTGCCGCCTCCCAGGTAAAGACGCCAGAACCCCTGGCCCACTGGCACCTGTAGTCCACCTGTAAAGAAAATATTAAAATAAATCTTTAAAAAAAAAAGGTTATTAGTCAGGGTCTTCACCTGGGGTGGCGGCCTTTAAGCTCTTTTGCATGGCCGCCGCCCCCAGGTGAAGACTGTGACTAATAAACTTTTTATTTAAAGAGAGTGGTGTTTTTATTTTTATATTTTCTTTACAGGTGGACTACAGGTGCCAGTGATCCATTTATATCCGGGCATGCTGGCACTTGTGGTTCTCCAAGTGCCAGCATGCTGGTGCAGGCCTGCTGGGACCTGTAGGCCACCTGTAAAGAAAAATATTAATATTCTTTACAGGTGGACTACAGGTGCCAGTGGGCCATTTATGTCCGGGCATGCTGACACTTGTGGTTCTCCAAGTACCAGCATTCTGGGGCAGGCTTGCTGGGACCTGTAGGCAGGGCTGTTTCTAGCCAATTTGGCTCCCAGTGCGAGATTTAAAAATGCGCCCCCCCATGACATAAATAAAATGCGCCCCCCTTAGATGTAAAAAAAAACCTTGCGTGCACTCCCGACAAGGGAGAGTGGCCTAATTTTAATGGGCGTGGCCTCATCTGAAAAGACTACCTCAAACCCCAGTATTTGACCCTGCACCAACAGATCATGCCCACCATAGGAAAAAAAATTTCTACCATATTAAGCCCCACACAGTAATGCCCCCTGCATTATATAATGCCACACACCGCAATGCCCTTGATACATTAACTCCCCACATTACAGCAGGCAGAGTCCCCATTTTACACATTACAGCAGGCAAGAGTCCCCATTTTACACATTACGGCAGGCAAGAGTCCCCATTTTACACATTACGGCAGGCAAGAGTCCCCATTTTACACATTACAGCAGGCAGAGTCCCCATTTTATACATTACGGCAGGCAAGAGTCCCCATTTTACACATTACGGCAGACAAGAGTCCCCATTTTACACATCACGGCAGGCAAGAGTCCCCATTTTACACATTACGGCAGACAAGTGTCCCCATTTTACACATTACGGCAGACAAGTGTCCCCATTTTACACATTACGGCAGACAAGTGTCCCCATTTTACACATCACGGCAGGCAAGAGTCCCCATTTTATACATCACGGCAGGCAAGAGTCCCCATTTTATACATCACAGCAGGCAAGAGTCCCCATTTTATACATCACGGCAGGCAAGAGTCCCCATTTTATACATCACAGCAGGCAAGAGTCCCCATTTTATACATCACGGCAGGCAAGAGTCCCCCTTTTTACACATTATGGCAGGCAAGTGTCTCCATTTGAGAGAGAGAGAGAGAGAGAGAGAGAGAGAGAAAGAAAGAAAAAAAGAAAGAGGATACTTACAGAGACTTACAGTACTCCACTCGGTGGGGGGGGGCGGAGTTTCGCGGGATGGCGCGGTTACGACATGATGTCATGACGCTCTGCCCCCCGAGCTGGGCACTCGGGGAGAGGGAGAAGGGGGAAGCCAAGAAGCCACAGTCAGTGCCGCGGGCGGGCGCCCCGTGCGATTGCACGGCTCGCCCAACCCAAGAAACGGCCCTGCCTGTAGGACACCTGTAAAGTACAATATTAACAATGAGCCTAGTTTGGGGGGGCAGATTAATGCTATGGCAGGGGTACCCCATACCGAGTGTCTCCCCTGCTATGGCATGGTTCTGCCTGGTGCTGGTTTTACCAATGTATGGAGGGGCTACATTCCCCCCCCCCCTCCCACTTGGGGGGGGGGGGGGGATGGTTAGCTGCTTGTGCCTCCCCAGCCACTGACCTCACCGCACGCCACTGCTAAGAACTGGTTAAGCATTACCACTAGTGGCCTAATCACAACCAGCACCAAACACTGCACAAACACATCTAACATCACATATACTCTGGCACAGTGTGTTTCATCCTGGCTGGTAATCCGCCTGTATAATAAATATATCTAACATTCCATTGCACTGCACATTGGGGGTAATTCCAAGTTGATCGCAGCAGGAATTTTGTTAGCAGTTGGGCAAAACCATGTGCACTGCAGGGGGGACAGATGTAACATGTGCAGAGAGAGAGAGATTTGGATGTGGTGAGTTCAATCTGCAATCTAAATTGCAGTGTAAAAATAAAGCATCCAGTATTTATCCTGCACAGAAACAAAATAACCCACCCAAATCTAACTCTCTCTGCACATGTTATATCTGCCTCCCCTGCAGTGCACATGATTTTGCCCAATTGCTAACAAAGTTCCTGCTGCGATCAACTCAGAATTACCCCCATTGCTAGGATAATCTGCTAATAAAATGTACATTACTCACATTAATAAAAGAGAGAAAGGATTTATCTATGTGGAGGTTTCCTATGTTTTTGGCCCTAATGTAACACCAGGATTGGGAAATAATACATTTATTATACTGATAGTCACTGCTCCAGTTTGCAGGATGCTTTGCTGAATTTTGTTATTTATTTTACAAAAATAAATATTTACTCCCAGCAGGACAGTTACTATATAAGGTCACACAACGACTTCTACACACAACTGGCAGGAGAGAATGTTTCCCTGGAAAACTCCTCCTCTGATATTTCACAATGTGTTAATATCCACACGTTATAAAAGCCGCATGTTGTACAACAATTCCAATATCAGAGGAGGAAAGTCTGCCAGAGGCACTGCCAGCATGGGGAATCTGTGGCTTCCAATTGTTCTGCTACTAGGGCTGAAGATTGACGCAGGTGAGTTGTTTTTCTAAAGGGCATATTTGTTATGCAGCACTTTACTGATCCGCCTCGCCTTCAGGGCGTCCAGACACTGGATTTACAGGGTCAATAATATTAACTACAAAACCAGGCATGTTTTTTTTTATATTTAATATAATTGTTCCAATAAACCTAATAGTAAAAAACAACAAAGAAAATAGACAGACAGACAGACAGACAGACAGACAGATAGATAGATAGATAGATAGATAGATAGATAGATAGATAGATAGATAGATAGACTTGATTTTCATTGACTCACTTACATCAGGCATGGTTCCCAAAGATTGGGGAAAAACGCAGGCGTTCCCAAGTGTTTTCAGGAAAGGTGTCTGACGTCAGCTCTGGCCCCGATCAGACTGTTCTTATCGCACTGGAGGAGTAATGGGCCTACACATTCGGCGACCCGCCGTCAAGCTGCCCGACGGCCGATACGGGAGGGAGGTGACGGAGGGAGTGACGTTTCTTCACTCCCCCCGTCACTTGGCTCCATAGCATTGCAAACTAATATGGACGAGATTGTCCATATTGGCTTGCATGCATAAGCGACCCGGCACTAATGATGAAGGGGCGCGGGGACGCGCATCGTTCTTCGTTGGTGCCTACACACTGAATGATATGAACGAGTTCTCATTCATTAATGAATGAGAACGTTCATATCATTCAGTTATATCGCCTATAAGTCCTGGGCTGCGCACAGACTGCACACACTGGATTTTTGCAGCTCAGCATACACATGAGATCGCACACTTGCATGGGGCGAATTTACACTCCCCTTGGACGGCGACTATCTGAATGCAGGACAGCAAAGTTAGCAGCCCAGCGATCAGGTGTAAGAGACTGAACACAATATAGATTCACAGAGCAGCAGGTTTGCTTAATATCATACAACTCCAGATACTTCCGTACCCCCACTAGACTTTGGGGGTCATTCCGAGTTGATCGCTCGCTAGCAGTTTTTAGCAGCCGTGCAAACGCATTGTCACCACCCACCAGGGAGTGTATTTTTGCTTTGCAGAAGTGCGAACTATTGTGCAGCAGAGTGCATGCAAAATCTTTTTGTGCAAAACAAGACCAGCCCTGTAGTTACTTTTCGTGTGCGTTGATTCTAACGATGGAGGGACGGCTTTTGACGTCACACACTCGCCCAGCGTTCGCTCAGCCTGCGTTTTTCTAAGCACTCCCTGAAAACGGTCAGTTGCCACCCAGAAATGCCCACTTCATGTCAATCTTCCTGCGTTTGGCCGTGCGACTGGAATCTTCGTTAGACCCTGGGTAAACCCACGATGCTCATTGTATCCGTATGGCGTGCCTGAGCATTGCGGTGCATACACATGCGCAGAAATGCCAATTTTTAGCCTGATTGCTGCGCTGCGAACAGCGGCAGCTAGCAATCAACTCGGAATGACCCCCTTAGCACATAGTCACATCATAGCATGTCTACATTTTATCACACAGCTGTACACATTTCTCCTGCAGCTTAACATTCCTGTAATCTCCCTCCACACTGCTATACAGGGCATTGGATCCTGTAGTACAGTGTTTCCCAACCTCGGTCCTCAAGTTTCCCCAACAGTTCGTGTTTTCCAGGTCACCAAGCAGTTGAACAAGTGTATTCATTACTCACTGACACATTTTAAAAAACCCACAGGTGGAGCAAATGATTTCACTTGCAATCCCTTGAGTAGACCTGGAAAATATGAACTGCTCGGGGGTACTTAAGGTCCGCGGTTGGAAACCACTGCTGTAGTATATGAAAATAACATTCTCACCCCTATGCCATCACCAATAGCCACGTCTGTTACCCAAATGTTGTTATAAGTATACCTGGGTGTGGTTTGATAGATAGACAGTGTCTAGTTAGGCAATCAATAGATAGACACCATATCTTAGACCAGAGGTTCCCAAACTGTGTGCCGTGGCTCCTTGGGGTGCCTCGGGACACGTGCAGGGGTGCCCTGGTTTGGTGGTCCAGGACCAATTAAAACTATTCATGGTCAATATAAATAAGAATTTACTCACCGGTAATTCTATTTCTCGTAGTCCGTAGTGGATGCTGGGTACTCCGTAAGGACCATGGGGTATAGACGGGCTCCGCAGGAGACTGGGCACTCTAAAAGAAAGATTAGGTACTATCTAGTGTGCACTGGCTCCTCCCTCTATGCCCCTCCTCCAGACCTCAGTTAGGGAAACTGTGCCCGGAAGAGCTGACATTACTAGGAAAGGATTTGGAATCCAGGGTAAGACTCATACCAGCCACACCAATCACACCGTACAACTTGTGATAACTATACCCAGTTAACAGTATGAACAATAACTGAGCCTCATTCAAAGATGGCTCATAACAATAACCCTTTAGTTAAGCAATAACTATATACATGTATTGCAGAGAGTCCGCACTTGGGACGGGCTCCCAGCATCCACTACGGACTACGAGAAATAGAATTGCCGGTGAGTAAATTCTTATTTTCTCTGACGTCCTAGTGGATGCTGGGTACTCCGTAAGTACCATGGGGATTATACCAAAGCTCCCAAACGGGCGGGAGAGTGCGGATGACTCTGAGGCACCGAATGAGCAAACTCAAGGTCCTCCTCAGCCAGGGTACCGAACTTGTAGAATTTTGCAAAAGTGTTTGAACCCGATCAAGTAGCAGCTCGGCAAAGTTGTAAAGCCGAGACCCCTCGGGCAGCCGCCCAAGAAGAGCCCACCTTCCTCGTGGAATGGGCTTTCACTGATTTAGGATGCGGCAGTCCAGCCGCAGAATGTGCAAGTTGAATCGTGCTACAGATTCAACGAGCAATAGTCTGCTTTGAAGCAGGAGCACCCAGTTTGTTGGGTGCATACAGGATAAATAGCAAGTCAGTTTTTCTGCCCCAGCCATCCTGGAAACATAGATTTTCAGGGCCCGGACTACATCCAGCAACTTGGAATGCTCCAAGTCCCGAGTAGCCGCAGGCACCCCAATAGGTTGGTTCAAATGAAACGCTGATACCACCTTAGGAAGGAATTGAGGACGAGTCCTCAATTCTGCCCTGTCCATATGGAAAATCAGATATGGGCTTTTACACGACAAAGCCGCCAATTCTGACACCCGCCTGGCCGAAGCCAAGGCCAACAGCATGACCACCTTCCACGTGAGATATTTTAACTCCACGGTCTTAAGTGGCTCAAACCAATGTGATTTTAGGAAATCCAACACAACGTTGAGATCCCAAGGTGCCACTGGTGGCACAAAAGGGGGATGAATACGCAGCACTCCCTTAACAAACGTCTGAACTTCAGGCAGTGAAGCCAGTTCTCTTTGAAAGAAAATAGACAAGGCCGAATTCTGGACTTTTATGGATCCCAATTTTAGGCCCATAGTCACACCTGACTGTAGGAAGTGCAGAAAACGACCCAGCTGAAATTCCTCTGTTGGGGCCTTCCTGGCCTCACACCAAGCAACATATTTTCGCCATATGCGGTGATAATGTTTTGCTGTCACATCCTTCCTAGCTTCTATCAGCGTAGGAATGACTTCATCTGGAATGCCTTTTTCCATTACGATCTGGCGTTCAACCGCCATGCCGTCAAACGCAGCCGCGGTAAGTCTTGGAACAGACAGGGCCCCTGCAGCAGCAGGTCCTGTCGGAGCGGCAGAGGCCATGGGTCCTCTGAGATCATTTCTTGTAGTTCTGGGTACCAAGTTCTTCTTGGCCAATCCGGAGCAAAGAATATTGTTCTCCCTCCTCCTTTTATTACAATTCTCAGCCCTTGGGTATGAGAGGAAGAGGAGGGAATACCTAGACCGACTGGAACACCCACGGTGTTACTAGTGCGACCACAGCTATCGCCTGAGGGTCCCTTGACCTGGCGTAAAACCTTTTTTTTAGCTTTTTTATTGAGGTGAGACGCCATAAAGTCCACCTGAGGCAGTTCCCATCAATTTGCAAACTGCGTGAAGACTTCCTGATGAAGTCCCCACTCTCCCGGGTGGAGGTCGCTCCCGGAATGAACACTGCTGACAGTGCGCTTATTTGATTCTCCGCCCAGCAAAGAATTCTGGTGGCTTCTACCCTCCCCACCCTGCTCCTTGTGCCGCCTTGGCGGTTTACATGAGCCCCTCCGGTCTGACTGGATCAGAACCGGTTGGTCGCGAAGTAGGATCTCCGCTTGACTTAGGGCGTTGTATATGGCCCAATAGTTCCAGGATATTGATGTGAAGGCAAGTCTGTTGACTTGACCACAAACCTTGGAAATTTCTTCCCTGTGTAACTGCCCCCCACCCTCGGAGGCTTGCATCCGTGGTAACCAGGACCCAGTCGAGAAGGTGAGCACTCCACCACAGGAGAGACACCCTGGCCCTAGGGGATAGGGTGATTAACCGATGCATCTGAAGATGTGATCTGGACCACTTGTCTAGTAAGTCCCATTGGAAGGTCCTCGCATGGAACCTGCCGAAGGGGATGGCCTCGTATGATGCCACCATCCTTCCCAGGACTCGAGTGCAGTGATGCACTGACACCTGTTTTGGTTTTCAATAGATTCCTGACCAGTGTCATGAGCTCCTGAGCTCTCTCTATCGGGAGATAAATCCTTTTCTGGTCTGTGTCTAGGATCATGCCTAGGCGAGGCAGATGAGCTGTAGGAACCAACTGCGACTTCGGAATATATAGAATCCAGTCGTGTTGCCGTTTCACTTCCAGAGAAAGTGATACGCTGTCCAGCAACTGCTCTCTTGATCTCGTTTTTATGAGGAGATCATCCAAGTATGTGATAATAGTGACACCTTGCTTCCGCAGGAGCACCATCATATCCGCCAATACCTTGGTGAAATTGGTAATGACAATCCCGTACCGCAATTCTGAGGTACGCCTGATGAGGTGGATAAATGGGGACCTGAAGGTATGCATCCCTTATGTCCCGATTCACGATAAAGTCTCCCCCTTTTCAGGCTTGCAATGACCGCTCTTAGCGATTCCATCTTGAACTTGAACCTTTTCAGGTATGTGTTCAGGGATTTTAATTAAATATGGGGCTAACCGAACCGTCTGGTTTCGGGATTACAACATGGTCGAATAATAACACCCTCTTGTTTAAGGAGGGGACCCTTGACCACCACCTGTTGAAGATACAATTTGTGAATTGCAGTTAACACTGGCTCCCTCTCTTGGGGGGAAGCCCGCCGGGCCATCGGTGAGGATGCATCTTCTCACAGTCCAGCCTGTAATCCTGTGACACAATTTCTATTGCCCAGTGATCTAACAGGGAGTGAACCCACTTGTGGCTGAACTTACGAAGGCGTGTCCCCACTGGGCCTAGCTCCACCTGTGGAGCCCCAGCGACATGCGGTGGATTTTTGTAGAGCCCGGGAGGACTTCTGTTCCTGGGGACTAGCTGTGTTGTACAGCTTATTTTCCTCTGCCCCCGGCTCTGACAAGGAAGAATGCACCTCAGACTTTCTTGTTTCTTTATTCGAAAGCTGCATTTAATAATGTCGCGCTTTCCTAGGCTGTGCAGGAATATAGGGCAAACTAGCAGAATTACCCACTATAGCTGTGGAGACCAGGCCTGAGAACCTTTCTCCACTCAATCCTCAGCCTTCCATATGCCTCTTAAGTCGGCATCATCTGTCCAATGTATATTCTACAGGACACGTCAAGCAGAAATCGACATAGCTTTGACTCTAGGACCCAGTATACTCATGTCCCTTTGGGCATGCTTTATAATTATATCTATCACTTAAGACAGCATCTTAATATATTTATATGCATACTAGGGTCTCAATCTCTGCTGATAAGGTACCTGTCCACGCTGCCACAGCGCTATAAATCCATGCCGACACAATCGCCGGTCTGGGTAGTCTAATATAATGTGCACACTATCTGCAGGATCCCTGAGAATAGCTAGTGCAAACAGGACACCCAAGGGGAAGATTCTCAACACATCCTGGCCCTAGTGGGAAAAGGATACAACCTGAGAATTCTCTTGTGGGAAGCTGCCGTCTCTTGTCTGGAGATTCCCGCTCTTTTTCCTCATGAGAGGAGGGAAATTTACCTCAGCATTCTTCCCCTTAACATGTGTACTCTCGTGTCAGGGACAGATGAGTCATCAATGATATGCAAATCATATTTTATTCCAATAATCATATATTGAATATTTTTTTAGCCCTCTTGGCTGTATTTGCATTATCATAGTCGACAGTGGAGTTAAACTCCGTGTCGATACCAATGTTTGTCAATTTGGATAGTGAGCATAGAGAGACTCTGAAGGTCTCTGTGACATAGGGACAGACCAGGGTAGATTTCCTTTCTGTTCCCTAACCTTTTGTGCAATAAGTTTACCTCAGCACTTACACATATCCAAACAGGTGTCAGCGTTGTCGACTGAGACACCCTCCCACACACATATCCGCTCTATCACCTCCTTAGAGGAGCCTTTTACCTCAGACATGTCGACATACGCGTACCGACACACCACACACACAGGGGATGCTCTTGAAGACAGTTCCCCCACAAGGCCCTTTGGAGAGACAGAGAGAGAGTATGCCAGCACACACCCCAGCGCTATATAACCCAGGGATTACACTCTAACTCAGTGTTTACCCAGTAGCTGCTGTATATACAATTTTTGCACCTAAATTTATGTGCCCCCCCCTCTCTTTCCACCCTTTGTGTACCAGGATACTGCAGGGGAGAGCCTGGGGAGCTTCCTTCCAGCGGAGCTGTGAAGAAAAAATGGTGCCGGTGTGCTGAGGAAGAAGGCCCGGCCCCCTCAGCGGCGGGCTTCTGTCCTTTTATGTAGTTTAATGGCGGGGGTTTTTACACATATACAGTGCTAGACTGTATTATGTGTGTTTTTATTGCCAAAAGGAAATCTAATTGCTGCCCAGGGCGCCCCCCACCAGCGCCCTGCACCCACCAGTGACCGGAGCGTGTGGTGTGCTGTGGGAGCAATGGCGCACAGCTGCAGTGCTGTGCGCTACCTTATTGAAGACCGGAGTCTTCAGCCGCCGATTTTCTCCTGGTTCTTCCGTCTTCTGGCTCTGCAAGGGGGACGGCGGCGCGGCTCTGGGACCGGACGACCGAGGCTGGGCCTGTGTTCGATCCCTCTGGAGCTAATGGTGTCCAGTAGCCTTAGAAGCCCAAGCTAGCTGCAAGCAGGTAGGTTCGCTTCTCTCCCCTCAGTCCCACGAAGCAGTGAGTCTGTTGCCAGCAGATCTCACTGAAAATAAAAAACCTAACAAATACTTTCTTTCTAGGAAGCTCAGGAGAGCCCCTAGAGTGCATCCAGCTCTGGCCGGGCACAGATACTAACTGAGGTCTGGAGGAGGGGCATAGAGGGAGGAGCCAGTGCACACCAGATAGTACCTAATCTTTCTTTTAGAGTGCCCAGTCTCCTGCGGAGCCCGTCTATACCCCATGGTCCTTACGGAGTACCCAGCATCCACTAGGCCGTCAGAGAAATAGGCAAAACCAGTGCTGGTGGCTGCCAGTCATAAAATATGTTTCCAAACAGAAGCAAATCTTGTCCCTCACCATACAACTGACCCTAAGGATGACATATCAACGCGATCTACTTAATGTAATATTTCTTTCTAAATTTCTCAATAAGAAATTTTTGGCCTAGGGGTGCCGTGAAAAAAATTCTGATATTCTAGGGCGCCGTGATTCAAAAAAGTTTGGAAACCACTGTCTTAGACAATAGGTCAACAGGGTCAGAAGGTCGACATGAAAAAGACAGTACAAAAGGTCGACAGGCTCAAAAGGGCGACAAAAAACGGGTCGTCATCCTGTTTGTAAGCAACGTTTTGGTTTATTTCCAACCGCCTGCCTGACGACCTGTTCATTTTAAATGTTAAGATCGAGAGTGCCACTTGCCCTGGAAACTATACAACGTACGTGAGTACCTAAGAAGGCACCGGGCCATTTGTAATCTCTTCATTTCCTGTGGAGTGCCGAGTATCTGCATACACTATAATACACTCATATATATATATATATATACACTCAAGACAACCACTCCATCTGCTCAGGTGGTGCCCCTCAAATGATATATATAATCCAGTCCAAAAAGGCAGGCACTCCGAGACTGTGTTAAATGCAAAATTTCTTTTGTATTGAGATATACATCAAATGTTTTCGGAGCCTCAGCCCCGTCCTCAGGACAATACAAATTCTAGAATTTGTATTGTCCTGAGGACGGGGCTGAGGCTCCGAAAACATTTGATGTATATCTCAATACAAAAGAAATTTTGCATTTAACACAGTCTTGGAGTGCCTGCCTTTTTGGACTGTATATATATATATATATATATATATATATATATATATATATATCTATCTGAGGGGGCGCACAGAGATCTCACAGCATCAGGCCCCAAGGTTTCTGTTGCCGGCCCTGTAGATAGAAAGATAGATAGATAGATAGATAGATAGATAGATAGATAGATAGATAGATAGACAGATAATGTGGGAAAGATTTATCATAGCTTAATGAGAGGTTTAGGGGCTTGTTTATCAAACAAGTTATAACTATTTAAAGCTTGTTGTGTTTGATAAATGGTGCTCAGCACCTAAAGGCCAGTACTCACTGGCCGCTGCGGGAGAGATATGTACTGAGCGAACCGCTCAGCACACATCTCTCCCGGCGCTCAGCACAGCGCGATCTGTGCTGAGCGTGCGGGGGGAGACGGGGGGGGCCGCTCACTTCACCCAGCGGGTGAAGTGAGCGACCCGCTAGATTGGCCTGCATGCAGGCCAATCTAGCAGCAGCGATAGCGATGCGCGGGGCTGCGCATCGCTATCGCTGAGGGGGCTACACACGGAGCGATCGTGCTTAAAATCTAAGCAATCTAGTCAGATTGCTTAGATTTTAAGCAGCGATCGCTCCGTGAGTACCCCTCTTAAGTGTCATTTTTCAAACACATGAGCTGATTGGATAGAGCACTATTTATCATATGCAATGTGTTTTAAATAGCTAAAACTCGTTTGATAAATGGGCCCCATAGTATCAATCAATCAATCAATCAATCAATCAATCAATCAATCAATCAGCTCCTTCTTGTAATGTTACAGGCTGTGTTTGAAAAGTGACACTAGCCGATTGGCACTTTGGGGATAATTCAGACCTGATCACTGGGCTGCTAACTTTGCTGTCCTGCGATCAGAGAGTCGCCGCCTCCAGGGGGAGTGTAAATTCGCCGTGCAAGTGTGCGATCCCATGTGTACGCCGAGCTGCAAAAATCCACTATGTGCAGTCTCTGCGCAGCCCAGGACTTACTCCTACAGTGCGATAGTATCAGGCTTATCGGGTCCGGAGCTGATGTCAGACACCCTCCCTGAAAAAACTTGGACACGCCTACGTTTTCCCTGACACTCCCAGTAAACAATCAGTTACCACCCACAAACATCCTCTTCCTGTCAATCACCTTGCGAACGCTCGTGCAATCAGAAGTTTCGCACCATCATGTCGCTGACCGGCGATGCCCTTTGTTGTTGTCCAATGCGTGTACGCATTGTGGTGCAAACTCATGCGCAGTTATGACCTGATCGCCCGCTGAGTGAAAATGCACAGCAGCGATCGGGTCTGAATCCCCCTCTTTATCTCTATTCATTTTATCTCACTCCAAGTTTTTATAAATCTCCCCGATGAGATAGATAGATAGATAGATAGATAGATAGATAGATAGATAGATAGATAGATAGATAGATAGATAGATAGATAGATAGATAGATAGATAGATAATAGATATTTTCTACAGATAGGTGACAGTCTCAGTTATCCAGGTCTTGCTGGCAGCGCTATTGAACAGCTTAATCCCAATTTGTAATATGAAGCAGTTTTATTTCTCTAGTAATAACTGTAGATTTATTCGTTAATGTAACTTTATTTTCTGTATTTTAGGTCATTCTTTAAGATTTCACAGAAGGCGGTCTTCCCGGTATAGGTAAGAAAATCCTCTTTTTAGACCAAGCCCTACAAGCATGGAAGTTTCTGAGAAATTGTGGTTTACAATTCAATGATCATTTTATGTTTTAACCATGTTGTCCGGTGCTTTTTCCTTGAAGTCTCATATACTGTTAAGCTGGCCACATACTAGACAACATTTTAAATGAATTTGCAGCTACCGACCGATCATCATGACAATTTCTTAAAATCGTCCCGTGTGTACATACTACATCGTTAGCGATGCGCGCTCCTGCGGGTCACTAGCGGCATCCCCCGTCGTCTCTAAGGGGTCTATTTACTAAGCCTTGGATGGAGATAAAGTCGCTGGAGATAAAGTACCAGCCAATCAGCACCTAACTGCCACACCACAGGCTGTGTTTAAAAAATGACGGTTAGGAGCTGATTGGCTGGTACTTTATCTCCATCCACTTTATCTCCATCCAAGGCTTAGTAAATAGACCCCTGTATGTAGCTCAATCTGGGGATGTCGCTAGCAATGCTATGCTTATGGCCCCGCTCGCATGGCCCCGTCACTTTGTTGCTGCCGGCATCGGCAAGCGTGTATGCAGTTGCCAATGCCGGCACCTGTCGCTAGGTACAAATTATCATCTAATGTGTACCCAGCATTACAAACAGTGGGGCAGATGTATTAAGCTGGAGAAGGCATAAGGAAGTGATAAACCAGTGATATGTGCAAGGTGATAAAGGCACCAGCCAATCAGCTCCCATATGTAAATGAACAGTTACAAGCTGATTGGTTGGTGCATTATCACCTTGCACTTATCACTGGTTTATCACTTCCTTATGCCTTCTCCAGGTTAATGCATCTATCCCAGTAGGTGCTATACAACCAAGCTATGCAGGTAGAGCGGAGGAGATTTGTCCTGTTTCAGAGTGCGTCTGTCTCAGTGTGCGGCTGTCTCAGTGTGCGGCAGTCTCAGAGTGCGTCTGTCTCAGTGTGCGACTGTCTCAGTGTGTGGCTGTGTCAGAATGTGGCTGTTTCAGGGTGTGATTGTCTCAGAGTGTAACTCCCAGAGTGCAACTGTCTCAGAGTGATATTGTCTCAGAATAGTAACAAGGTAACATTAGTAACATAGTTAATGAGGTTGAAAAGAGGCAAAATGCCCATCGGGTTCAACCTGTATTCTGTATTAAGCTGAGCTCACTACCATGTCCCTGCTGAAGTAAAATTTTTAGGATTAATTAACAACTATAATTCATGTACCTCCCAGTTTATCAATGTATTTTTTTTTTTAAAATGCTATAACCTTGGATATATTTTTTAGTTAGAAATGTATCCAATTAAATGTATTTAACGAGTCCGCTATTACCACCTCCTCGGGCAGGGAGTTCCAAATCTTTATTGCCCTAACTGTGAAGAACCCTTTCCTACGTTGTGTGAGGAATTTTTTCTCCTCTAGCCTCAGCGAGTGCCCACGGGTCCTATAGAGTTTTTTTTAATGAACATATCCCTTGATAACTCCTTGTATTGTCCCTTTACATATTTGAAGATATTAATAATGTCTCCTCTTAGATGTCTCTTTTCTAGAGTATACATATTCAACCTAGTAAGTCTTTCTTTGTAATCCAGTGCCTCTAGCCCTTTAATCAATTTAGTAGCTCACCTTTGAACTCTTTCGATTTCCCAGATATCTTTTTTATAATGTGGTGCCCAAAACTGAACACAATATTCCAGGTGCGGATGTACCAATGATATGTACAGCGGCAGGATTACACTCTCGTCCATTGCTTCAATTCCCCGTTTTATGCATGCTAGCACCTTACTTGCACTTTGACATTGTGAACTGTTATTAAGCTTATTATCTACGAGTACCCCCAAGTCTTTTTCCACTAATGTTACCCCTAGATTTTCCCCATTTAATGTGTAGGATGCTAGTTTATTCTTTGTCCAAAAATGCATAACTTTGCATTTTTCTATATTAAACCTCATTCTCCATTTAGATGCCCAAATTTCTAGTTTAAATAAGTAATTCTGTAGAGACTCCACATCGATTCCTGAATTAATTACCCTACATAATTTAGTATCATCAGCAAAGATTGACACGGTGCTTTCCAGGCCTGTTCCTAGGTCATTAATAAATATATTGAACAATAGAGGCCCTAGTACGGACCCTTGTGGTATTCCGCTGACTGCTGTTGCTCAGCTGGAGAACATCCCATTGACCACTACTCGGTATTCCCTGTTATCCAGCCAATTACTTATCCATGTACAAATAGTTTTTCATAGGCCAAGCTCCATTAATTTGACAATCAGTCTCCTGTGTGGCACTGTACTGGAGGCTTTTACAAAATCTAAATAGACCACATCCACCGCTTTCCCCTGGTCAAGATTGTCGCTCACTTCCTTTTAGAAACTAATTAACTTAGTTTGGCATGATCTCTTCCTCACAAACCCATGCTGGTTTATGCTAATAATTTTAGCAGTCTGCAGCTAATCCTCTATGCTATCTCTTAAAATTCCTTCCAATATTTTCCCCAATATATATGTCAAACTAACTGGTCTGTAGTTACCAGGATTATTTTTACTTCCCTTTTTAAATAATAGCACTACCTCCGCTATACGCCAGTCTTTTGGTACCATGCCTGATTAAATTGAACTATAGAAGATCAAGTATAGAGGTCTTGCTAGTTGTGACTTAAGCTCCATAAGAAGAACCCTCGGATGAAGTCCATCTGGGCCCGGTGATTTATCAATCTTAATTTTGCTTAGTCTCTCCCAGACTACATCCTCACTTAAGCAAGTATCTAGCCACGTGTCATTATCGTCACTGTCATTATGGACTACTCCCACCATCTGCTCTTCTCTGGTGAACACTGATGAAAAAAATTTGTTCAGTATTTCTGCTTTTATTTTGTCATCATTAATCAAGACTCCCAATTCATCTTTTATTGGACCTACATTCTCCTTTTTTAACCTTTTACTGTTTATGTATTTAAAAAACTTTTTAGGATTCGTTTACTTTCTATAGCGATTTGCTTTTCGTTATCTATTTTAGCTGCTCTTATTACTTTTTGGCATCTATTATTGCATTCTTTGTAGTACTAGAATGACTCCACCGTTCCATTAGATTTAAATGCTTTGAAAGCACGCCTCTTTGTAACCATTTCTTCCTTGACCTTCTTATTAAGCCAGATCGGTTTGAGTTTGATACTCCTGCATTTATTGGCCATGGGAATGAATTTGCGAATGTTGCTATAAAGCCACCCTTTTAAAGCCTCTTCCATTTCCGTAGTATTCTTACCATGAAACAAAACTTCCCAGTCAATGTCGTTTAGTGCACGTCTCAGCATACTAAAGTTAGTTTTTCTAAAGTTAAATGTTTTGATTGATCCCTTATAGCTATGTTTCTTGAAACTGGATGTCCCCTAATCCCTCAGCTTTTTCAATTTGCTGCAAGAGTTGTTCTTCCTCTTGTATGCTAACATCTGGCTGTTTGTAGAACGTGCCTATGACAATTTTTTTAGCATCAGTACCCCCACTTGAGATTTCATAGCGACTCCATATTATCTCCTGTCCCTTCATAAATAACCTCCTTTAAGTACGGTTTTAGAGATGGTTTTACATAAAGACATACACCTCCACCCCTTTTGTTAGCTCTGTCCCTCCTGAAAAGAGGATATCCCTCCAAGTTTGCAACCCAGTCGTGAGAGTCGTCCAACCATGTTTCCGTTATACCTATAATATCATACTAATCCTTCAATGCAAGTAATCCCATATCCCCCATTTTACCTGATAGGCTTCATGCGTTTGCAAGCATACATTTTAGTGTACTATTTCCCTTGTCCGTTTGTTTTTTTAATGGTATACTATCGTTATTTATTAATGCCTTCCTGTACTTACTCTTACCGACAGTTATTTTCCTCCCTTCCTCTCCACCCTCATCATACTTAATACAGCCCTCCTTACTAATTTCTCTGATCGATTCATCAAGTCTTACAAAATCCCCCCCCCCCCCCGACATAAGTGTTTTCCCTTGTGATAAGGACATCATTTTCTTTATGCCGTAGTGCTGATCCACAGTCGTCGTTAGTTAACGTCTTGGCAATACCTTTGATACTACCCTTGTTAGAACCCATGTTAATAACCTTACCGGCTGCTCTTTTCCTCCCCCCTACTCCACCCCCTTTTAGTTTGCTACCTCCATCCTTACTATTCTCAGTGCATGACCCATAGATTCTAGCTAAGCCCTCCCCCCAGGCTCCTAGTTTAAAAACTCCTCCAACCTTGTGACCATCCTTCCCCCCAGCACCGCAGCCCCTCCTCATTCAGGTGCAATCCATCGGGACAAAAAAGATGGCGCCTGACTGAGAAGTCCGCCCAGTGTTCCAGGAACACAAACCCCTCTTTCCTACACCAGTCTCCAGTGCCGTAACTAGGCATTTTAGCGCTATGTGCAAGAAATGACATTGGCGCCCCCTCCGTGTAAGACAGGGGCAGTGCCCGCCATAGGCGCGCAAAAAATATATAGGGGCATGGCTTTATGGGGAAGGGGCGTGGCCACAAAATAATAGCAATTCATACTATGATGCACAGTAGTCTCCATTATTCAAATTACGCTGCACAGTAGCGCCACTGCACCAGGTAGAGCCCCTTTTATACATTACAGCAGACAGCATCCCCCTTTTTACACATTACAGCAGACAGTCCCCCTTTTTACACATTACAGCAGACAGCGTCCCCCTTTTTACACATTACAGCAGACAGTCCCCCTTTTTACACATTACGGCAGACAGCGTCCCCCTTTTTACACATTGCGGCACCCAGTCCCCCTTTTTACACATTGCGGCAGCCAGTCCCCCTTTTTACACATTGCGGCAGCCACAGTCCCCCTTTTTACACATTGCGGCAGCCCCAGTCCCCCTTTTTACACACTGCGGCAGCCAGTCCCCTTTTCACACATTGGGCAGCCAGTCCCCCTTTTTACACATTGCGGCAGCCACAGTCCCCCTTTTTACACATTGCGGCAGCCCCAGTCCCCCTTTTTACACATTGCGGCAGCCCCAGTCCCCCTTTTTACAAATTACAGCAGACAGTCCCCCTTTTTACACATTACGGCAGACAGCGTCCCCCTTTTTACACATTGCGGCAGCCAGTCCCCCTTTTTACACATTGCGGCAGCCAGTCCCCTTTTCACACATTGCAGCAGCCAGTCCCCCTTTTTACACATTGCGGCAGCCACAGTCCCCCTTTTTACACATTGCGGCAGCCCCAGTCCCCCTTTTTACACACTGCGGCAGCCAGTCCCCTTTTCACACATTGGGCAGCCAGTCCCCCTTTTTACACATTGCGGCAGCCACAGTCCCCCTTTTTACACATTGCGGCAGCCCCAGTCCCCCTTTTTACACATTGCGGCAGCCCCAGTCCCCCTTTTTACACATTGCGGCAGCCCCAGTCCCCCTTTTTACACATTGCGGCAGCCCCAGTCCCCCTTTTTACACATTGCGGCAGCCAGTCCCCTTTTTACACATTGCGGCAGCCCCAGTCCCCCTTTTTACACATTGCGGCAGGCAGTCCCCCTTTTTACACATTGCGGCAGGCAGTCCCCCATTTTACACATGGCGGCAGCCAGTCCCTCTTTTTACACATTATGGCAGACGGTGTCCCCCTGAGAGAGAGAGAGAGAGAGAGAGAGAGAGAGAAAGAGAGATATACTTACCATCTCCCCGCTGGCAGTCAGACTCCTCGTGCAGCTCCCTCTGTGCAGGGCAGGCATCGGACAAGGAGGAGGAGGGAGGGGGACTGGAGCCGCAGCAGCGCTATTTCATTGGTAGTAAGCGCCGCTGCAGCATCCCCCCCTCCTTCCGTATTGGCTGCCCGGCGCTGCTGTGGATGCTGGGATGAAGGAACCGCATCCCAGCATCCACAGCAGCGCAGGGCAGCCAATACGGAAGGAGAGGGGGATGCTGCAGCGGCGCTTACTACCAATGAAATAGCGCTGCTGCGGTTCCCTGCTCCCCCTCCCTCCTCCTCCTTGTCCGCTGCCCGGCGCTGCTCTCTTCTCCCTCCACAGCACGGCGGCGCACGGCGCACACAGCAGAGGCGGCATGTAATGAGTCAATTTGACTCATTACATGCCGCTGGCCGTGCGCCCTCAGGGCAACTGCGCTGTGTGCCAAGCCCACTTGGCACACACGTAGTTACGGCCCTGCCAGTCTCTAAGCCACACATTTACCTCCCTAATCTCTGTCTGCCTCCCTGGGCTAGCGCGTGGCACAGGTAATAATTCAGAGAATATTACCCTAGATGTCCTTGCCTTTAGTTTCTGCCCTAAGTCCCTACAATCTTTCTTAAGGACATTCCACCTTCCACTAACTTTGTCATTGGTGCCAATGTGCACCAAGACTGCCGGGTCTTTACCAGCCCCTCCCAGCAATCTATCTACCCGGTCCGCGATGTGCCGTACCCGAGCACCCGGGAAACAACAGACTGTACGGCGATCACAGTCCCAGTAGCAGATTGATCACGGTCCTGGTAGCAGATTGGCTATCTCAAAGTGTAACTGTCTCAGAGTGCGGCTGTCTCAGAGTGTGGCTGTCTCAGAATGCGACTGTCTCAGAGTGTGGCTGATCTAAAGTGCAACTGTCTCAGAATGCAGCCGTCTCAGAATGTGGCTGTCTCACAGTGTGGCTGTCTGAGAATGCAGCTGTCTCAGAGTGTGGCTGCCTCAGAATGTGGCTGTTTCAGAGTGTGACTGTCTTAAAGTGCAACTGTTTTAGAATGCGGTTGTCTCAGAGTGTGACTAGTTCAGAGTGTGGCTGTCTCAGCGTGCGCCTGTTTCAGAGTGCAGCTGTCTCAGAATGCAGCTGTCTCAGAATGCGGCTGTCTCAGAATGCCGATGTCTCAGACTGCGGCTGTCCCAGACTGCGGCTGTCTCAGGGTGCAGCTGTCTTAGATCGTGATTATCTCAGAGTGTGACTGTCTCCACGTGTGGCTGTCTCAGAGTGTGACTGTCTCCACGTGTGGCTGTCTCAGAGTGTGACTAGCTCAGAGTGTGGCTGTCTCAGCGTGCGCCTGTTTCAGAGTGCAGCTGTCTCCAAGTGCTGCTGTCTCAGAATGCGGCTGTCTCAGAGTGCCGATGTCTCAGAGTGCGGCTGTCTTAGAGTGTGATTATCTCAGAGTGTGACTGTCTCCACGTGTGGCTGTCTCAGAGTGCAGCTGTCTCAGAGAGCGGCTGTCTCAGAGCATACTTGCCGGTATTGCTGCGTCCTCTTCAGGGAGGGGGCAGCTTGATCGGCAAACAGGGGGCGTGTCCAGTAGTGAGGCGGTCATGTCCGGGGCGTGGTGGTATGAAACACGTCATTGTACTCCACTCTCCGCTATCCAGTGCAAGGAAACAGGCACTGGTGAGCGAAGGGCGGAACTATGATGACGCGATTCAGTGTGAATCACATCATCGGGTCCCCCTCGGACCGCCCACTGGTGCTCTGTTGTGGGCAGCCATGGGCGGTTGCGGGAGCTGGCGGCGGATGCGGGACACTTGCCTACCTTTCCGGGGGGCCGGGAGCGTCACCCGATTTTTGGGAACCTCCCGGCCATTCCGGGAGGGTAGGCAAGTATGTCTCAGAGTGTAACTATCTCAGAGTGTGACTGTCTCAGCGTGCGGCTGTATCAGAGTGCGGCTGTCTCAGAGTGCGCTCAGTAGTACATCTGTCAGCCTCCCTGCAGTTCAGAGCATTATTTGCTGTTCCGAGAGATAACGGAACAGTACCGCAGGCCGTAGTGCTGGGAGTAGAGCACTACTGAGTGGCACTGGCTACACTGAAATTGCTGAATATTAATTATCGGGTCCTGGACTTGATAATTGTAATTTCTTATTGCCGTCCTTCATGACAATAAGAAATAAAGATTAGTAAGGATGTACTAATATACACACGCCTAGACAGGACCGCCCCTGCCATGTGTACGGAGGGAAATGATCGCTTCCTGAACATTTCCTAGTTTATTTGATATAAGTGGGGCCAACAGTCATTTGGGTGTAACTTAGATTTCCTGTGCCCCAACACAAGCAGCCTGTAGAGGAGAACCCCCACCAGGCAATATTGTTATTGACCAGAATGATCCTTTCAGAAAGTAAAGCCAAGTATAATGCAATAAATATGTTTATTATGGAGCCAAGTGCAGTGGCATATCTTAATGGGACCCTGGGTAAAGAGTTGGCCCACACCGCACACACTGCACCCATTTCTTCTACACTCACCTTTCCGGTGTCCATCGGTGACTGTGTGTGGGCCCCCTCCTTTCCCGTAACCGGCATCGCCGCTGCTAGTGTACTAAGCACCAGAGACCCTGGCACAGTGCCAGAGTCTACAGCGCAGGACTCCGAAAAAATGGTGCGTCGGCAGTTTTTTCAGAATCTTGCTCATGCGCTGTAGACTCTGACACTGTGCCAGAGTCTCAGTGCTCAGAATGCTAACAGCAGCGGTGCCGGCTACGGGAGAGGGGGGGCACACATGGAGACTGCACACGGGTCCCCTCCTCTCTAGATACGCCTCTGGCCATGTGAATATCTGATAGTCCATATGGGCCTGATTCTCAGTCAGGCGCAGCAGCGCCCGTCTATGTGCGTCTTTGCTGGTCTTGCGTATGTGAGTTTATGTAAATGCAGCCAGTGTCGGATTGGGGCATGAAGGGCCCACCGGGGGAATGCAGTGATAGGGGCCCATACTTAAGGGTGTGGCCAGCCTACAAAAGGACTGTGGCCAGCCTCTACAGAGGCTTGAAATACACAATAGACTAGTGAAGTGTAATGCGACATATCTACCATGTATAAAACAAGTGCACGGTCTGGATCCTGATCCCTAGAGGAAGGAGTGGGCACTCAGACAGTGGGGCCTACCGGTGGTTTCCCTGGTACCCCTGTGGGCCAGTCCGACCCTGAATGCAGCTACAAGCCCCTTCCGTGGTGTACAGTTGTGCACCAAAAAGTGCAAGGACTGGGATGCCCCCTTTGGGCTTCTTTAGACTCAAACATTGGTTGCACCATGGAAACTTGCACCAGCTACATGCTAAGCGTGGCCTCCAGTGTGAGCGATTACGCACCTGGGTTCACAGACAGTTCAGCGCCACACCCATAACATGGCCATATGACAGACAGCCCCATGCATGCGCATAGCCACCTCTATGTCACTACTCAGGAACTCCTAATACATTTCAAGACATTCCTGAGACCTAGGGGTAAATTTACTAAGATTCGTATTTTCCCGTTTGAGGTCAAAGTTCAATCACGAATGACATCGAAAGTGTAAAGTTGCAACTTTTTGAATTTAGTACGACTAATTTACTAAGCTGCCGTATTCTGCATTTTCGGTTTTACCGATGTCGATGTCATTCGTTTTTTTTGGCAGTGTTTTACGTGAGTGTCTTGTAAAACACTGCCGACTTTAATACAATGAATCTCAGCCGGATCTGAGAGATCCGTGCTGGGCTTCATTGTGCACCTTATTAAAAAATAAAATCAGTGTTAAAATCTTTAAAAAAAAATGCGTGGGGTCCCCCCTCCTAAGCAAAACCAGCCTCGGGCTCTTTGAGCCGGTCGTGGTTGCAAAAATATGGGGGAAAAAATGATAGAGGTTCCCCCATATTTAAACAACCAGCACCGGGCTCTGCGCCTGGTCCTGGTTCCAAAAATACGGGGGACAAAAAGCATAGGGGTCCCCCGTATTTCTGAAACCAGCACCGGGCTCCACTAGCTAGATACATAATGCCACAGCCGGGGGACACTTTTATATAGGCATTGTGGCACCCTCCTGATTGGTTGTGTGCTCCTGTACTGTATGACAGGCAGCACCCGGCAGTGTTACAATGTAGCGCCTATGCGCTCCATTATAACCAATGGTGGGAACTTTGCAGTCAGCGGTGAGGTTACTTTCGGTCAGCCGCTGGCCACAAAGTTCCCACCATTGGTTATAATGGAGCGCATAGGCGCTACATTGTAACACTGCCGGGTGCTGCCTGTCATACAGTACAGGAGCACACAGCCAATCATCAGGGTGCCACAATGTGGCGCTCCCTGATTGGATGATGGAACCCTCTTAGACATAAGTCAGAGGGGGTTTCTGGCATCCGGGGGAAAGGGTTCCCATGTGAAAACATGGGACCCCTTTCAGTGCGAGGTCTGGTGTCCGTTTTTTTATTTTGCCAAGTACCTGGATTACAAATGGATTACAAGAAGAGGACCGATCTAAACTGGATTTTGTGAGTATAATTTTTTCAACAGGTACACCATGGATTCTACATGGAGAAGAGGACCGACCCTCGTGTGATCATAGGTAAGTATGTGTATATGGAGGTGTGGATGTATGCATTAAAGTTATACTTTCAAGGTGTGTGTCTTATGTTTTTATTGGGGTATTTTTTTAGTAGTAGTACTACAGGTACCAGCGGGCCCGGTTTTCCTCCGCATGCTGGTACTTGTGGTTCTCCAAGTACCAGCTTGCGGGGGAGGCTTGCTGGGACTTGTAGTACTGCTACTAAAAACAATATTCAACAATTTTCACAAAGGCTATCAGCCCCCCATCCGCAGCCCTTGGATGGGGGGGACAGCCTCGGGCTTCACCCCTGGTCCTTGGGTGGCTGGAGGGGGGGGGACCCCTTGATTGAAGGGGTCCCCACTCCTCCAGGGTACCCCGGCCAGGGGTGACTAGTTGGTTATGTAATGCCAGGGCCGCCGGGACCTATATAAAAGTGTCCCCCGGCTGTGGAATTATGTATCTGGCTAGTGGAGCCCGGTGCTGGTTTCAGAAATACGGGGGACCCCTATGCTTTTTGTCCCCCGTATTTTTGGAACCAGGACCAGGCGCAGAGCCCGGTGCTGGTTGTTTAAATATGGGGGAACCTCTATAATTTTTCCCCCCATATTTTTGCAACCAGGACCGGCTCAAAGAGCCCGAGGCTGGTTTTGCTTAGGAGGGGGGACCCCACGCATTTTTTTTAAATAAAATAACACTTTCCCATCCCCTTCCCACTGATAAACATGCACGGATCTCATAGATCCGTGCATGCCTATCCAAACACGGGATAAAAAAGCAGGTCTGGTTTTTTTTAGCACTTTTTCATGAATTGTATTTCAGCACGGCAGTGTTTGGCTATTGTCGGCAGTGTTTGTGATTTGCACTTTTTAGTAAATGACCGATTTCTACCAAATTGCAGGCGTATTTGACCGATGGTGTATTGATTCGTGATTTTTTCCTAGGACTTCCAAAATATTACGACATCACTGCCGAGATTTTTGCTTAGTAAATTCCCGAGATGACACTTTGAAGAAAAAACGGCATCTCGGTCAAAATCGGGAGCTTAGTAAATATACCCCCTAGTGTCTGAATCACGCCCTAGAAGCGAAAACATACATGTAATTAAACCTTGCAGAATCTGTTAGAAACGTGATGTGAGCTAATATCTTCTCTGTCATTTCATATGTTATAGAGACTATCTGGAATTGGATTTTACAGATTATAGCGATAGAGAACTAGACGTCGTAGTTCCCCTACCAACACACAATAAAGGTGATTTATTTCCTTATTCTGGTGGAAATGTAATATAATGCGCTATTGTTTGTTCTAGATTTTTGCAGCATTCTATCATCCCAGTTGTAGGGCCAGTTAGACATTTTTTTTTTTAATTTTTTTTTGGGGGGGGGGGGTATCTAGTTAGGTGCAAAGTTTTGACTGCAAAAATACTTCTTGGACTTCACGCACAGTTGTGGATTACTGCAGGTGTGCGTGCTTCCAATACCCGCGGTATCCAATTTAAACAAGCTTGGCTGCAGTTTTTTTCAGCCAAAATCCCCACGGGGAGAGAAGAAAAAATAATACTCACCTGTTCTGGCTGCTCCAGTCTCTGCTTCTCCACACTGCCCGGACTCTGCTGTGTACGGCTGCTGCTTCTCCACACTCCCCGGACTCTGCTGTGACTGACTGCTGCTTCTCTAAACTCCCCGGACTCTGCTGTGCATAACTGCTGCTTCTCTACACCACCTGATCTACTGTGCATGACTGCTGCTTCTCCACATTCCCCGGACTCTGCTGTGAGTGACTGCTGCTTCTCCAAATTCCCTGGACTCTGCTGTACATAACTGCTGCTTCTTCACACTCCCTGGACTCTGATGTGACTGACTGCTGCTTCTTCACACTTCCCGGACTCTGCTGTGACTGACTGCTGCTTCTCTACACCACCTGATCTACTGTGCATGACTGCTGCTTCTCCACATTCCCCGGACTCTGATGTGACTGGTTGCTGCTTCTCCACACTTCCCGGACTCTGTTGTGCATGACTGCTGCTTCTACACACGCCCCAAACTACTGTGCCTGACTGCTGATTCTGCACACTCCCTGGACTCCGCTATGCACAACTGCTGCTTCTCCACACTCCGTGATCTACTGTGCATGACTGCTGCTTTTCCACACATCCCAGACTCTGCTTTGACTGGCTGCTGCACTGACTTCTGCCCAAACAGAGGTAAGTGATACAGCACACTGGACAGGGTCACACACACATGACAGGGGGGTCACACACAACTGACAGGGGGTCACACACACACACACACACACACACACACACACACACACACTGACAGAGCGTGACAAAGGTCGCACTCACACATCTGCAGACGTTGGACAGAAACCTTCAGCATGCCGTTGAAGTGCAAAATGTGATCAGTGTTGTCAGGTGAGTAATTATTTAACTAATTAAGCTATTTGGAAACTTCTGATTAATTAGTCATGGGAAGGGAGAGGGGGCATCACAGGGGTTACAGAGTCCCATAATTTTTCCTAAAAATATTGACTAGCTCTGGGGCTGCGGGAAAAAACCCACAGTGATTTATCTAGAAATCACGTGGCTCATGTTCTCCCATTCAATTGAATAGGAAATCCCTGCGCTTTCTGTTTCTTTTTTAAATACGCACTCAATTGGATACACCCTTAATCGCAAACTTGTAGTGGAACCACTCTCAAATATATTGAAATGTATTTGTAGCTTGGGGGCGTGGCTTGGAAGCAGAGTCGAGTGGATGCAGCGTTCTGGAGTTCCTGCTACCGAGCTCTTTATTTGTCCCCATCTCGCTGACGCCCTCGGCTATCCTGTCTGGGACCATCTCTAAGAACCCCCCAGACGTTGCTCTAACCCCGGTGTCCGGCTTCTTCGTAACCTGGTGTGCTCAGTGTACCGCGGCCTGCTCTACCTTTCCGAGGTGGACTGCTCTGCCTTTCCGAGGTGGCCGTCTTGTTCCTGTTACCGTGCCCAGGCCTCCCTGTCCCAGAACCGCTGGTTCGTGTTCCGGTGGGGCTGGGTACGGGATGTAATTCCTGGTGGCCCCTAGTGTCTTTTTCAATGGTGCCCATTACCACATATGGCTGCCACAGACTCTTGGTGGCCATCTTCACCCCAGTACACAGAGGATTCCAGCATTCACAGAGACCTCATACTGTGTGTAGTTCCTTCCTCATATATAACCCTGCTCCTGAGGAAGCTGGATTCTTAACTAACCAGTGAAACGCGTTGATATTACTTTGGAAGCACCCACCAGGTTTCCTCTCCACACTCTGCAACTTTTGACCTTTACCTGGCATATTTTGGACATTCATCCATCACTGTGAACCCTGTCTACATTCTGGTACATCCCTGCAGCTTCAAATGGATTTGTCCTAAGGCTTACGCAACATCAAGGGGATTTTCACAATCCGGTAATATCACATTGTTCCGATAGTAACTGCATTATTTGGAAGGTGTCCTATCCAGAAATCATTGCTCCATTACATTAGAGTGGACTTGCAATCGAATCCCAAAGAAGGTGGTGCATATGAGTTTTATTATCCATTACTGATACATACCCTTATGTTTTATTGTATATTTTAATAAATTGTAAACTTTTTAAGTATAGCAGACTGTCCCATGTATGTGATTTCCACACCTGCTTGACTTCCTATTTATTCTCTCTGCACTTACTGTTAGAGCATACATGGAGGAACTGTGAGTGTGAGGGACTTTTACTTGATGATGTCCTGCAATACTACTACTTTTTCAACTTTACTCTACATTTTATGTGATTATAGTACATTGTCCATCCAAGATATGGGCTGCACAAGTTTCAGTGTAACTGTGTCTCTTGACTTTCCCATTAATCCATAACCTCTCCATTACCACTCTGGTCCTTGCACAGAATAGCCTGATTCTCCTATTGGTGATGCTCTCATGCCACCTAAAGGCTCATGTTTAAATGTGTCATGCCATCCACCCCAGCAAGACCTCAACGTGTGCTCAACATGTGAGGGCCGGGAATAAAGGGGAAAGCTCAGTGTACGCTGACACCCCTAGGTCCTAGGGGTCTGGATTTGCCTGCTGCCCCTGAATCTGATAAACTCCCATCTCTGCTTGGCCTTTTGACAGTTACTTCTGGTCCTTTAGGATATGATGATGTGGTCTGTACAATACAGGACACTATGACACCTATAATGAAAAAAACAGGCGGCCCAATTTGCAGCTGTTATAAAAAGACTTAAAAGTACAACTGGACTCAACTGATCTTTAGGTGGTACCGAATCAGAACGAAATTGAGGAAAATGATCAGGCTATTTTTTAACTTTTCCAAAGAAAAGCCCCTGTATTAGGAGCGAAACGCGTCAGTTCGTATTCTTTTTGGATCCTTATACTGGAATAGCCTGCTGACACAGACCCTAAAGAGCCACGAGGACAGATACTACTTACCGGAGTAAGCGGCATGGAGATAGAGGACGTGACTCACAGTGCAAGTAAGACGGGACATCTGTATGCTACAGGCGCCAGCAGTGTGCCGAATACTGCAGCCAGAGCTAGCCTCTTACGATCCTGGGACTTTTCCTCGTATATACCTGAACTGCCTCGCAGGAGTTCCATGTAAGGCTCCTTAGCGGAGAGTGTCAGTGTGAAAGCATTGTTTTACCATTGAATATACGGGGCTAATTGCCAAAGAACTGTGTGAATATTTACACACAAACCCTTGTTAAGGGAGTACCATCATCTGATGTTACCACAGTTACTAAGAGGATTTTATATAGAGACTATGGACAACTCATTTTTGTATTTTTTTTTCCGTGTGTACACAGCTATTTAGGATCCACCTCTTAAAGGAAACAAATACAAAGTGCTCTAGAATATTTTTTTTATAATAATTCTGAAGTGTGTGATTTTTATTGTATTGTGACCGGTCAATTATTTTTTTATGAAAGTATATGACTCAAATATAGTAGTTGGAATCATATGAGCTCTTGCCACACCATTTCCTAGATTGTTATAGCATAGGGAGAAGTGTGCTTGTTTTTTAATTGTATGCACCTGGCATATCCAGGGAATTTTTTGACTTGGCACCACGAGGCAATACTCTGCTGCTGCTTAATAAATAAGATTTTGTATTTCACTAGGATAACCGTTTTTCAGGTTACAATACTAGCCACAACCTGACCAAATTTCTATTGGTGCGTCACTCTGACTACTAGTACTGTGGCTACCATACACTACTGCTATATACTGTATCTATGTGTGATCCAAAGCAAAAAATATATTTCTATTGGTGTGTCACTCTGACTACTAGTACTGCGGCTGCTTTACACTACTGCTATACATCTGTGTGTGATCCAGAGCAAAAAATACATTTCTATTGGTGCGTCATTCAGTGATGACTACAAGTACTGCCGTACACTACTGCTATATATCTGTGTGTGATCCAAAGCAAAAAATATATTTCTATTGGTGCATTACTCTGACTACTAGTACTGCGACTGCCATACACTACTGCTATATATCTGTGTGTGATCCAAAGCAAAATATATAGTTCTCCTGCAGGGTTCACATGTTATCCACAGGATAAACATTGGGATATATGGTAGTGACAGCAGATTGGCACCAATGATCAAAGCTTTCGGCCTCCCAGAATGCCCCAGGCACGTCTCCTATATCCCCGCCTCCTGGCTCAGGCAATTCAGTTTTTTGTTTAGTGCAGCAGGAGCCGGACCATGGTCAATCGGCTGCTGGTTTTAGCAGCCATAAGCTTTTAATTATTTTATTTTTATAGTCTTACTATTTTTTGAGCAATCTTTCTACAAAGCATTTTACAGATGGAACCCTCCTCATCTATCCCTTTAATAGGATTAACTGAACCAGGGCTGTCGGACTTAATCCCCAGCTGTAATGACTTAGTCCCCTGCTGTATTGTATTGCATCTGAGAACAATAGATGAAATGCTTAAGCTAATAAACCTTGGTGCATCTAGGCACAGCAGATAAGCCTAGATGAGTGAGGCTCCATCTGTATACATACCTTAGAAAGAGTCACTCCAACAACTCCCCGCCGGGTCGTGACAACGCTTACCCACGTGTAAAGTGCTTTTTCAGCGGGCGTCTGTGTAAGATGTACTAGCAAGTCCAACAGACGTTACCAGGCTGTGGCCGGAGAACAGGGAGAAGGTAAGGCATCTGTTTCACTTAGTAGGGGAAACACGAGACACAGCCACACTGTTTCAGGATGGAGACTACCGAAAAGTCGCTGACGCAGCTGCCACCTCGGGTGCACCAGCGCTAGGCATTAGGGATCATAGGCTCCAGGGGTAGTATGAGGCCGTGATCCCCGGGGTTGATGTCAGCAGTGGGGAGTAAGATGCTCCCTTGGTCGCCCCTCCCTCGGTTCATGAACAGTTTCCTCCGAGTTTCCCGCCATGAGTTTCCACTTCCGTCTGAGACGCTGTGTACTAAAAGGACCCTGTGGCAGTATAGGCGGCTGTTTGACTGGTGCCTCGGTGTTCACTTGGGTGTCTGTGTACACTGTAGGTTCACAGGGTGGTTGTGTACACTAATAGCATCTAGATCCACTCAGCATTCACTAACGTATTGATCAATCCTGGAAGCGGGGTAACGTCTCCCTGTATCCCACTCTCCGAAGCTGGGTGATACAGCACTAAGTCTCTATCTACCTTCGAGTATGAATAGTTGGATAAGTGCCTAATGCATATGAGTCTGTAAACTATTCCTGCTGTTTCTTTCGCTGTGCGACTGAATACATTTAAAATCCTATATAAGGTAATGCAGTAATATGTTTCTCCTACATACTTGAAATGTATCTGTAGTTAATTATGTGCTCATATTGCTTATTATACTAATGTATAACCTGTGACTGATTGCTAGTATTATTGCTGACTTTACTATATTCTGTCAGTTTCTGTGTATTCGATCCTCAATACTGGTGCAAATCAGGGAGGGATCGGATTGTATGTCACTTTAACAAATTTTAAAGTGATTGCAGTCACAAATTGTTTAGTTAACACTGTACAGGTACAGTATGTGTTTATCATGTCTAAGAGAGGCAAGGGTGAGGAGGATACACTCTCCACAGCAGCACCAACACTAATTTCATGTTTGTCTTGCAAAGTTGGGTTAACATCTCAGGATCTGATTCAAAATGGATTATGTGCAAAATGTTTTAGCTTTCACCAAAGCCTCCTGAATAAGCTGAGGCAGGCACAGGTTCAAGTTGAACCCAAATGGGCTACTTTTGCACAGACATTATCCAGTATAGCTGAGCGGATAATAGCAGCTCCTATACCAGGCATAGGTTACCCTATTAACCCTTACATGCAACATTCCCCCTGTGGTTTATCTAGTACAGGAATCTGCAGTCTTTCAACAAGAACAGGCTAATAGGCCGGTGGTAAGTAAATCAAAAAGGCATGATACAACATCTTCACAGTCTACACATGTTTCAGATGAGGACTCGTCAGAGAATGAGGACTCATCACACTCCGGGTCTGCATACAGAGATGAGGATGAATGTCTCAGCTCAGCGGACATACCTGAGCTAATTAGTGCTATGAAAGCCATTCTATCCGTAGAGGAAGGAGCAGAGCCTTTGTTAATATCTGAAGCACCTGTGTTTAAACGTCCCAAAACAGTTAGGACTGAATTTCCTGGGTCAGAACAGCTGACGGAAATTATGCAAGAGGCTTGGGTAACACCCAGTAAAAAGTTAGAATTCCAAAGAAATAGAATTCCTGTTATCCTCTTCCGGCTAGGGACTGTTTAAAATGGGAGGTGGCTCCCAAAGTAGATATGCATGTCATTCGATTAGTGTGAAAATCTACATTAACTCTGCCTTCTACATCATTAAATGATGTCACGTATAGGAAAAATAGATAGGTTTTTTTTAAAAACAACACATTTTCTTCTTGTCCGGAGCAATCGTAAGACCAGCCATGGCTTCAGCCTGGATGGCAAAAGCAGTGGCAGCCTGGGCTGATGCATTGGAGGCTAATCTTTCATTGGCATCTAGAGAGCAACAATCCCATATTGCACATATTAAACAGGTGGCTATTTTTATGGAAGAAGCAGCCCTGGATATGGGTACTATTGCCTCTCAAACATCAGCTTCAGCAGTAGCAGCTCGTAGAGCAACTTGGCTACGTATATGGAAAGCTGACTCAGAATCTAAGAAGGTTCTAGAGTATTTGTCTCTTACTGGAGATATTCTTTTTGGTAAATAATTAAACAGTATTTTGGAATCAGAAGTTTCCTTCCACATACAAATCCAAGCCTAGATTTCCAGCTTTACTGCCCTTTCGGACTCAAGGAAAAGCAAAAGGAAAGGGTTATGGCAAACAGTTTCAATCTGACAAGTCTGTTAAGATAAAAAAAAGCATTGGGCTACCAGGGGGCTGGCTTCCAAGTCAGAAGATAAGCCATTAGCCTAATGGTGTGGGCCTCCATCTGGGGGATTCCAGGGTGGGAGGCCGACTTCTTCATTTTGCACAGATCTGGCAGCAGTCCACCACGGATGCCTGGGTGCAAGTAGCGGTATTTCACGGTTATGTGTTGGCCTTCAAGAAACACCCTCCTCAAAGGTTTTTTGGTACCAGCCCATCTTCAGTGGAAACGAAAGGCCAGGGCTTTACAAGAAGCAGTTCAGAAGTTGCTTCAGTCAGGAGCGATAATTCCAGTTCCTCCTGCGCAACGAGGACAAGGATTTTATTCCAACCTGTTTTTGGTTCAGAAGCCAAATGGGTCGTTCCGGCCCATACTCAATCTCAAGATGCTAAACAAGTACATTTGGGTGCCTCGATTTCATATGGAGACTTTACGTTCCATTATTTTGGCCATGGAGCCGAAGGATTTTATGGTATCTCTGAATATCCAGGATGCTTACCTATATGTACCTATAGCACTGTCCCATCAGTGCTATCTCAGGTTTGCTATCCTCCAGCAAAACTTTCAGTTTCAGGCCCTACCATTTGGACTGGCCACAGCTCCCAGAGTGTTCACCAAAATCACGGTGGTTATGGTTGCTTATCTTCATCGGCAGGGGATAAGAATTTTTCTATATCTCGACAACTTATTAATCCTGGCACAGTCTCTGGAATTGCATCATTGTCATCTGCAACAGACAATAGCTTGTTTACAAAGACCTGGTTGGCTCATAAATTGGGCAAAGTCGTCCCTGGTTCCGTCACAACGGATGACTCACTTGGCGGTTGTGTTGGATTCGAGTCTTCAGAGAGTAATTCAGTCGAGAATTCAGGAGCTGCTACACAGTCAAAGGGTATCCATTCATGCAGCAATGCATGTGATGGGATTTATGGTGTTGACATTCGACATGGTGGAGTATGCACAATTCCATTTGAGGCCTCTGCAATGTCTGATCCTTTCCAGATGGAATGGGTTACATCAGACAATGAATACGCAGACTATGGTCCTTCTGGAAGTAAAGAGGTCATTAGCCTGGTGGCTAGAAACATCCCATCTGGACTAAGGGAGACCCTTTTGGATATCAGATTGGGAAGTTCTGACAACGGATGGCAGTCTTCAGGACTTGGGAGCAGTGTCAGGAAGAAGTTGCTTCCAGGGGCAGTGGACCAAGGAAGAAAGTTGCCTGGCAATAAATATATTGGAACTTCGGCCCATACATATGGCACTAATTCAGGCAAAGGACATCCTCCAGAAAAAAAACCTGTTAAAATTTGCTCGGACAATGCAATGGCAGTAGCGTACCTCAATCATCAGGGAGGAACGCGCAGCCAAAAAGCAATGAAGATGGTAAGTTGCATATTAAGGTGGGAAGAGCTTCATCATCCAGCCTTGTCTGCAGGATTCATTCCAGGAGTCCTAAACTGGGAAGCGGATTTTCTCAATCGACACGCCATTCATGCAAACGAATGGGCTTTACATCCCAAGGTCTTCCAGACTCTGGTAGACAAGTGGGGGTTACCAGAGATAGATCTCATGGCGTCCCGTCAAAACAACAAAGTTTCCTACGGGTCAAGTACAAAGGATCCCAGAGCGACCTTTGTCGATGCCCTGTCAGTGAGATGGGACTTTCGTCTGGCCTATGTGTTTTTACTGATCGCCCTCTTACCCAGGGTGATGTGAAAGGTAAAACAAGGAAAGGCCGCCGTGATACTAATAGCTCCGAATTTGCCCAGAAGACATTGGTACACAGATCAGCAGAGGCTGTCGATGGATATTCTATTCCTACTACCTCAAGATCTACTGTCCCTGGGTTCTTGCTATCACAAGCATCTGGATCGACTGTCTTTGACGGCGTGGATCTTATGACTTCCATCTTGAAAGCAAAAGGATTCTCACAACAGGTAATTCAAACAATGCTCAGAGCAAGGAAACCATCCTCAGCTCGCATTTATCACCGAGTATGGCAAGCCTATATTCAGTGGTGCGGTGATCAGAAATTTGACCCTAGGTCTTTCAGAGTTTCCAGAGAACTAGCATTCCTTCAGGCAGGAATGGACAAAGGTCTAAGGGTGGCTTCATTGAGAGTGCAGGTGTCAGCATTGACTGTATGGTTTCAAAAGAAAATTGCTAACCTACAGGATGTGCACACTTTTTTCCAGGGAATGCTTCACATCCAACCTCCTTTTGTTTCTCCTACAGTGCCTTGGGATTTAAATATAGCCCTAAAGGCGCTTCAAGTTGCTCCATTTGAACCACTGAAGCAAGTGGATCTTACATGGCTGACAGCTAAAGTTCTCATTCTGCTGGCTATTGTTTCAGCTAGAAGAGTTTCAGATTTAGGGGCAGTAATATGTCGCCCCCCTTTTCTGATTTTTCATCTAGATAGAGCAGTTCTCAGAACCAAATCTGGGTATCTCCCTAAGGTGGTATCTAATTTCCACCTTGACAAAGAAATTGTTGTCCCGGCCTTTTCAAGGGCCGGACCTTTCTGCTGGATATGCATCTTTGGACGTAGTCCGTGCTTTAAGGATCCACGTGGATCGTGCAACTGTATTCCAATATAATACAGTGACAGGTTAATGAGTATATACATTCCCTCAGAAAGTTTTATATGTACACATCTACTGACTTGTAGGAAATGCAGGTGAATGGAACAGACTTTGAATGAACTCTATTGACAGCTGATGGACAAGAAGCATCCAATTGCAAAAGAGGGCGTCAACCACTGACAACCAATCACGTATCTGGCACCAGCTTAAAAGCTACCCAGACTATCAGGAATGTAATCCTAGAAAAAGGCACGTATGCTGAAACGCGTTGGAGACCTGATACATACACAGACTTTCACCTCCTAATTGCACCACAGATCCCCTTCTCCGGCCGGAGAGGGAGAACACACGGCTTCGGACTTACACTGCCCGCTCACGTGACCTGCACGTGACGCCGACACCAGGAAGTAGTAGACGAGACCCCGCAAGCAGGAGAAATACAACGGCGCCTGTGACAGAGACGGGGACCGGAGCTACAGAAAGGACCCACGGAGGCAACGTAGGAAGCGGGACGGGACTGCAGACACCGGCGGCAGGCGCGCCAGCTTTGCCCCCGGCGGTAAGTGAGACCTTACAGCCCCACACCCGCAACCTCCAGCCGAGGACACCAGATAGAGTCTGACAGGCGGGACGCCGCAAACTGTCAGACTCACAAGAATACACAAACAGACAATTAACCAGAAGCACATAGGCCAACCACACCTATGGTAAAGGTGACCCGTAATAAGGTACACCCGACATTAACCCCAGCTGGGGTCCTTCTGAGTAGGGTATACCATCAGGAGGGTATACATATAAAGGGTGGTCTGCAAGACACACCTGATAGTGGCATTTTGGACACATTGACTGTAAGGGCCCAAGCACAGGTGTACCATTTAGGAGGGTACACTCAGAAAGGGTAGTCTGCAGGACATACCTGAAGAGGGACGTTCACTTATACGTAACATACAATCAATAAATATACACAATCCATCTTGTCTCACGGGTATCATTGCACTTACAGGGAACATAAATATCATTGGTTATCCTCATACAAGAACGAGGTAAATCCCCCCCCCCTCATTTCTATCTCCCCCCCCCCCTCCTCAACATCCACACCCTTAGAGTGCGCTGACCCATTCCTTCCAATTATCTACGTGGATCGTACCAGTGCCATTAGAAAAAACAGACACTCTCTTTGTTCTCTATGGATTTCACAAGAGAAGATGGCCTGCTGACAAGCAGACACTGGCGAGGTGGCTTTGGATGATGATTTCAGAAGCATATACTCAAGCTGATCTCCCGATTCCAGCTAATGTCTCTGCTCACTCTTCTCATAAAGTAGGTCCTTCATGGGCAGCACAACGTGGTGCTTCAGCTGAACAGATTTGTAAGGCAGCCACATGGTCTTCCATTAACACATTCATTAGAAATTATTCCTTTGATACCTTTGCCTCTCAGGACGCTGAATTCGGGTGAAAGATTATACTGTCCAATCAGGAGCATCCCCACCACTAAATTTGCTTTGGGACATCCCAATGTTTATCCTGCAGATAACCTGTGGACTCTGTAGGAGAAATAATCGTTATGGTAGACTTACCGTTGATAACTCAATTTCTTCTAAGTCCAGAGGATCCACAGGGATCCCACCGTGACGCACCTGATTTGAGGATCCTTTCACATACAAACCTCTTCCTTCTTGTACGGAAGGGTGTGCATGTGTGTTCTTCTTGCCTGATTAGGGCTCTGTATAATGCTCCTGCCTTGAGCTTTGGAAAACAACTGAATTGCCTGAGCCAGGAGGCGGGGATATAGGAGACGGGCCCGGTGAATTCTGGGAGGCCATAAGCTTTGATCTTTGGTGCCAATCCGCTGTCGCTACCTCATATCCCTGTGATTATCCTGTGGACCCTGTGGACTTAGGAGAAATAGAGATATCAACGGTAAGTCTACCATAACGATTATTTTTATTGGTGCCTCACTCTGACTACTAGTACTGCAGCTGCTGTACACTACTGCTATATATCTGTGTGTGATCCAGAGAAAAAAATATATTTCTATTGGTGCGTCACTCAGTGACGACTACCAGTACTGCAGTATACTACTGCTATATATCTGTGTGTGATCCAAAGCAAAAAATATATTTCTATTGGTGCGTCACTCAGTGACTATTATTAATTCAGCTGCGAGGAAAAAACTAAATTTTCCAAAGAGACCCGCAGATCAGTCAGAAACAAGTTTTGACATCTGGTCCGGACTGAAGGAGCTGCCTACAAATACTGACATGTCTACTGTCACTGCATATGATGCTGTCACCATTGAAAGAATAGTTGATGATTATTTCAGTGATAGCATCCAATCAGGTATGTCAGACTGTCCGTTTCAAAACTGGCAGGAAAAAAAGGCAATTTGGAGGCCCTTGCACAAACTAACTTTGTTTTACTTAAGTTACCCACCCTCCAGTATGTACTGCACAGCAGGGTACCTTGTCAGCGATCGGCATCGAAGTTACTTCCCCAAAATGTGGAGAAGATGATGTTCATCAAAATGAATTACAAATTCCACGAGGAAGACCTTTTCCAGCAATTACCTCCAAAAAGTACAGAGGAACCGTGATGGTGGATTCCAGCGGGGACGAAATAATAGTCTGTGAAGACGAGGATGTACACACTGATGGGGGTGAGGAATCGGAGGATGATGCTCTGTAGAGCCAGTTTGTGCAGGGAGAGATCAATTGCTTCTTTTTTTGTGGGGGCCCAAACCAACCAATCATTTCAGCCACAGGTGTGGCAGTCCCTGTCGCTGAAATTATTGGGTTGTTAAAGGGTGCAAGTCCTGTTTTTACAACATAAGGGTGGGTGGGAGGCCCAGGGCCCAAAGACAATTCCATCTTGTGCCACTTATTTGCATTATGTGCTCTTTGGAGCATTTTTTGGGCATAGTTTGTAAAACTGCCATCCTGTCTGCCACTGCAGTGCCACTCCTAGATGTGCCACGTGTTTGTGTAGCCCACTTCTGTCACTTAGCTTAGTTATCCATTTACCTCGGTGCAACCTTTAGGCCTAAAAACAATGGGGGTCATTCTGACCTGATCGCATGCTGCTGTTTTTTACGGCGTAGTGATCGAGTCAGCTCTGCGCATGCGCCGGTGCCACTCTACGATCGCCTCTGCCTGATTGACAGGCAGAGGCGGTCGATGGGCGGAAGGAGGCGAAATGGCGGCGTTTGGCTGCCGTTTCGTGGGCGCGGCCCGGCCAACGCAGGAGTGGCCGGACCGTGTGGGGAGTGGCCCGCAGCGGCTGCGTGACGTCACACGCAGCCACTGCGGGCCGGGGAGTGAAGAGTAGCTCCCAGACAACATGCTAAAGCTGTGCTGGCCGGGAGCTACTCTTGAAGTTCAAAGGCATGGCCGCTGTGCGATGCCTTTTCACTTCTTAGGGGAGCCGGCACTGCCATGCAGGGCGGACTAGCCCCGTGCTGGGCGTCCCCCCGCATGTCTGAGTTCATGATCGTAGCTGTGCTAAATTTAGCACAGCTACGATCAACTCGGAATGACCCCTAATATTGTGAGCTGTGAGATGTTCAGAATAGACTGGAAATGAGAGGAAATTAATGTTATTGAGGTTAAAAATACTGTAGGAACAAAAACACTCCCAAATTCTTTTAGCTGTTTGGCTGATTTTTTTTGAAAAAATACAGATCCAAAACTAAAACCCACAGATCCAAAACACTAAGGAGATCTAGATCCAATACACAAAACCTGAAAAATGACCCGGTGCAAATCGCGTCATTTTAGCCCCGCTCCCTTCCCGCGGACCCGCGAATTGCGACATTTCTCGTAGTGGGGGCGGGGCTTAGTGATGTCACAGTCCGCCCTGCCCCCCGAAGACACCTGCAGTGTCTCCTCTCCGGGCTTTTCCCGGAGAGGAGAAATACAATGTCGGTAAGTATGTAACAGGTCATACCTCTGTGGATCTCACATTGCCTGCAATATTATAAATCTCCAATAAGTTAATGCTAAAATGTTGTCTATAGTTACAGATACACCCATCATAGTGGAGACGAAACCGGATATTAGAGGTGAGTGTTGGAGTATTTATATCCTTCTTAGTACACTTAGTGATATTGTAATATGCATAAAACTATTTAAAATAATATATGTATAAAATGAAGTTCTGATGTAATCGCTTATAATCAGTGAATTCTGGAGTCATCTCCTATAATGAGTTCTGATATCATTGATTATGCAATCAGCGAGTTCTGATTTATTTGATCATTATCAGTGAGTTCTATCATCTCTTATAATCAGTGAGTTATGATGTCATCACTTATATACCGTGAAGTGTGGTGTCATCTCTTATAATCAGTGAGTTATGATGTCATCACTTATATACCGTGAAGTGTGGTGTCATCTCTTATAATCAGTGAGTTTTGATGTAGATATGGCAGTGGTCATTAGGAAAATGTTTATTATAAGGAACAACTCATCTCCTGCTGCAAAATATTTTGGATGCCTAAAGTCAACTTTTATTCATGTGACCTTAATAATATATAAATGACGACTTCTCTTTTATATGGTGCCAGAAGTCATTGGTGGCTTCCGATATCTGTATAACTTACAGTAGGGAATGCAGTAACTCCTATATCTGCTATATAAGGAGCTGCTGTGAACATTGCACAGGCACAGTAGGAGCCCCCTCCCCCATAGGCGTGCGCAGGACATTTTATTAGGGGGTGCCCGATTAGAAGGGCGTGTCTAGCACCACCTATCAGGTGTGTCTACCACCACATACTGGCACTCAATGCAAACTAAATAATATAGAGAATTGATGCACAGATTTTATATATATATATATATATATATATATATATATAAAATCTGTTACATTTGTATATTTTATCACCATAGATTATATCCTAATCTCTTGAAATATATATTGTTATTGAATTTGAAATTGTCCTCCTCCAAGAGGAACGCTGTATTCTGTGGCGTTGGCACATGATGAGGAGAGAGAGAGCGTGGGTGGGAGCATGAGCGGGCATGCACGCGGCATGACATCATCACGACACATCCCACAGTTTAGAGGAACTGGGAGTAGGATTACGTCAGTGATGCTGCACCATGCAAATGAATGACAGCCAGACTGAGCAGAGGGGGTGACGGGCGCAATGGGCGGGAGGACAGAAATGAGCACACTCTGCGATCGCCGATACTGTAGCAGCAGCAGGTGTGTGTGAGGGGGTGACAGACATTAGGGGGGTGCCTGTGCGCACCGGGAACCCCCCCCTGCGCAGGCCCATGCCCTCCCAGCATGCAGCTCCCCCTCCCTCCTGATACTGCCATGTGATATATACAAGGGCGTAGCCAGTGGCGTAACTACTGTCCCCGCAGTCCTCGCGGTGGCTTGGGGGCGAGGGGCGCCACTGATTTAGAACAGATTGAAATGCGGTCTCCTCTCCCTCCCTGCGGTGCCTGCTCCCCCGGCCCCCCCCCCCTATGTGTTGGAGGGACACGAGCGCATTGCACGTCTCTCCTGTGTCCCTCCTGGCTCTCCCCCGGCTGGTCTAAGGAAGCATGTGCCGTTCGTGAGCTCTGATTGGCTCACGAACGGCACTTCCTTTATTAGACCAGCCGGGGGAGAGCCAGGAGGGACACAGGAGAGACGCGCGATGCGCTCGTGTCCCTCCAACACATAGGGGGGGGGGGGGGAGCAGGCACTGGGGCATATACCCGGCACTGGGGACATATACCTGCACTGGGGGGGAAGATCTGGCACTGGGGACATATACCTGGCAGTGGGGGGGCATATACCCGGCACTGGGGGGGGGGCATATACCTGGCACTGGGGGCATGTACCTGGCACTGAAGGCATATACCCGGCACTGGGGGGGGCATATACCCAGCACTGGAGGCATATACCTGGCACTGGGGAGGAAGCAGGCACTGGGGGGGAATATCTGGCACTGGGGGCATGTACCTGGCACTGGGGGCATATACCCGGCACTAGGGGGGCATATACCCAGCACTGGGGGCATATACCCGGCACTGGGGGCATATACCTGGCACTGGGGGGGAAGCAGGCACTGGGGGGGGGGTATCTGGCACTGGGGCATATACCTGGCACTGGGGGGGCATATAACTGGCACTGGGGGGGGCATGTACCTGGCACTGGGGGTATACCTGGCACTGGGGGCATATACCTGGCACTGGGGGGGAATATCTGGCACTGTGGGAGAATATCTGGCACTGGGGGGGCATATACCTGGCACTGGGGGCATATACCTGGCACTGGGGGGGCATATACCTGGCACTGGGGGAATATACCTGGCACTGGGGGGGCATATACCCGGCACTGGGGGCATATACCCGGGACTGGGGGGCATATACCTGGCACTGGAGGGGGAAGCAGGCACTGTGGGGGAATATCTGGCACTGGGTGCATATACCTGGCACTGTGGGGGAATATCTGGCACTGGGAGCATATGTGGCACGGCCCTAGCAACAAGCACTACCCACTAGCAATGAGCATGACACCCAGTGCATCAAACCCCTGGCAACGAGCATGACATCCTGGCACCGTGCATGGAACCAAGTGCATGAAACCCCTGGCAACGAGCATGACATCCTGGCACCGTGCATGGAACCAAGTGCATGAAACCCCTGGCAACAAGCAGGTAATTTAAAAGTAATTGGAAGCCTTACTGTAGAACTTTATCTGTAATGGGCATTACGGTGTGTGGCATAATGTATCACGGACATTGCAGTGTGTGTCATAATGTATCTGGCATTACGGTGTGTTGTATACTATGTCACGGGCATTGTGGTATGTGGTATAATGTCTCAGGATCATTGTGGTGTGTGTCATACTGTGTCACAGACATTGTATGTGCTATAATGTATCAGGGGCATTGCAGTGTGTAGCATAATGTATAACGGGCATTGCGATTCCTGGCATAATGTGTCACACGCATTACGGTGTGTGGCATAATGTGTCACAGGCATTACGGTGTGTGGCATAATGTGTCGGGGGCATTACGGTGTGTGGCATAATGTGTCGGGGGCATTACAGTGTGTGGCATAATGTGTAGGGGGCATTACGGTGTGTGCATATTGTGTCATGTGCATTATTGTCAGTGATCGCAAAAACGCGCTATAGCGCGTATTTTACCCAGAAACAGCCGCCCGACTCACATTTAGAAGATGAGCGGGTCCCACAGGACGCGCTCATCTGAATATGTGTTTGCATGTGTTAAGCCTGTCAGCGGAATGCAGGAGGTGACTGGCTGTTTCCTCGGCCAATCACCTCCTGTAGTCTCCATCCAATCACAGCCTGCAGCATCTCCCGCTTTGAATCCTGCTCCCCGCCAGCACATGAATCTGTGCTGCAGGGCTGACAGACTGGCCCCGCTCATCCGGCTCCACTGCCGCTCTGCCGCCAGCACCCTCCTCTGCGACTGGGAGTACAGCTCCGGATCTGCCCGCCGCCACCCCCTACCCGGGACCCGCTCAACGCCCCACCGAGACCCGACAACTACCTTCCAGCAGGAGCCGGCCGGGCTGCGCAGCTCCCGCTGTAGGTAAGCAGTAGACAGTGCTGCATCGCCCCGCTTCACCTGGAATAGCTGGTGCAGATGCGGGATGTCCGGGGGCTGCAAGCTCCGTGTGTGCAATGTGAGGCCGCTCAGAGTGTCAGGGCCTCACTGACACCATTTTTCTGACAGCACAGTGCAGTGAGTGCACTGGCACAAGTAGCCAGCCTGCGCCGCAGCATGAAGGAGCTATCTGTGAAATCGCAAGCAGAGGCTGGCAAGAAGGAGCTCCTCCGATCGCTTCCCCTGACGGGCTGGCCACTGCTAAATATACCAGTAATCAGTACAACTGTGCAGTGACACTGACTTTCCCATTGCACCTGGGGCTCCACTACTTTGACACAGTAGGAACTGATTATCGGTATATTTAGCAGTGGCCAGCCCGTCAGGGGAAGCGATTGGACGAGCTCTTTCTTGCCAGAGAACAGCCTCTGCTTGCGATTTCACATAGAGCTCCTCCAGGCTGCGGCTACTACAGGCGCAGGCTGGCTACTTGTGCCAGTGCACTCACTGCACTGTGTTGTCAGAAAAAATTGTGAGTGTCAGTGAGTTGCTGCTGGGGGCGGAACCACTTGTGTCAAACGGCCCCTTCGTGCAACTGGAGGTGATAAGTGAGTGGTTACTGCAATGTGCCTCAGTGCTCTACCAGGCGCATTGTGTATAATAACGTGTTCTACCTGGCGCAATGTGTATAATAACGTGTTCTACCTGGCGCAATGTGTATGATAACGTGTTCTACCTGGCGCAATATGTATGATAACGTGCTCTACCAAGTGCAATGTGTATAATAACGTGCTCTACCAGGCGCATTGTGTATAATAACGTGCTCTACCAGGCGCATTGTGTATAATAACGTGTTCTACCTGGCGCAATGTGTATAATAACGTGTTCTACCTGGCGCAATGTGTATGATAACGTGCTCTACCTGGCGCAATGTGTATGATAACGTGTTCTACCTGGCGCAATATGTATGATAACGTGCTCTACCTAGTGCAATGTGTATAATAACGTGCTCTACCAGGCGCATTGTGTATAATAATGTGCTCTACCAGGCGCATTGTGTATAATAACGTGTTCTACCTGGCGCAATGTGTATAATAACGTGTTCTACCTGGCGCAATGTGTATGATAACGTGCTCTACCTGGCGCAATGTGTATGATAACGTGTTCTACCTGGCGCAATGTGTATGATAACGTGCTCTACCTAGTGCAATGTGTATAATAACGTGCTCTACCAGGCGCATTGTGTATAATAAGTTATAACGTGTTCTACCTAGTGCAATGTGTATTATAACGTGCTCTACCTGGCGCATTGTGTATAATAACGTGTTCTACCTGGCGCAATGTGTATGAAAATGTGCTCTACCAGGCGCATTGTGTATAATAACGTGTTCTACCTGGCGCAATGTGGCTGATAACGTGCTCTACCAGGCGCATTGTGTATAATAACGTGTTCTACCTGACGCAATGTGTATGATAACTTGCTCTACCTAGCGGCAATGTGTATGATAACTTGCTCTACCTAGCGGCAATGTGTATGATAACATGCTCTACCTGATGCAATGTGTATGATAACTTGCTCTACCTAGCGGCAATGTGTATGATAACATGCTCTACCTGGCGCAATGTGTATGATAACGTGCTCTACTTGGCGCAGTGTGTATAACGTGTTCTACCTGGCGCACTGTGTATGATAACGTGCTCTACCTAGCGGCAATGTGTATGATAACGAACTCTACCTGGTGCAAAGTGTATGACGTGCTGTACCTGGTGCAAAGTGTATGACGTGCTGTACCTGGTGCAAAGTGCATGACGTGCTGTACCTGGTGCAAAGTGTATGACGTGCTGTACCTGGAGCAAAGTGTATGACGTGATCTACCTGGATCAGTGTGCATAGGAGGTTCTACCTGGTGCAATGTGTATAAGCGCCACTACTGTGTGGTGTAATGTGAATTTACACTATTATGTGGTCACGCCCCTTCCCTATGAAGCCACGCCCCTAAAATTTTGCGGCGCGCACTACCTGTTCTTTAAGGTCTGAGTGGTCTAACACCAATTCACTTTCTGCCTAAGGGCACCAAAATGTCTAGTTACAGCTCTGGTGCAGGGTGTCCTGCATGCTACACAGCCCAGCAGCATTGTCACCCCATCCCACCCATCTTGCAACACTTTTGTAGTGTCCAAACAAGATTAAAATTAATAAGAACCTTCATTCCGATGGGACCCAGAAAAAGACCGGTAGGACCCCAATTTTTAAAAGTGAAGGGTCCCTGGGACCCACTTTTTTTTTTGGCTCAGCGCGATCACTGATTGTGTGTGGAATAATGTCTAAGGGCCATTGCAGTATGTGGAATAATGTATACTGGGCATTACTATAAGGAGGAAAAATGACAAATAATGTAAGGGGCATGAATCAGGATTATTTTTCTTTCCTGTGGTGGCCAACGTCTGGGCGTGTAGGTTGCAAAACTGGGGTATAAGGTAGTCTTTTCCTGCAATGCCACGCCCTCCACGCAAAGCCACGCCCATTTCGTCAAAGCCACACACCCTTTTTGCCAGCGTGCGCCTGCGGCGCGCGCATTTTTCTACCTTTGCTGGTGCCAATTACGGGGTGCATGGGGGGGGGGCGTGGCTACCATCGGTGCAGGCAGTGCAGCTGCTATGGGGCCCAGAGCTGAGAGGGGCCACCTTCCCTGTCACAGTTACAGGTGTTATATACATTTTTCGCCATTGGGTGGTACGTAGAAGTCCTTTCAAACTTTTTCCTTGGGGCCTGCAATATATCTAGGTATGTCCCTGGACCTGCTCATTGTAGTGTGGTATAAAATTAACTGGAGGGCATTATAATGTTATATAATATGAACCGGGGCACTGTAATGAGGCACAATATGAACGGGGAGCACTATATATCATAATGTGAATTGGGGATACTGTGCGGCATAATGTGTACTGGCAGCTCTGAAATGTGACATAGGTTGACCTTAAGCACTACTACTGCGATTCATAATAGAAACTAATGCACAACTATGGGGCACAACATTAAATAAGGCTCTACTATGGTTCAGAAAATGAACTAGGGCACTATTATAGGGCATGACATTAACAACTGCTGCAGAGAAGTGTCTCTAGAGAACTATTGGGACAGGAGGCTCCTTCAAAATGTTACTATGGGGCCCACAAAGTTCTGGTTATGCCCCTGGAAATATATCTGTTTTACCTACAGTAGGGAGTGCAGCAGTGGCGCCACTGATTTACAGCAGACTGACATGCGGACGAGCGTCCGCATGTCAGTCTGCGGTCTCCTTCCCTCCGCCGCTTGTTGGAGGGACACGGAGGGCACAGCGCGCCTCCCTGTGTCCCTCCTGCATCATCTCCGGCGGCCGCGGGTCTAATAGGGGGAAGTGCCGTCCGTGAGCTCTAATTGGCTCACGAACCGACACTTCCCCCTATAAGACCCGCGGCCGCCGGAGATGATGCAGCAGGAGGGACACAGGAGAGGCGAGCTGTGCCCTCCGTGTCCCTCCAAAAAGCAGCAGCAGCGGCGCGGGGGGGGGGGGGATATCTGGCACTGGGGCATATATGGCACTGGGGGGGGAATATCTGGCACTGGGGGCATATATGGCACTGGGGGGGAATATCTGGCACTGGGGGAATATCTGGCACTGGGGGGAATATATGGCACTGGGGGGAATATATGGCACTGGGGGGAATATATGGCACTGGGGGGGAATATATGGCACTGGGGGGGAATATCTGGCACTGGGGGCATATATGGCACTGGGGGGGAATATCTGGCACTGGGGTGGGGGGAATATCTGGCACTGGGGGAATATCTGGCACTGGGGGGGAATATATGGCACTGGGCACTGGGGGCATATATGGCACTGGGGGGGAATATCTGGCACTGGGGGGGAATATATGGCACTGGGGGGGAATATATGGCACTGGGGGAATATCTGGCACTGGGGGGAATATATGGCACTGGGGGGGGTATATGTGTACCTGGCACTTGGGGGGGGGCTATATTTGGCACTGGGGCATGTGAGTACCTGGCACCGTGGAGGAATATCTGGCACTGGGGACATATGTGGCACTGGGAGCACAGCCCTAGCAACAAGGACTACCTCCTAGCAACGAGCATGACACCCAGTGCATGAAGCACCTGGCAACGAGCATGACACCCAGTGCATGAAACACCTGGCAACGAGCATGACACCCAGTGCATGAAACCCCTGGCAACGAGCATGACACCCTGAGCATGAAAACCCCTGGCACCGTGCATGGAACCAAGAGCATGAAACCCCTGGCAACGAGCATGACACCCAGTGCATGAAACCCCTGACAACGAGCAGGTAATTGAAAAGTAATTAGAAGCCTTACTGTAGGACTTAATGTGTAATGGGCATTACGGTGTGTGGCATAATGTATCACGGACATTGCGGTGTGTGTCATAATGTGTCACAGGCATTACGGTGTATGGTATACTATATAGCTGGCATTGTGATATGTGGTATAATGTCTCAGGGTCATTGCAGTGTGTGGCATAATGTATCATGGACATTGCGGTATGTGTCATAATGTGTCAGGCATTACGGTGTGTGGTATACTATATCACGGGCATTGTGGTATGTGGTATAATGTCTCAGGGTCATTGCAGTGTGGCATAATACATAACTGGCATTGCGGTGTGTGGCATAGGGTATAACGGGCAGGGCATTGCGGTATGTGTCACAGGCATTACGGTGTATGGTATACTATATCACGGGCATTGTGGTATAATGTCTCAAGGTCATTGCAGTGTGTGTCATAATGTGTCACAGACATTGTATGTGCTATAATGTATCAGGGGCATTGCAGTGTGTAGCATAATGTATAACGGGCATTGCGATTCCTGTCATAATGTGTCACAGGCATTACGGTGTGTGGCATAATGAGTCACAGGCATTACGGTGTGTGGCATAATGTGTCGGGGGCATTACAGTGTGTGCATATTGTGTCATGTGCATTATTGTGTGCGGCATAATGTCTAAGGGCCATTGCAGTATGTGGCATAATGTATACTGGGCATTACTATAAGGAGGAAAAATGACAAATAATGTAAGGGGCATGAATCAGGATTATTTTTCTTTCCTGTGGTGGCCAACGTCTGGGCGTGTAGGTTGCAAAACTGGGGTATAAGGTAGTCTTTTCCTGCAATGCCACGCCCTCCACGCAAAGCCACGCCCATTTCGACAAAGCCACACACCCTTTTTGCCAGCGCGCGCCTTCGACGCGCGCATTTTTCTACCTTTGCTGGTGCCAATTACGGGGTGTATTGGGGGGGGGGGTAGCTACCATCGGTGCAGGCAGTGCAGCTGCTATGGGGCCCAGAGCTGAGAGGGGCCACCTTCCCTGTCACAGTTACAGGTGTTATATACATTTTTCGCCATTGGGTGGTACGTAGGAGTCCTTTCAAACTTTTTCCTTGGGGCCTGCAATATATCTAGGTATGTCCCTGGACCTGCTCATTGTAGTGTGGTATAAAATTAACTGGAGGGCATTATAATGTTATATAATATGAACCGGGGCACTGTAATGAGGCACAATATGAACGGGGAGCACTATATATCATAATGTGAATTGGGGATACTGTGCGGCATAATGTGTACTGGCAGCTCTGAAATGTGACATAGGTTGACCTTAAGCACTACTACTGCGATTCATAATAGAAACTAATGCACAACTATGGGGCACAACATTAAATAAGGCTCTACTATGGTTCAGAAAATGAACTAGGGCACTATTATAGGGCATGACATTAACAACTGCTGCAGAGAAGTGTCTCTAGAGAACTATTGGGACAGGAGGCTCCTTCAAAATGTTACTATGGGGCCCACAAAGTTCTGGTTATGCCCCTGGAAATATATCTGTTTTACCTACAGTAGGGAGTGCAGCAGTGGCGCCACTGATTTACAGCAGACTGACATGCGGACGAGCGTCCGCATGTCAGTCTGCGGTCTCCTTCCCTCCGCCGCTTGTTGGAGGGACACGGAGGGCACAGCGCGCCTCCCTGTGTCCCTCCTGCATCATCTCCGGCGGCCGCGGGTCTAATAGGGGGAAGTGCCGTCCGTGAGCTCTAATTGGCTCACGAACCGACACTTCCCCCTATAAGACCCGCGGCCGCCGGAGATGATGCAGCAGGAGGGACACAGGAGAGGCGAGCTGTGCCCTCCGTGTCCCTCCAAAAAGCAGCAGCAGCGGCGCGGGGGGGGGGGGGAATATCTGGCACTGGGGCATATATGGCACTGGGGGGGGGGAATATCTGGCACTGGGGGCATATATGGCACTGGGGGGGAATATCTGGCACTGGGGGAATATCTGGCACTGGGGGGAATATATGGCACTGGGGGCATATATGGCACTGGGGGGGAATATCTGGCACTGGGGGCATATATGGCACTGGGGGGGAATATCTGGCACTGGGGGGGAATATCTGGCACTGGGGGCATATATGGCATTGGGGGGGAATATCTGGCACTGGGGTGGGGGGAATATCTGGCACTGGGGGAATATCTGGCACTGGGGGGGAATATATGGCACTGGGGGCATATATGGCACTGGGGGGGAATATCTGGCACTGGGGGGGAATATATGGCACTGGGGGGGAATATCTGGCACTGGGGGAATATCTGGCACTGGGGGAATATCTGGCACTTGGGGGAATATATGGCACTGGGGGGGTATATGTGTACCTGGCACATGGGGGGGGGGGGCTATATTTGGCACTGGGGCATGTGAGTACCTGGCACCGTGGAGGAATATCTGGCACTGGGGACATATGTGGCACTGGGAGCACAGCCCTAGCAACAAGGACTACCTCCTAGCAACGAGCATGACACCAAGTGCATGAAACCCCTGGCAACAAGCAGGTAATTTAAAAGTAATTGGAAGCCTTACTGTAGAACTTTATCTGTAATGGGCATTACGGTGTGTGGCATAATGTATCACGGACATTGCAGTGTGTGTCATAATGTATCTGGCATTACGGTGTGTTGTATACTATGTCACGGGCATTGTGGTATGTGGTATAATGTCTCAGGATCATTGTGGTGTGTGTCATACTGTGTCACAGACATTGTATGTGCTATAATGTATCAGGGGCATTGCAGTGTGTAGCATAATGTATAACGGGCATTGCGATTCCTGGCATAATGTGTCACACGCATTACGGTGTGTGGCATAATGTGTCACAGGCATTACGGTGTGTGGCATAATGTGTCGGGGGCATTACAGTGTGTGCATATTGTGTCATGTGCATTATTGTGTGCGGCATAATGTCTAAGGGCCATTGCAGTATGTGGCATAATGTATACTGGGCATTACTATAAGGAGGAAAAATGACAAATAATGTAAGGGGCATGAATCAGGATTATTTTTCTTTCCTGTGGTGGCCAACGTCTGGGCGTGTAGGTTGCAAAACTGGGGTATAAGGTAGTCTTTTCCTGCAATGCCACGCCCCTTTATGCGAAACCACGCTCCCATTCCAACGAACCCACACCCCTTTTCGGCGCGCGCACATATTTATCCCTTTCTTGCTCCCAATTATGGAGCATGAGGGGGGGCGCCGAATAATTTTTTGGCTTGGGGGAGAAAAATTTCTAGTTACGCCACTGGAGTGCAGTAACCCATATAGCTACTCCACTAGGACTAGGAGCTGCTGTGAGTCAAGGACAGGCACAGGAGGACATCCCCATTCCACCCTCTCTGCATGCAGATTCCCCCCCCCCCCCCCCCCTCCCTCCCCCGGCATTGCCATGTGATGTATACCTGAATGTAGAAAGCCTTCTTTAATCTTTTGTAGACGGCATCTCAGTTGGTACAGGTCATTATTACATTTTTAATGACAAACCTATCACACTGCAAAGTCCTGCAGGACACGTCACTTTTTCTGGAGACGCCAATCTCTTCCTTGGCATGCGCTCGTTCCCTATTCCATGGAAATAGAAATTTGCCAGCTGTAAAGTTCATGTCTCTGGCAGTCTGGAGCGCTCTCTCTGTGCGTCTCTAGGAGTGGCTCTGATTTGCTGTTTCTCCTTCTCATCTCCTGCGAGCATGAAGGTTTTGCAATAAAATAATTTCACTCAGCATTTCCCACACAGAGGGTTCTGACTTTTGTTTTACCTTCATACCGGAATTCCTGAGGAATCTTTGTCATGTAACTGAGCTGCTGATGTATCAAGCAGTGAACAGAGTGGAGAAGTTGCCCATGGCAGCAGCCAATTAGATTCATTCTATCTAGCAGTTTGTAGAATGTACTTCATAAATGGTTCCTCAAAGCTGATTGATTGCCATGGGCAACTTCCTCACTGGTCCACGTCTCCACTCTTTTTCCTGTTTAGTACATCAACCCCTTAACTCTCCTGTCAGAGGGATCACATCCGCATTGTCCCACTTTCTCTGATGCCCTGTATACTCGGAGCAGAGATGCCCTATGGTGTTTGTAGAAGTTACCATTGCATATTTCTGCCAATTTGTAATTGTTTCCTAGGAATCTCAACTGCCAGACTAATCCTGCCTGTATATATTGTGCCTTTCATGTGCTCGATGCTGAGATCTGACCGACAGCAAAAACAGATCATACTACTTCTAACTTTGGGGTAAATGTATTATAGCGGCACGGATCGTGTCACTCTAACACTTCCTGCTTTGCCTCATTACCTGTCACGATCCGGGTATCTGGACGCCATTTCTTACCCATCAGATGCCTCCTAAGGCTGGCTCAGCGCTCCAGGACCGGATCCCATCTGTTATCCTGATGTGCACATTCCCGCATCCTCTCCTGTCTCTCTGGACGCTGTCACGTAACGCCTTATACATCTGGCATGGCGTCTCCCACGGCCTCCGCCGCCGTCCCTGAGCTTCTGCATTCAGAGTGGCGATTACGTCAGCCGCGGCCTCCGCTGTGTCCGCGTGGTTGGATGTGCACCTGTCAGCCTGGCGTCTCCTGTCTCCGGTGGCCGGCGCCGCCATTACTGTTTTGATTACCACATGGATTACAAACCAAACTTCCCTCCAAGTGTTTGCATGGGCGCAGCCATCTTGGATTCTGTCAGCTGATCATTTCCACCAATCTGTTGTCAGTATTATTAATCTGCATAATTGCCTAGCCAATGCCTTCCTTGCTGCAGGTATAAATAGGTTGTGCCTGAGCAAGGAAGGCGTCAGTGCTTTGGTTGTCAAACCTAGTTCCAGTTTGTCTCTCTCCTGTGATTGTCTTCCAGCTTCCAGCTCCTGTCTCCAGACTTCTGCTATAGAGACCCGCACCAGCATTCCATCTGCGGTGTAGCCTGACTCTCCGATCCATTCTGGACTCACCTGTTTCCAGCTACAACATCACCTGCTTCCAGCCCAGCTTCCAGCAGAGTACAGCTTCTCTTAAAGGGCCGGTGTCCTTTCTACAGTTTACCACTCTCCATCGGTATTATTATTTCTCCGCTCTCAAACTCTACATTTCATCCATATTGCATCGCTCTCAAGCTTCATTTATTATTTAACTGGTTTCAGCCAGTATCCACTCCGTGCCAACATCTGTCTGATTCTAACCAGTACCCACAGCAGCATTTTATCTACAGCAGTCCAGCTTTCCCTGGAACACCAGTTGGTACGACCCTGGGCTTTCTTCATTGCTACAATTGAGCCTGGTAAGGACTTTCCAACTTGCAGATAATAAGAACTGTCTCATACCACCAGAGCTCTGTGGCCCCTGCCACCCTGTAGTACCCAGGAACTGTATTATTATTTCTCTGCTGATTTTATGTTTCTTTTTACTGCTACTGTGATGCATGGAGTTTGTCATAAATAAATATCATTGACTTTTACTCAAGTTGTCGTGGTCACGCCTTCGGGCGGTTATTCTTCATGTTACTTACATGTCCAGGGTTCTGATACAACCTCCCAGGTTCCGGTACATCTCAGCCCCTACAACTGAGGCTGCCTCCCGTCGGCTCAGGCCCTCAGTTGTGACAGTAAGCACTGATCCAATGAATCCAGCCGGAGACCAGGATCAAGCGGCCAGGCCGATGCAAGAACTGGCAGCCCGACTTGAACATCAGGAGGCTGCACAGGGCCACATCATCCGCTGTCTCCAGGATCTCTCTACTCGGCTGGATGGGATTCAGACAACTCTCCGTGGATCAGACGCGTCTGGGGCGTCAACCACAGTGACTCCAGCTATAACCCCACCCACCTTACCCGTTTCTGCTCCACGTCTTCATCTTCCAACGCCAGCAAAATTTGACGGATCTCCAAGATTCTGCAGGGGATTTCTCAACCAGTGTGAGATTCAGTTTGAGCTACAACCTGGCAATTTTCCCAGTGACCGTACAAAAATTGCCTACATCATCTCTCTTCTCAGTGGCTCAGCCCTTGATTGGGCATCACCGTTATGGGAGAGGTCCGACACCCTGCTATCTTCTTACACTGCATTCGTGTCAACATTCAGGCGCATCTTCGACGAGCCAGGCCGGGTAACTTCAGCTTCGTCTGAGATTCTCCGTTTACGCCAGGGATCACGTACTGTAGGACAATATCTTATACAGTTCCAGATCCTGGCATCCGAACTGGCATGGAACGACGAGGCCCTGTATGCTGCATTCTGGCATGGTTTATCTGAGCGTATTAAAGATGAGTTAGCTACCAGAGACTTACCCTCCAAGTTAGATGAGCTAATCTCACTTTGTACGAAAGTTGACTTACGTTTCAGAGAGAGAGCAACTGAGCGTGGAAGATCATCTGCGCCAAAATCTTCTGCTCCTCCTCCTCGCCAACTGTCACCAACTAAAGATGAGCCCATGCAAATTGGCCGTTCCCGTTTAACTCCTGCTGAGCGCCGAAGACGTCTATCCGAGTCTCTCTGTCTTTATTGTGCAGCTCCGTCTCACACCATTAATGCCTGTCCCAAACGTCCGGGAAACTCCAAATCCTAGCTCGCCAAGGAGAGGGCCGGCTAGGAGTAATGATCTCCTCTCCATCTCCTCAAGATTGTAATCTCCCAGTCACGCTTCAAGTTGCTCAACGTTATCGGAACGTTATTGCCCTCCTTGATTCCGGAGCAGCTGGGCACGTTATTACCGAAGCCTATGTTAAACGGTGGTCCCTACCCACCGAGAGACTTCCTTCCTCCATTTCCTTAACTGCCGTGGATGGCAGTAAATTTTTTGATGCAGTTATTTCTTTAAGGACTCTACCAGTTCGTCTGAGAGTGGGAGTTCTTCATTCCGAACTTATTTCTTTTTTAGTGATTCCAAGAGCCACACATCCTGTGGTCCTGGGCCTTCCATGGCTCCGTCTTCACAATCCTACAATTGATTGGACGACTACGCAAATCCTGGCATGGGGTCCCTCCTGTGCTGAGACATGTTTGTTTAAAGTGTTGCCTGTCTGTTCTTCCTCCCCCAGGTCGTCTGATGTTCCACCTCCTCCATATCAAGATTTCACGGATGTGTTCAGTAAAGCTTCTGCTGATATCCTTCCTCCTCATAGAGAATGGGACTGCCCGATTGATCTCGTTCCAGGGAAGGTTCCACCTCGAGGCCGAACTTATCCGTTGTCTCTGCCCGAGACGCATTCTATGGAGGAATACATTAAAGAGAACCTAGCAAAGGGGTTCATTCGACCTTCTTCTTCTCCAGCCGGCGCAGGCTTCTTTTTTGTAAAGAAGAAAGATGGTGGTCTGCGGCCGTGCATCGACTACAGAGGTTTGAACGTCATTACCATCAAGAACCGCTATCCTTTACCCCTGATTACTGAGCTCTTTGACAGAGTTAGCGGAGCTACCATCTTTACAAAGCTGGACTTGAGAGGTGCATACAATCTCATCCGGATCCGTGAGGGTGACGAGTGGAAGACCGCATTTAACACCCGTGACGGACATTATGAGTACCTCGTCATGCCCTTCGGATTGAGCAATGCTCCAGCTGTCTTCCAGCATTTCGTCAATGAGATCTTCAGAGACATTCTATACCGTCATGTTGTGGTCTATCTAGATGATATCCTCATTTTTGCCAACGATTTAGAGGAACATCGTTTTTGGGTAAAAGAGGTTCTGTCCCGTCTCCGTGTCAATCATCTCTATTGCAAATTAGAGAAATGCGTCTTTGAAGTCAAGTCCATTCCGTTTCTAGGGTACATTGTGTCCGGTTCCGGACTAGAGATGGATCCTGAGAAACTACAAGCAATCCAGAATTGGTCGGTACCCTTAACCCTCAAAGGGGTCCAGAGGTTCTTAGGGTTCGCCAATTATTACCGAAAGTTTATACGAGACTTTTCCACCATTGTGGCGCCTATTACTGCTTTCACTAAGAAGGGTGCTAACCCGTCCAAGTGGTCTGAAGAAGCCATGCAAGCTTTTCATCTTTTAAAACAGAGGTTCATCTCTGCGCCTGTCCTGAAACAGCCTGACATCGACTCTCCTTTCATCTTAGAGGTGGATGCCTCCTCCGTTGGAGTAGGAGCGGTGTTATCTCAGAGGGCTAAAGATGGCCATTTACATCCTTGCAGTTTCTTCTCCCGGAAGTTCTCCCCAGCGGAGCGTAACTATGCCATTGGCGACCAGGAGTTGCTAGCCATCAAGCTCGCTCTAGAGGAGTGGAGATATCTGTTGGAGGGAGCTTCTCATTCAATCACCATACTTACAGACCACAAGAACCTTCTATATCTGAAAGGCGCACAATGTCTCAACCCTCGTCAGGCCAGATGGGCACTTTTCTTTTCCAGGTTCGACTTTAAACTCCAGTTCTGTCCGGGCTCTCAGAATCGCAAGGCCGATGCCCTTTCCCGCTCACGGGAGCAAGAAAATGAGTCAGAGTCTTCAGACAAGCATCCTATTATAAATCCATTGGCATTCTCCACGGTAGGGATGGACTCTACGCCCCCATCAGGGAAAAGTTTTGTGAAGCCGATACTAAGGAAGAAGCTCATGCATTGGGCCCATGCTTCCCGTTTTGCCGGACATACAGGTATCCAAAAAACCCTGGAGTTTATCTCTAGGTCCTATTGGTGGCCAACTCTGAAAAAGGACGTTTTGGAGTTTATTGCATCTTGCCCAAAGTGTGCTCAACATAAGGTATCCCGCCAGTCGCCTGCGGGGCAACTGGTTCCACTATCTGTTCCCCGTCGACCATGGACCCATTTGTCGATGGATTTTATTACAGATTTACCCATGTGCAACAAGTTTAATACCATCTGGGTGGTAGTTGACCGGTTCACCAAGATGGCACACTTCATTCCTCTCACTGGTCTTCCGTCAGCTTCCAAGTTGGCTCAAGTATTCATACAAGAGATCTTCCGACTCCACGGTCTTCCAGAAGAAATTATCTCAGATCGAGGAGTTCAATTCACAGCCAAATTCTGGCGAAGTTTATGTCAAGTCCTCCAAGTCAAGCTAAAGTTTTCCACGGCTTACCATCCTCAGACCAATGGTCAAACTGAGAGGGTGAATCAGGACTTGGAGTCCTTCCTCCGCATCTATGTGTCCTCCTCTCAAGATGACTGGGTTCAATTACTTCCCTGGGCCGAGTTCTGTCATAACAACCAGTATCATTCTTCATCTTCTTCAACACCATTCTTCACCAACTTTGGATTCCACCCTAAAGTCCCTGAGTTCCAACCGCTTCCAGCAACTTCTGTTCACGCAGTGGATATCACCTTGCATCAGTTTGCCAATATCTGGAAGAGCGTACGATCAGCTCTGCTCAAGGCATTGTTCAGGTACAAGAAGTTTGCGGATAAGAAGCGTCGAGCAGTTCCTGCTCTCAAGGTGGGTGATCGGGTATGGTTATCCACGAAGAATTTGAGGTTAAGAGTTCCCAGTATGAAGTTTGCACCTCGCTACATCGGTCCTTTTAAAATTGATCAAGTCATCAATCCTGTTGCTTACAGACTCCAGTTGCCTCCTTTCTTAAAAATATGTGCGGGATCTCGCTATTCTCGTGAAATCCCAAGCTGTACTTGCCACAGCCATGGATAGCTGTGTCCCTGCTGTGGTCTATGGGCATCGCCACCTGCAGCTTATCGGCCTGCTGTCTTACAGATAATAGTGCTGATATGGACAGGGACGCATAGCTGTCGCAGCAATTGTGGATGACCCGTGGCTTCGCAGCCTGGCTGAGAAGGCAGGCGCACCACCGCCATTTTTTTTATCGGATTAGCTGCGTTAAATAATTGAAAAAAATAATAGCATTAATATTAATCCTCTGCATATTGTAACATTGGTGGTAATTCAGAGTTGATCGAAGCAGCAAATTTGTTAGCAGTTGGGCAAAACTATGGTGGTCATTCCGAGTTGTTCGCTAGCTGCTTTCGTTCGCAGTGCAGCGATCAGGCAAAAAAACAGCAATTCTGTGCATGCGTATGGGGCGCACTGTGCACGCGCCTCGTACTTTCACAAAAGCTGATGCAGTTTTACACAAGGTCTAGCGACGCTTTTCAGTCGCACTGCTGACCACAGAGTGATTGACAGGAAGTGGGTGTTTATGGGTGTCAACTGACCGTTTTCAGGGAGTGAGTGAAAAAACGCAGGCTTGCCAGAGAAAAACGCAGGCGTGGCTGGAGAAACATAGGCGTGGCTGGCCGAACACAGGGCGTGTTTGTGACGTCAAAACAGGAACTAAATAGTCTGTAGTGATCGCAAGCTAAAAGTAGGTCTGGAGCTGCTCAGAAACTGCACAATCTTTTTTTGTAGCCGCGCTGTGATCCTTTCGTTCGCACTTCTGCTAAGCTAAGATACACTCCCAGAGGGCGGCGGCTTAGTGTTTGCACTGCTGCTAAAAGCAGCTAGCGAGCGAACAACTCGGAATGAGGGCCCATGTGCACTGCAGGAGGGCAACTGCTAACAAATTTGCTGCTGCAATCAACTCTGAATTAGGCCCAATGTGGTTTTCCCCAGTTAAGCATGAGTAACATGGTTTAATTATCTTTTGTCACAGGACTTTGGGCGTCTGAAATAAAAGCCATTGAAAAACATTCAGCGGCAGGTAATGATAAGTGTCCACATGTTTTGTACATGTAAAACTCAGGTGACATACAGTATAGAGCAGGCATTCCCAACCACGCTCCTCAAGGCACACCAACAGTGCAGGTTTTAGTGATATCCAGGCTGCAGCACAGATGGTTAAATCAGAATAACTGAGCAACTAATTAAGTCACCTGTGCTGAAGCCTGGATATCACTAATACCTGCTCTGTTAGTGTGCCTTGAGGACCGTGGTTGGGAATGCCTGGTATAGATCTTTCCAGTAAGTAAGCATACTTGCCTACCTGACCCTGTCCGTGAGGGAGAAAATGTTCTGTTCCTGGACTTTCCTGGTAATGTATGATTGCCATCACCTGTGGTGAGCTAGGTAATTGATAAGAAAGGGGTTTCACCACAGGTGATGGCAATCATACATTACCAGGAAAGTCCAGGAACAGAGCATTATCTCCCTCATGGAGAGGGTCAGGTAGGCAAGTATGAAGTAAGGACTGTGCAATACAAAGAATCTCTCATCGTTGCACCGTTAGTTGTGAGGCTATTTACTACCATTCTGCAGGCTAAACATTAACAATAAACATTTATTTTGTTTGGAAATCCACATTTGTATTATAAGGTCCATCAAGCTTTATTCCTATTTCCTATCTGATAGTAACATGATTTTCACAGTGTTATGATGGCACGTTCTTCTGCCTTATGGCAGAACTACTGCATATACTGCTGTTTAATGGGGTATGGGTCATTGGGTCGACACAACTTTGGTCGACAGTCATTAGGTTGACCATTATTGGTCGACATGCACTAGGTCAACAGGGTCACTCAGCACAGGTTACTATTCTCAATCGTAGTCCACGTGGATCGTAAAGTATGAAAAAGTCCAAAAATTGAAAAAAAATGTAAAAACTCATGTCGACATATTGAACTGTCGACAAAATAACCATGTCAACCTAGCGACCCTGTCGAACTAATGCATGTCGACCAATAGTGGTGTCGATCTAATGACCGTAACCCGCTTAATGATATAGCAAAACTGAGGTAACATAAAAATCCAGGCAGACATTTTACTAAGCAGGCAGTATCCTTCATTTGTAAAGTTGTAAACACAACTCTTTCACTTTTCTTATACTGTATTTGTTTGTTCATATATATACACAACATAGATTCAAGGTTTATCCATTAATATGGAACACTCATAAATATGTTGCCACCATATAAATAAAGCAGTGTTTTCCGTAGATGGTCCTCAGGGCACCCTCACAGTCCAGATTTTAAGGATATCCACGCTAAAGTACAAATGATTACTGTAGTCACTTTGATTTAATAATCTGGGCTCAAGCATGGAAAGAATTAAGGTCCTAATTCAGACCTGATCGGTGCTGTGCATTTTCGCACAGCAGCCGATCAGGTCTGAAATGCGCATGCGCCAGCGCCGCAGTGCACCAGCGCATGCCAGACAGCTAATTGACAAACAGAGGCGGTCTCTGGGCGTGAGGAGGCGGGCTGGCAGCATTTGGCCGCCTTTTAGGGGTGTTGTCCGGGCAACGCAGGTGTGCCCAAATCGCGTGGGGGATGGGCCGTGGTGGCTGCGTGACATCACACGCAGCTGCTGCAACCAGCACAGCAACGGGTAGCTCCCTGTCAGCGTGCAGGAGCTGCGCTGCCAGCTACTCTTCAAATACAAAAGCATCGCCACTGTGCAATGCTTTTGTACTTGTGCGGGGGGGGGGGTCGTGCCTGACATGCGGGGTGGACATCCCCCCGCATGTCAGTGTGCCTGATCGTAGATGTGCTAAATTTTGCCATTGCCGTGGCTTGTTGGAAGCGCCTGCCACCCCGCTTCTCACCTGTCAGCCGGCAGCAGCCTATCTCCCCAGCTGAGCACACTGGCTAAGGGTCGCACGGTACCTAAATGGTAGTTTATTCATGTGTTTAGGCCACGCCCCCTTCAGTACCTGGGCCCAGCCAAGCTCTCTGCAGCCCTGCTGGCACTTAATAATTTAGTTGAATATACCCCTTAGTGATCATCAATAAATAATAAAAAAAAAAAATCTAAACCTTAGAAACTGAAGCTGCTGAATCTATTTATGTTGTTAACGTATTATGAAATATTATGCTTTAGCGTACAATGTGGCATCAGGAGGAAAAACGTCTCAGTCCAGCACCAAAAACCGGGCGGCATCACACTATGCAACAGACGGGCAACTATCGTCTCAGTGTACGCTAACAGAAGAGGAATACGAACCACGGTGGACGCTGGATTTAAGGACAAACCACAGTATCTTCAGTGTTGCTATTACCAACAGAAGGGAGTGCTGTTCCTATAATCTCAGTGGAGCAGAGATTCACATAGGAAACAATGCAGACTGGAGGCACAACCCCAGGTGACTATAATAACATACACACATAAACATAGCTGGCAGTTTAATTTGCAAACAGATATTGCTGCTTAATGTTTTAGCGCTGCATATGCTCCATAGCTGAGCATGCACAAATCAGTCACATCTCCACTTTAAGCTGAATGGGCATTACTGGGTGGCAACAATTAATTCTAAGTCATACTTAACTTGCCGACCTTCTAACTGTACCCTCTAGGAGGAAATCCCAGGCCAGTGCGGAAAGGGGCGGGTGGGTGATGCTGTGGACAGAGGTTTAGCTAGGTGCCATGGAGCATACTTGCCTACCCTCCCGGAATAGCCGGGAGGCTCCCGAAAAACGGGTGACCCTCCCGGTCCCCCGGAAGAGCAGGCAAGTCTCCCGATATCCGCGGGTCACCCCCTGCCCGCCGCCCACTTAACGAGTAAAGTTGGCGGTCCGGGCAGGCGATGACACGATTCTTGTTGAATTGCGTCATCGTAACCACGCCCCCTGCTTTATAATGCCGGTAATAGTGGCATTACACAGCGGAGGGGCTTAAATGATGGGTCCAGAAGCCACGCCCCATTCCACATCTGGCCCGCCTCCGTTCCGCCTCTGGCCCGCCCCCCTGTCACGTCACCTCACTGCCCGCCCCCCCTGCTGAGCCGACGGGCTGCTCTCTCCCGGAGAGGGCAGCCCAGAAGTCGGCAACTATGGCCTGGAGCAAGGGTATGTTTTGGTGCCCCCCTCCCCACAGTACAAAATATACTGGTAGGTTAATTGGCTCCCAATTTGTTGTATGTGTGGTAAGGAATTTAGGGGGTGATTCAGACCTAATCACAGGCGGTTTTTTGCAGTGCTGCGATCAGGTAGTTGCCGCCTACAGGAGGAGGGGGTAATCGCTGTGCAGGTTTGGGCAGTCTCTGCACAGCTCAGGACTTACTCAGCCACTGCGATGATCCGGCCTGAAGCTGACGTCAGGAATCCTCCCTCCAAAACGGCTGTGCACGCCTGTGTTTTTCTGTACACTCCCTAGAAACGGTCAGTTGACACCCACAAATGGCCTCTTCCTGTCAATCTTTTTGCGATCGCCGCTGCAATCACTTTCTTCGTTAAAGCCGTCAGTGTCCGGCGATCCCCGTCGCCGGCGGCCTACGCGCCTTAGCATTGCGTAGCATACGCATGCGCAGTTCAGACCTGATCGCACCGCTGAAAAAAAATAGCGTGCGATCGGGTCTGAATGACCCCTTTAGATTGTTAGCTCCCATGGGGCAGGGACTGAAGTGAATGGTGAAATATTCTCTGTAAAGTGCTGCGGAATACGTGTGCGCTATACAGATAACTGGTAACAATAAATTAAAAAATGGCTTCTTTGGGAAGGTGCGTGGCCACAGAATAGTACCAATTCACATTACACCGCACAGTAGTGTCCGTTATTCACATTACACCACACAGTAGTGTCCGTTATTCACATTACACCACACAGTAGTGTCCGTTATTCACATTACACCACACAGTAGTGTCCGTTATTCACATTACACCACTCAGTGTCCGTTATTCACATTACACCATACAGTAGTGTCCATTATTCACATTATACCACACAGCAGTGTCCGTTATTCATGTTACACCACACAGTAGAACCCTTTTACACATTACACCATGGTAGAGCCGCTTTGGAAGTAGCTGTATTGAACTATTTACTTGTTTCATTCAAATACATTTAAAACACTATATATGCCACGACTGACCGGAACTTGCAAACCCTAAGTCCTCAATGAAAATAATGCCCCAAATGTGACCCTGCCACAAACCTGATAACCCCCCAATCTCTGAATGAATATAATGCCCCAAAACTGACCTCACCCCAGATCTGATCATCTCCAAATGCCTCAATAAAATAGTGCCCCAAATGTGACCCCCCTACAGACCTGAACCCCCCCCCCAAACTATCAATGAAAATAATTCACCAAATATGCCCCCCCCCCAATTTGATAATCACCCAATGCCTCATTGAAAATGATATCCTAGAACTGCCATCCCAGGACTGATAATCCCACTATGCTTCAATGAAAATAATGTCCCAGAATTGCCTGAGGGGCAGAAAGAGAAAGCGCTGTGCCGCAGCAGCCTGAGGGGCAGAGAGAGCTGTGCGCAGCAGCCTGAGGGGCAGAGAGAGCTGTGCCGCAGCAGCCTGAGGGGCAGAGAGAGCTGTGCCGCAGCAGCCTGAGGGGCAGAGAGAGCTGTACTACAGCAGCCTGAGGGGCAGAGAGAGCTGTGCCGCAGCAGCCTGAGGGGCAGAGAGAGCTGTGCGCAGCAGCCTGAGGGGCAGAGAGAGCTGTGCGCAGCAGCCTGAGGGGCAGAGAGAGCTGTGCCGCAGCAGCCTGAGGGGCAGAGAGAGCTGTGCCGCAGCAGCCTGAGGGGCAGAGAGAGCTGTGCCGCAGCAGCCTGAGGGGCAGAGAGAGCTGTACCACAGCAGCCTGAGGGGCAGAGAGAGCTGTACCACTGCAGCCTCAGGGGCAGAGAGAGCTGTACCACTGCAGCCTCAGGGGCAGAGAGAGCTGTGCCGCAGCAGCCTCAGGGGCAGAGAGAGCTGTGCCGCAGCAGCCTGAGGGGCAGAGAGAGCTGTGCCACAGTAGCCTGAGGGGCAGAGAGAGCTGTGCCACAGCAGCCTGAGGGGCAGAGAGAGCTGTGCTGCAGCAGCCTGAGGGGCAGAGAGATGTGCTGCAGCAGCCTGAGGGGCAGAGTGGCGTGCTGCTGCTTCTAATGCAGAGAGAGATGTTACAGCAGCAGCTGGAGCAGAGAGAGGTGCTGCAGCATCAATGTAGAGAGAAGTGCTGCAGCAGCAGGGGCAGAGAGAGGTGCTGCAGCAGCCTAGACAGAAAGAGGTACTGGTGCAGCTTCTGCAGAGAGAGGTGCTGCAGCAGCAGCAGCAGCTGTAGCAGAGAGAAGTGCTGCAGCATCAAAGTAGAGCAAAGTGCTGCAGCAGCAGGGGCAGAGAGAGGCTCTGCAGAAACCGGGGCAGAAATAGGTGTCGCAGCAGCTAGAGCAGATAGAGCGGCTGCAGCATCTGAAGAAGAGATATGTGCTGCAGCTTCCAGGAAAGAGAGAGGTGCTGCAGCAGAGAGTGGAGAAGCAGGACAGAAGTAACCCTGCAGACAGTGAGACATATAAAGAGGGCGAAAAAACTGTGTTCCCTAATGCACACCGAGTGAATAATATTACTATATAATAATCAGATAATACGGAGATCTTAGTTGCGTATATCTGCAGATATAGGGTTAAGCCCCCAGGCCGATCGACAAGGCTTCTCCGTCACTGGGGGTCCCTAATACTAGGTATGGGCCTGGGGCGCAGGACCCCACAATGTCGGTACAGGTCGGCCACCCCAGGTCAGCACACAGGTGAAAATTAATAGGGGTTTATAAGAAGCACAGAAGTGCTATGTAAGTGGTGTGATTAAAATAATATATACAAAGTGATAGGAAAAATAATGTGTTAATAAAGTGTTAGGGTGTGCCGACCTGCAGCAGCCCACCCACACCGACACAGGGGCCACTGCACCCCACACCCACCCCATAAATAATTACGGTACTGCTGCAGGTCGGCACACCCTAACACTTTATTAACACTTATTATTTTTCCTATCACTTTGTATATATTATTTTAATCACACCACTTACATAGCACTTCTGTGCTTCTTATTAACCCCTATTAATTTTCACCTGTGTGCTGACCTGGGGTGGCCGACCTGTACCGACATTGTGGGGTCCTGCGCCCCAGGCCCATACCTAGTATTAGGGACCCCCAGTGACGGAGAAGCCTTGTCGATCGGCCTGGGGGCTTAACCCTATATCTGCAGATATACGCAACTAAGATCTCCGTATTATCTGATTATTATATAGTAATATTATTCACTCGGTGTGCATTAGGGAACACAGTTTTTTTTCCTACACAGAATTACCCCTCCCCTTTTAGCACCTGAGTGACATTACAATCTGATTGAGCAGCTTCCCACCTTGTGTATTATATAAAGAGGGCGGGCAGAGCTCCGGCATGTGCTAACTGTCAGTGGGCGGGATGTACTAAAGCAAAATTGCGGTAAAACGGGGGGTTTTATGGCATTTTCATATTTACTAACACACTACCGCAGCGTTTTCGGCATCCAGGGTATCGCCATCTCTGGATGGCGATACCCTATAGAAGCCTATGGGCTTCTTATCGCCGACCGCCGCAACCCGCCGACACCGCCGCAGACGCCTCCCCCCCCCCGGCTTAAATTCCTCCAGGCTGCCCTGGACCCGGAAGGTAGTCTCCTCCTTCCCCTAGCAACGCAGCCGGACGACTTTCCGGCTGCAGGGGGGAGGAGGAGGCGCTGGGGGCAGTCTGCTGCTGCTTCCCAGCGTCTAGCCAGTGTGGGGACCCCTGGGAGGTGACGGAGACCCCCCACAGACCACCTAACAGGTATCGCGGGGGGGGGGGCTCCGTCACCGCATCGCGATGTTGATCGCATATGTTAGTACATATGCGATCAATATCGCTGCGGTAACCGGCGAGGGGCGGTGATGTATCTTAATACATCCCGCCTAGTGTCACCTGCTGTTGCCTCTGGCCTGCCCTGCTCCCTACCTAGTCTCCAAGACACTGCTTCTCTTCCTCCTGCTCTGCAGCGGCCTGAACAGCGGCCTGCGGTATAGCGTCAGTAAGAGGGTGTGGGCAGGCAGTGGAACGCTCTCTAGCTTTTTTGGCCACTGGAGCTCGCGCTCCACTGGAGCCACCCTCACTACACCCTTGGCTGTGGAGGAAGGCAGGTCTGGGGGTGTGACAATGCAATTGAATTCCATCATTGTTGCCCCACGCCACAGTTACTGGCATTGTGAAGTGTGTGTGGGGGAAGGGGGTGCAATATGTCATTGACCACCATGACCCGATGGCTCCAGTCCCTGGGAGACTTGCCCACTCTTCCAGGTGGCCCAGGAGAACCACGTGATTTTCAGGATCCTCCCGACTGTTCTGGAAGGGTAGGAAAATATGAGCTAAGTTTAGGAAAGGCATGTCCACGAAACTGCGGGCAACACAGAATTATGTGTCTTTATCCAGGCAACTCTCTTGTACCAAGGACAGGGCTGGCACATATTGATGACTGCTATGTAACCAAGTGTGCAGGTAGGGGCAGTGCATCACTTAGATGCGTAAAACTTGGCATATAGGTGAATAAACCCATTTTGTACCGGGATCTGCAGAGCATTCCGGCATTCAGGGTACCAGCAGTCTGAATACTGACACCGGAAATTTCTGATAATGGGCAATCTGTGTGGAGTTTGCATGAGTTTGTGCAGGTTTCCCCCTGGACTCTGGGTTTCCTCACACACTTCACAATCCTACATTTAATCATTATTGATGCTATTGGACAGAATTGCTAATAACACTAACTCCTAATAGTTACAAAATAATTAAAATAAACATAACACATAATAAACATGGAGCCTACAATTAACTAAGTGTTGTGGTATTGTTACTAAAACTAAGAGCCGGCTGTCATGATCCAGGCTAATTTCAAGTAGGAATAGGCCTGTTAATATCAATGTATGTGATGTCAATATTCTGTACGATTTGATATATCAATGTACCAGTGTATGATAACAGTCATCTGTCATATGGTAGAAGCTTAAATGATCTGCTAGTATTTCATTATAGCCACGGGAACGTCAGAGACACACTGGATACTCAGGTGTGAAATTCTTCCTGATCAGAGCTAGTTTAAATACCCCAGATCCAGAGCTATGGCCAGAAAGGTGTTAAGCCTTTCATGACCAGTTTGTAAAGGATATTTATCCAGGCCTTAATTCTGCAGTTGTAAGCCCTAGCTCAGAGCTTCACACAAACAATTAAAAGATAAGGCAATTTGGCCTGCTAGTATTTCTACGAGACATCACAGTATAAGCTGATACTCAATTCACTCTGGCTTTGAAAGGGTTAAAAGAAATCCTAAAGGGGTGGGCTGGAGGGGAATGCAGCCTGGGTTTTAAATATGAGGAACACAAGCTGGAAGGTGTTCATTCTGCACAAGGTTATTTTAGGATACAGATGTTCCATAAACCATCAACGGGAGGCCTCATCCCATAACTATTGAATCCAAAGAGACTGGATTAGTTTGTTTTGTTTATTGCCCTATTTTTTTATTTTAGTTGAAATTGTATTTACGTGTGTGACTTTCCAAGTATTATATTCTTGTAACTTTCTTTTTTCTGTAACAATAAACTTCAACGTTTTTACTTGGATTACAAATTCTTAATCTTATTTCTGGAATTTGTGTTTTCCAAACCCAAAGCTTAGAGAAGTCAGGTTACCTAATTTTCACGTATTAATAACTGTGTGTGGGTAAGAGCAAAAGCTCAAAAGTCGCTTAGCCTGGCTGGTGCAGCAACTGGTACTTCTGCTGGTGGCAGTTGCCGCGTGGATTTACCACACACACTGAGGTAACCACACACACTGAGGTAATCAGTAAGGTGTCACGGGCAGCATTCTCAGATTGGCGTATCTGGAGAATTGCCGCGTCAGGATTGTGACAGGCCCTAACCTATATGATGCCTTAGGCAAGATTTTGGATGGTGCCCCCTAGCACCGCCGCTAGTTCCGCCTCTGACCCTGCACCCCTTTCCCAGCACCATCACCCCTCACCCATAGCAGTCCTCATTTTGTAGCTCCTACCCCCTATATTTTAAATAGAAACAGCGCACATTTGGACATTACGTGAGAATGTGGACATGCTTAGAATGCTGACCTGGCCATGTTGCATTTATCATGTCGACACTGCTGAAAAGTTGACATGTCTAGTGGTGACTTACCTGGTACAGGGGATATGTTTCTAATAATTTCTTGATGACAACCGGCGCATTCTGCAGCTCTTCCAGCAGTAAGTACAGTATGACTATTCCTAACCCCTGAGATTGTAAATGTCACATTATGACTACATCCCAAATAAATGATGGATCAGCAATATTCCCTCAATTGCCCTTTTTTTGTCCTGTTGATCCGTAGCTGTGGAACTGTACCTCAAATGGGTGTCGGAGAAACGCGTGCCTTTTCCTGCTACGGTATGCCAGGACAGCTGCTGACTATTGCTATCCCAGGCAGGAATGCGTCCCTGTCCTTGTGTCAAGTTCAAGTGTTTGGTGTTCCTGAGGTTGCATCAGGTAAGGAGAAGACCATTACATATAAACCTGGGAAGAATATGGTGGAGATTTATCAAAGCTTGGATAGAGATAAAGTGGAGAGAGATAAAGTGGCAAACAGTCAGCTCCTCTCTGTCATTCTTCAAGCACATCCTGTAAAATGACACATGCTGATTGGTTTGTACTTTATCTCTCTTCAATCTTTGATAAAAGTCCTATGTGAGTTGATTGAGGTTTAAATCTAGACTACAGTATGTTAATTCCTATCTATACCTTTAGGCAGTGATATGCATGTTTTTGGTATGCAGGCATTTTTCTATTTTAGCTGATATAAAGTGAAAAAGCCTGGCCAGTATCTCAACTTTATTTTAGATGTTAGGAATTGTTATAAATAAATATGTTTCTGCTCATATTCTTGCTCTCCGGGTCAGGTACTTTCTGGGGTGTGGCCTAATCATGGGAGGTGTGACCACATTTAACTTGCAGTTTCCCGCCTTTATGAAGCCCCTGTTTCCTACCCCCCACCCCTTCCATCATTAATACCTATACAACATTCATGAATTTAACTTGAGAGCTCTTTGTTATTCAGTCACACTGTCCTTTATTACATTTCAAGATGCTGATCTACTCGGGATTCAACCCCATTGCCTGTGGTATTGCAGTTAGACAGTCTATTCATTGAGCTATCTGCCCTTACGTAGGAAGGTAGATAATTCCAAGCTGGAGAATTCTAACTATTTGAAGCTTACCTTGTACTTTGTGAAAAAATGATCAGCATTGCAGCTGAGCAGATCTATGGGGGTCATTCCGAGTTGATCGCTCGCTAGCTACTTTTAGCAGCCGTGCAAACGCATAGTCGCCGCCCACGGGGGAGTGTATTTTCGCTTTGCAAGTGTGCCAACGCGTGTGCAGCCGAGCAGGCCGAAAAAGTTTTTTTGCAGTCTCTGAGTAGCTCTGGACTTACTCAGCCCTTACGATCACTTCAGTCTTTTTGGTCCCTTAATTGCAGTCAGACACCCGCCCTGCAAATGCTTGGACACGCCTGCGTTTCTCAAAACACTCCCTGAAAACAGTCAGTTGACACCCACAAACGCCCTATTTCTGTCAATCACCTTGCAATCGGCCGTGCAAATGGATTCTTCGTTAAATCCATCGCCCAGCACCGATCCTCTTTGTACCTGTACGACGCACCTGCGCATTGCGGTACATACGCATGCGTAGTTTTGCTGAGTTTTAACCTGATCGCAGCGCTGCAAAAAGTTGCTAGCGAGCGATCAACTCGGTATGACCCCCAATATCCATTCCAATAAGAAAGGTGCACTCACCAGGGACTTTTTTTCATCAGTGACTCCAATGAGCTTTTATTTACTCACATTACCAGTGCAGACATACAGGTCGACGTTTTGGCTGCAAACCGCAGCCTTCCTCAAGACATCCCACCAGTAGAAGAGACAGAAGCATACTGGAATCCCTCCTGGAAAACCCTTTATACCCTATCCAATAAAGAACCAGCTCCACCCAAGATCAGACTAATCTGGTAATTGCTGTACATTCACTAAGTCATCAGATATAACTCCTATCTATCAGCTCATAACAAAATACAGATGGCCAACAGCTCAAGGACTAACAGGAGTGACTTCTAAATCCTGTATACATGTTAACCAGGCTATAAAGCACTAATAAGCGTTGAGCGCCACTATACTTCCGGTTTGCGTTCCACCACAACCGGAAGTAAGCCACGTTTGTGTTCCACCGGCGGAAGTGAGGCCATATCTTCAAAAGGATATTAATACATTAGAAACTGTACAAAGGAGGGCAACTAAAATGGTGCATGGCCTACATCACAAAACATACCCAGAAAGACTAAGAAATCTCAATATGTATAGTTTGGAGTAGAGAAGGGAAAGGGGGGACATGATAGAAACTTTCAAATATATGAAGGGTTTTAACAAAGTCCAGGAGGGAAACATTCTCCAAATGAAGAGAAGCAATAGGACACAAGGACATGCACTGAGACTGGAGCGGGGGAGGTTCAGGGGAAATTATTTCACAGAAAGGGTAGTGGACAAGTGGAATAGCCTCCCATCAGAGGTGGTAGAGGCTAAGACAGTAGAGCAATTTAAACATGCATGGGATAGACATAAGGATATCCTTACAAAGAAATAAGGATCAAATAAGGTTAGTGATAAAAAAAAAAAAAAAATAAGGGGCAGACTAGATGGGCCAAGTGGTTCTTATCTGCCGACAAATTCTATGTTAAAATTCTATAAGTGCCGGTAAACATGCATATACTATGTCCATTCCCATTCAAAACACTGGTAATAAATGGATAACCAGTTCTAGCCCACAGGAAGTGGTAAATACGTTCCTAGGCTCAGAAAGTACTTTACTATAGATTTAAAGGCACAGTAGGGCACCCGGGCAGCGACCAGTATAAAAAAACAGATACCACATCGCAAAAAATACATTGTGGAAAAACAGTGTGAAATACAATTAATACATAAAATTAGATGCATTACAAACACATCCAGCACATATCACATAAATAATAAATACCTGGAGGCACAGCAAGATCACTATGCCTAAACCAGGCATGTCCAAACTGCGGCCCTCCAGCTGTTGAGAAACTACACATCCCAGCATGCCCTGACACAGCTTTAGCATTCTCTGACAGCAAAACTGTGTCAGTGCATGCTGGGATATGTAGTTTCACAACAGTTGGAGGGCCGCAGTTTGGACATGCCTGGCCTAAACCATATCAAAAAGTAAAAAATTGCAGTTAGAGTAATCATGCAGTTGCCAGTGGGACCAATAGACTATCATAAAAATATATTAAGATGGTTATACTCGTTCATGCCCTTTGGGGCCATGGTTTCCAAACGATGTATCGATCTGGCCTCTTTTTTCAGTAGTCCCCTGTTACCACCTGTCTTCAGTGGAGGCACCTAGTCTATTATCATATATGTCAAGGCGGTAAGTTGATGACCAGCTTGCAGAAAATGCGCTGCAACTGGTTTATCCGTATTACCATTCTCATGCTCCAACTTAATGTCAGACCAGTGTTGGGTCATTCTAACCCTGAATGTATTGTGGTTTTACCAATTTACATAAGTTCACATGAGCACAACAGAAAATAAACAATATAATCCAGTTGGCAAGTTACTGTAGGTGGTGATGTAGAAAAATCCTCTGTCTACTCTATGGATGTGGGAATGAACCACCTACTAGCCACGCTACGGGCTCGGTGGCTTGCTGCGGTCACCACAGGTTCTATTCCCACTCTATGGGTGTCATGGACACCCACGAGTGGGAATAGTCCTGTAGCACCAGTATTCCGGCTGTTGGCATTGGTAGATGTCGGGATTCCGGCGTCAGTATCCTTACTGTTGGGATCCCGGCAGCCGGCAAATCAAACGTATACCATCATAGCATGTGCTTTCTCTGGGATCAATCTTGTCATGGCCCTTTCCCACGAGGTGTGAACCTTATGTCCCTATTGGAAAAATGGTGGGAGGGGGGTCACCAATTCTCTCTCTGGCACAAAAAGTCTAGTTACGGCTCTGGCTCTTGCTCACCCTTCCTAGCCACAGCAGCATGAGCTGGGCTGATAGGAAGTGCTGCAGCTGCTGCTACCAGGTAAGAGGCAGCAGGATCAGTCCAGCTCAGGTGGCAAACTGATGCAGATGCACACACACAAGGTCAACCCTCTGAGGTAAGGGCCAGGTTCCTCAGGAATTACCCCCGTGCTGGTTCCTGGGATTAAATGCAGAGTCCTGTATGCATTTGCACGAGGTGAATGTAAAGATTTGTAGTTGATGCCACAATCATAATTAGAGGACAGACTTGCTGAAATACTTATTCTCCGTTGAAGTAGCCGTCAGTTGACCATAAGATGGTGACGTATAGGGAATTTCCCAGCAAGGGACGTGATCCGTTCGGCTAGCGGTAACAGCATAAAACGGCAAAGCCGCTGATGGCTGGTGCTGTAATGGTCTCACAGCGGAGATCCGTTTGTATCCAGCTGCCTGCAGCGGGATTCCGATGTAGAAATGCCGTAGGTAACTGAACTACCTTTTACCTCACCGCGGAGGTATGATTCCTGTAGGTCAATTGGCTTCAGTGTGGACAGAAACGGAGTATCAGGACCGAGATGGTAGGAGCCTGTCTGTGGAGTAACAGATATCCACTGCACTGAACTCGTAGAAAGGGGCGTCAACGCGTTTCGTCTCCTAGCAATGGAGACTTCCTCAAGATGAATACCTTGCTACTGAGGGCTGCACCATTTATACCTAGCTAATTGCATAAGCTGAATCTGGTGTGTCAATTAGTAATCAAACTGCATTCAGGCGTAATCCTGATTACACAAATACATAAAACAGTATATAAAGAGCAAAAATTGCTCACAATTGAAATAAAATAAACATAAAAGGTCAGCGGAGCATTGAGTCAGTAGTGCTATATCATCAATTGGGTAGATACAAGGCAATAAAAAGTAATAAAAGACCTGCCTTTACATATTTAAACTTGATCAAGTCTTAAAGGCCCTACACACTTAAAGATTATCTGTCCAATCTGCCTGATTGGAAAGAAAATCTGGCAATGGCTGGGAGCAAATGACAATCAACAATTTGCTACCATAATCAAGAAAATGGACAAAAACAGTTCAGATAAATTGGTTTAATGAAACAAACTTACCCAATTTGTCTTAAAGTCCATTTTTGTCTGTTTTCCAATGTTTGAGAGCAAATAGTCAATTGCCATTTGCTCCCAGACATTGCCAGATTTTCTTTCCAATCAGCCAGATTGGACAGATAATCTTTTAGTGTGTAGGGCCCTTTAATTAAAGCAACCAATATAAAACTGGAGAGGGGAAGCTAGCCACAAAACGGTCCCAACACACCAGCATTTTTCTAGTCCCTCCAAACGCTGACTATGTGTCACTCCCTTTGCAAATAAATCCTCTGTGCGTGCAAATAATCGCTGTACTGCATACATTGTCGAGATTGTGCACATCTCTGACCAAAGGCCAAAGGTCAGTACCAAAGAAACCGATAGTACAATATGTCTGTATGCATTGTAGGAATATATAAAGCATGTCTCACCAAATTCTTCTTCTTTGCTAGATAAAATACTACTGTACACAATAACTTTTAAAACCATTAGATAACATTAGAACGGGATGCAGTTAATATGCCGACTGTTGGGATCCCGGTGTTCAGCAGACGCCTGAATCCCGACAGCCAGTGAAATACTGACGCCACGCCATGGCACCAACCGAGTTTGAATACAACCTGTTGCGAGTGAAGCAAGCCACTGAGCCTGATGCATGGAGAGTGTAGCGAGCCAGCAAGGGGACTTTCTGCCTCACTGCCGGATGGATGCCGCTGTTGGTATAGTGACAGCTGGCATCCCGTCTGCCCGTATTCCGCATCCCATTAGAACATTAGATCATTGCCTTGGATGTTACGGATAATCGCACTGGAAGAGGTGACTATACATACAGTATGTGCTGGCTGATCTGAGCATTTGTTCATCCAGGCCTAATTCAGATGTGGGCACAAAGCGGCGGTTGTATGCAAATCGGTTGATGTCTACTTACTGCGCAGGCGCCTGAGCAGGGCCCCTGCAAACTATACATTTGCGCCCTCCCATACTTTACAAAGGGACAGTGCACATAATGCTTTTACACATAATGCTCCCTGTAGTTGTGCCGCTTACACATGTAACGCCCCCCTGTGGTAGTGCTGCTTATACACAATGGCCCCTGTAGTAGTGGCACTTACACACGTAATGCCCCCTGCAGTAGTGATGCTTACACACGTAACGCCCCTGTAACAGTGACACTTATACACGCAAAGCACCCTGTAATAGTGACGCTTGCACGCGTAACGCCCCCTGTAGCAGTGATGCCGACACACATTATGCTGCACAGTCATACACACACACACACACACACACACACACACACACACACTACATACATTACACACATACAGTACAATCAAACATACACACACATACATATACACACAGAGCCAACCCTGACCAATTTGGTACCCTAGGCAACATTTTATCTTTTGACAAACCCCCCCCCCCCCCAACCAATGCAGCATGGCGCATCACAGACGTGGAGCAGTCTCAAGGGAGGGCGTTAGGGGGATAAGCATATAGTAGTGGGTGCAGAGTTAGGGTGTAAGGGTACAGTATAGAATGCAGGGTTAGGGGTAAGGTCACAGTAGTAGGATTAGTGGGTGCAGGGTTAGTGGGGTAAGGACACAGTATTGGATGCAGGCTTAGGGTGATACGTATATAGTAGTAGGTGCTGAAATAGGGGGTAAGGGAACAGTATAGAGTGCAGGGCTTTGGGTAAAAACACAGTAGTGGGAGCAGTGGGTGCAGGGTCAGTGGGGTAAGGACACAGTAGTGGGAGCAGTGGGTGCAGGGTCAGTGGGGTAAGGACACAGTAGTGGGAGCAGTGGGTGCAGGGTCAGTGGGGTAAGGAAACAGTAGTAAGATATAGGGCTGCATAGTGAGGGTCAGAGTAGCATAGCTCTGTGACAATAGTATGTGTATGCAATTCTGAGGAGGTCACAGTAGTGGGATATAGGGCAGAATATCGGGGTACCAGGGAGATGGGGAAGCTGTATGGCATTATTGGCTGACAATATAGACAGGACAGATGGGATGCAGTCAGCATACCGACGCCGGAATCCCATCCGCACCAGAAACACCAGTGTCGAAATTCAGACATGACTTGGGACCCCGTCATATAAATACTGACACCCGGAATTCCAATCCTTTGCATCCCGCAGCGGGTGGGGAGGGGGTTAGGTTTAGCTATTAAAAAGAGGGTTAGGGTTTAGGGATAGGAAGGTTAGGGTGAGTTACCAGGGAAGGTTAGGTTTAGGCAGCAGGGAAGGGAGGGTTAGGCACCAAGCGGGGAGGGTAAGGGTAGGGAAAAGGTGAGGGTTAGGGGGCTAAATGGGGACTGTCTGTATTTTGATGGACAGGATGCCGCTGTCGGTATACTGACAGCAGGCATCGCGTCCATCGGCAAATCATACTGAATCCGGAGAGTACAGTCCAGGGAGAATATAGTACAGAGAGTGTGTGTATGAGAAGTAGAGACAGAAAATAGAAAGTGACAGACAGCAGTCAGAGAACAGGAATAATAGGAAACAAAGAGAAAAGACAGCTGGGAGCAAAGAGCTATATAGAGAACAGAATGCAGAAAGAAGAGGTCACAAAGGGAGAGCTGCAGCACGGTTTGGAGAGATGCAAAGGCAGTGTGACATGGTGGCTGTGTGTTACACCACTAACCCACCCTGCGGAGTCCTGGGAATCAGTGCTCTGCGCTGGGGGTGCTCCCCCCCAATCTCCTACCTGCTCTTCCACTTCCCGGTACCTGGCTGCACTGATCTGGCTTGGAGTCTGCTGACCAGGAGGAGGAGGAGGCGTATAGTGCTTCCGGCTGACACCTGTTGAAGTTTCACTGAGCAGTCTATGTCTCTCAAGATGACCTGCATCATGCAATGAGATATCCTCTGCCGGGCCACTCTCCCTGTGACTGCAAGTGCATCACATATAATCACATACTTATACATATACATAATTACATACATGTACACATAGGGGTAAATTTACTAAGGTCCCGATTTTGACCGAGATGCCGTTTTTTCTTCAAAGTGTCATCTCGGTAATTTACTAAACTCAAATCACGGCAGAGATGAGGGCATTCGTATTTTTTTGAAAGTAGTTGTAAAAAAATACGAATGAATACACCATCGGTCAAAAAACGCCAGCAAATTAGTAGAACTCGGTCATTTACTAAAAAGTGCAAATCTCCAAAGAGGAAAACACTGCCGTGAAAAATTACAAATCGCAAAAAAGTGCTAAAAAAAAGCAGACCTGCTTTTTTGAGCCGTGATTGCATAGGCATGCAGGGATCCATGAGATCCGTGCATGTCTATCAGTGGGAAGGGGTGGGAAAGTTGATTTTTTCACAAAAAAAAATGCGTGGGGTCCCCCCTCCTAAGCATAACCAGCCTCGGGCTCTTTGAGCCGATCCTGGTTGCAGAAATATGGGGGAAAAAATGACAGGGGTTCCCCCATATTTAAGCAACCAGCATCGGGCTCTGCGCCTGGTCCTGGTTCCAAAAATACGGGGGACAAAAAGAGTAGGGGTCCCCCGTATTTTTAAAACCAGCACCGGGCTCCACTAGCTGGACAGATAATGCCACAGTCGGGGGTCACTTTTATATAGTGCCCTGTGGCCGTGGCATCAAAAATCCAACTAGTCACCCCTGGCCGGGGTACCCTGGGGGAGTGGGGACCCCTTCAATCAAGGGGTCCCCCCCCCAGCCACCCAAGGGCCAGGGGTGAAGCCCGAGGCTGTCCCCCCCCATCCAATGGGCTGCGGATGGGGGGGCTGATAGCCTTTGTTGTAAATGAATAGATATTGTTTTTAGTAGCAGTACTACAAGTCCCAGCAAGCCTCCCCCGCATGCTGGTACTTGGAGAACCACAAGTACCAGCATGCGGCGGAAAAACGGGCCCGCTGGTACCTGTAGTACTACTACTAAAAAAATACCCAAAAAAACACAAGACACACACACCTTGAAAGTATAATTTTATTACATACATACACACAAACATACATACATACTTACCTATGTTCCCACGCAGGTCGGTCCACTTGTCCAGTAGAATCCAAGGGTACCTGTTGAATAAATTATACTCACGAGATCCAGGGGCCCAGGGTCCTCGTCGCATCCATTTATAATCCAGGTACTTGAATAAAAAAACAAAACGCAGAGCCGAGCCACGAACTGAAAGGGGACCCATGTTTTCACATGGGTCACCTTTCCCCGAATGCCAGAAACCCACTCTGACTTCTGTCTAAGTGGGTTTCTTCAGCCAATCAGGGAGCGCCACGTTGTAGCACTCTCCTGATCAGCTGTGAGCTCCTGTCCTACACGGCAGTGTTACAATGTAGCGCCTATGCGCTACATTGTAACCAATGCTGGGAACTTTCTGCTCAGCGGTGACGTCACTTTAGGTCAACCGCAGGGCAGAAAGTTCCCAGCATTGGTTACAATGTAGCGCATAGGCGCTACATTGTAACACTGCCGAGTGCTGCCTGTCACTCAGTACAGGAGCACACAGCCGATCAGGAGAGTGCTACAACGTGGCGCTCCCTGATTGGCTTAAGAAACCCACTTTAATGATTTTACATTGTTTAATTTATAAAAAAAAAAAAATGAACCCCAGCACGGATCACACAGATCCGGCCGAGATTCATTGTAAAAAAAGTCGGCAGTGTTTTGCTAATCACTGCCGTAAAAAAAAAAAAAAAACACGAATGACATCGACATCGGAAGAAAAGAAAAACCCGAATACGACAGCTTAGTAAATTAGTCGTAATAAATTCAAAAAGTTGCAGTTTTACACTTTCGATGTCATTCGTGATTGAACTTTGACCTTTTTCCGAAAATTACGAATGTTAGTAAATTTACCCCATAGAGCACATATATAGTCACACACATACAGGTGCACACATACATACAGTCACACTTATAATAGTGATGTGCACCGGAAATTTTTCGGGTTTTGTGTTTTGGTTTTGGATTCGGTTCCGCGGCCGTGTTTTGGATTCGGACGCATTTTGGCAAAACCTCCCTGAAATTTTTTTGTCGGATTCGGGTGTGTTTTGGATTCGTTTTTTTTTTTTTTTTACAAAAAAACCCCTAAAAAACAGCTTACATCATAGAATTTGGGGGTCATTTTGATCCCATAGTATTATTAACCTCAATAACCGTAATTTCCACTCATTTCCAGTCTATTCTGAACACCACACACCTCACAATATTATTTTTAGTCCTAAAATTTGCATCGAGGTCGCTGGATGACTAAGATAAGCGACCCAAGTGGCCGACACAAACACCTGGCCCATCTAGGATTAGCACTGCAGTGTCAGACAGGATGGGCGATTTAAAAAATAGTCCCCAAATAGCACATGATGCAAAGAAAAAAAGAGGTGCACCAAGGTCGCTAAGCGACCCAAGTGGCCGACACAAACACCTGGCCCATCTAGGAGTGGCACTGCAGTTTTCTAGCGAGAGGATGAGTGCTTCCATCCTCATGTGAATCTAAACCACTAGCCATGAACATAGGCCAGGGCCAGGTTTACGCTTCTCATCAGATACTTTTCATTTTTATTTTTGGGTCATTTTACTGAACTTTTGTAGCATACTTGACGACACAGAGGTAGAGCAATGGACTACTGTACCGTACTGCTATATATATATATATACTGGTGGTCAGCAAAATTCTGCACTGTCCTCCTACTATATAATACTGCGCACAACTAAAATGCACCACAGGTATGGATGGATAGTATACTTGACGACACAGAGGTAGGTAGAGCAGTGGACTACTGTACCGTACTGCTATATATTATATACTGGTGGTCAGCAAAATTCTGCACTGTCATCCTACTATATATACCGATGGATAGTATACTTGACGACACAGAGGTAGGTAGAGCAGTGGCCTACTGTACCGTACTGCTATATATACTTGTGGTCAACAAAATTATGCACTGTCCTCCTACTATATACTCCGCACAACTATAATGCTATATATTATATACTGGTGCTCAGAAAAATTCTGCACTGTCCTCCTACTATATATACTGCGCACAACTAAAATGCACCACAGGTATGGATGGATAGTATACTTGACGACACAGAGGTAGGTAGAGCAGTGGACTACTGTACCGTACTGCTATATATACTGGTGGTCAACAAAATTATGCACTGTCCTCCTACTATATACTCCGCACAACTATAATGCACCACCGGTATGGATGGATAGTATACTTGACGACACAGAGGTAGGTAGAGCAGTGGACTACTGTACCGTACTGCTATATATTATATACTGGTGCTCAGAAAAATTCTGCACTGTCCTCCTACTATATATACTGCGCACAACTAAAATGCACCACAGGTATGGATGGATAGTATACTTGACGACACAGAGGTAGGTAGAGCGGTGGACTACTGTACCGTACTGCTATATATACTGGTGGTCAGCAAAATTCTGCACTGTCCTCCTACTATATACTCCGCACAACTATAATGCACCACAGGTATGGATGGATAGTATACTTGACGACACAGAGGAAGGTAGAGCAGTGGCCTACTGTACCGTACTGCTATATATTACGTACTGGTGGTCAGCAAAATTCTGCACTGTCCTCCTACTATATATACTGCGCACAACTAAAATGCACCACAGGTATGGATGGATAGTATACTTGACGACACAGAGGTAGGTAGAGCAGTGGACTACTGTACCGTACTGCTATATAATACTGGTGGTCACTGGTCAGCAAAATTCTTCACTGTCCTACTACTATATACTACAATGCAGCACAGATATGGAGCGTTTTTCAGGCAGAGAACGTAGATATTTTCAGCACACTGAGCACAGATATTTGCAAGCACACTGAGCACAGATATTTGCAGCACACTGAGCACAGATATCTGCAGCACACTGAGCACAGATATTTGCAGCACATTGAGCACAGATATTTGCAGCACACTGAACACAGTAACTGAGAGAACGCTGCACGTCCTCTCCCTATCATCTCCAATGCACGAGTGAAAATGGCGGCGACGTGCGGCTCCTTATATAGAATATGAATCTCGCGAGAATCTGACAGCGGGATGATGACGTTTGGGCGCGTTTGGGTTAACTGAGCAAGGCAGGAGGATTCGAGTCTGCCTCGGAACCATGTAAAATGGGTGAAGTTCGGGGGGGTTCGGATTTCGAGGAACCGAACCCTCTCATCACTAACTTATAAGCATACATACATACATAATAGCAGAGACCTAGGCGCTTAAGTACAAATGTGCTGTATTAATTATTAAAAGTGACACTCCTTATCTCCTTTAAGAGTAGCTGCTCATAATACAAAATAAGTGTAAGGTGTACACTTAACAACAAAAATACGTAATAGAGAAAATAAGCGCTTTTAGGAGTGTAATAGCAGAAAGTGGTGAGCCAAAAACATGTGGGTATATTTAAAACCAAGAGCACTTATCTGGTTTTATCAGTATTTCCAATGGTTTGTTGATCAATTGAGATTCACATGTAAAGAAACAAAACGAAACATAGTGTGTACTGTTTTCACAGAGCAATGTCATTAACTCAAAGGGCCATATATTAGGGAACCAGCTTATTCCCAAATTGCATATATTTCACAGCCCAGACATTTTAAGATAAACAAATTAACAATTTATTACAAAAGACATACAAATGGCTGCACTAAAAACGTACAAGATATAAGAGCAAAATTAGGCTTATCTGTCCATCTAAAAAGGACTCAGCAGCAGACTGTCCCGATAAATAAAATAGCCAAAATATATGCGTACAAGAATTTTAAAATTCAATCGCTTATCTGTCCATTAGAGGAATTTGCAGCAGCAGTAAAGTCCCAACGCGTTTCGTCCGTTCAAGTGCCTGGACTTCTACATATACACACACACACACACACACACACACACACACACACACACACACACACACACACATAGCCCCATACATATGTACTATCAATCACATACAGTACAAACAGCAACACACATAATACAGCCACACACTTATACATATATACAAATGGTCACACATAGTGATAAACATCAGTGATCGAGTTGTGCAAAAAAAATGTGGGTCCCAGGGACCCCTCACTTTAAAAAATTGGGGTCCTACGCCACTATTTCTGGGTCCCATCACATATTATGGGGGTGGTGAGGGCAGACAGCAATTAGGACAATGAGATATATATATATATATATATATATATCTATGTATATACATACACACATACACACACTGTGTTCTCCCCAGAATTTTTTCCCAGCTGGGTGGCATCAAGAAATTACCGGGTGGGGGCCTTCGCACATTTTTTTTTTTTAAGTGCTTCCAGTTGCTTTGTGGATGCAAATTATTTTTTTTACTAGCTCCCAGATACTTCCCCCACTTGCTGGCTACACAGAACGCTCCCCCAGTAACAAACAAATGACATGTCTGAAAGTCACGCCATGCTGACGTCAGTGTGGCGCAGCTTTTGGACGTGTCACTGTCCTGTGAGTGTGCCGAATTTAGTTGTTTTTACTGCGGCTGCCACTAGAGGGCACCCAACGGCAGCAATTCAATTGTTCTGCAGTTCGGGCGCCGGCACTTTGAGCGTCCACATGGGCGTATGGACGCCCAAAGCAGGAGTTTAGACGGGTTTAGCCGGTTTACGCAGCTGAACCCTGTCTGTTTGGCTGCGACATGCGCAAAGTGTATGTAACAGTCCTGTTTAGACGGGATTTTTAGATGCCCAAAACAATTGAATTCCCCCAATGTGCCAGGATGGGAGTGTGCCAGTGCCCGCCAGAAAAATAGGGCCTCTGGAGAACACTGCCTGGTGACCTCTACCGACAGGCTAGGGTTACTGCTCTGACAGCACGCCTCTAACACCACCACCACAGGGTAAGGGGAATGGACGGACAGTAATACACAAGAGGGAGGCACAGGGAGGGAGGGGGGGCGGTGTCACAGGGAATAGTGAGTTGAGGGATGGGTGATGTGGGTACAGAGTAGGATGAGGGGGGTCATAATGTGGAGGTGGTCACAGAGAGGGTTGAGTTGGGCACAGGTAATGATGTGTTCAGGGAGCATGGGGAGGGGTGAGGTGTGCACAGGGTAGAGTGAGGGGACACACCCTCACTGGGAACAATACTGGGACCCCCCCAGGATTAGGGGACACACCCTCTTTCCCAGCAATGTACAGCAGCATCACCCAGCGGTACTGCATGGCCAGCTCCGGTGGCGAGGGAGAGAACAGCAGCCAGGACCCCTCGATACACCAGTGTCATACCGCTCCCCCTCCCCCGGCCATACCCCGCTACCTCTGGGCCCTGACCCTTACTGACTGCCTGTAGGATCTCCCTCCTCAGCCCCTGTGTACTCGATCAGCTCCTGAGTCAAACTCCACTTGCAGTGCTGCCCATACACCCCGAACTTCTGCAGCTCCTTCCCCAGCTCCTGTTCCACCGCCACACATTGCTCCATGTCCGCGGGTGACAGGGCTAGGGAGTCCAGGTGCCTTCTCTTCGTCAGACAGGAGCAGAAGCAGCTCCTCAGCTGGGGCCAATCCCTCCCCCACCAATGTAATCTGTGCACTCCCCGGGTGCCGCTGCCCGCCAGCACTGACACAGCTACAGCGATCGGCTGTACGGGGGTGCTGCTGCCGCACCACTCTGTGGTCAGGGTTAGCTCGATGCTGCTCAGGCATTGGAGACGGGAGGTCCTGGGAGGCACCTAGATGGGGACTGGCTATGGTGGAACTTGTAGCCGAGTGCGTCCTGCAGGACCCGCTCATTTTTACAAAATGAGTCCCTTGCTGCCCATAGCACGTAAAAACGTGCTATGTCGCATATTTTGCTATCACTGAACATACAGTATACTATACACATACTGTACATGCACCGACACACCTATACACATATATACAAATAGCCACACACTTATACACACAGCCACATACTTATATACACAGTCACACACATATACACACACAGCCACACATAAATGCTCACAGCCACACACTTATACACATATACACACAGCCACACACTTATACACAGTCACACACTTGTACACACAGCTACACATATATACACAAATACTTATGCACACAGTCACACATACACACAGCCTCACACATCTCCTATATAATAGCCCAGATCTGTGACTTTGTGACTCATTTGCTAACGCTGGGCGGAGTCACAACATTGGGTGGAGTTATTCAAATAAGTTACAGATCTTAGCAAAGCTATAGGAGACTAGGAGCAGAAGCAGATGGTATGGGCATGGCACAGGCAGGGGTGCATACCTCCCAGCTTTCTTCAGGCAGACAGGGGTGCATACCTCCCAGCTTTCTTCAGGCAGAAGGAGGGACACACGCACGGCAAAAAGGGGCGTGACCAACGAAAAGGGGGCGTAGCTTCACAGGAGTCCCCCATTTTTGTCAGTGAGGGGGCATGCCCAGCGCTCTGTGGGCTGCTGGCATGCCTCCAAGGGCGGATTATGAGTCCAGGGGGGCCAGGGCACTAGAGACAGGGGGGCCCTATCTCATTGCTGTGCCTACTGTGGGGGTGGGGGCGTGGCCTAATCGTGGACCACGTGGCCACACCCCCTTATGCAAATTCCGGGACTTTGTTTTTATTTATGGACTTTTGGCCCCTCAGCTAGGGCTAAATCCAGAGGAGGTGGTCGCTCTCCCCTACACACCCGCACACGCCTCCCTGTAACACCACAGACCTGCCAACACGCAGCAGCGTGTGCGGACTGTACCACAATGCTGTTGCTGGCAGGACGGGGGAGCTTCTGAGCTGGGACAAAGCTACTCCAGCCGGGGGGCCCCATAAAACTGTGGGGCCCACGGTACGTACGCCCTGCTCTCCCCCCTTAATCCGGCTCTGCTGCCGGAACTCCCCCTTAATCCGTACCTCCATATGCCCCCTCTCCCTGTTACCCCTATCCTGGCCCTGTCACCCCTGGCCTGGTCCTGCCGCCCCTATTCTGTCCCTGTCACCCCTATTCTGTCCCTGTCATTTCTGTCCTGGCCCCATCACCCCTGTCCTGGCCCCGTCACCCCTGTTCTGACCCCGTCACCCCTGTCCTGGCCCTGTTACTGCATACCCTCCAACTACCTTTTTGGCAGGTACTGTAACGATTTCTAGGGTTCTCTGTGTGTGCGTACTTGGAAAGATGTCAGCTGAAGCCAGGTGAAAAAATTAAAGTAAAGTTTATTGTGGAAAAAGTAATAGTAAAAATAAATATAAACTGGATCCTTGATTGCATGGAACAAAACACGATAAATGGAATATTTCAGGTTAAACATAGATGCAAAATAAACATGAAGGTATCCGGGTTTAAATCAAGCAGGGGAAAAATAACATACCAAAAACGAAGTGATCAGGCAGGAATGGAAACAAACTGCAAATAATAGTCCAGGAATGTAGATGCTGAACCGGCAGGGTAAGAAGTCCAGAAGCAAGGCACATGAGTTAGCAAACTGCAGGGAAGTCTCCAAGATGCATATAAGGCAGAATCTGGACAGGATTACTGGAGAGAGCCCAGTCTCACTCCATACGGAACCACAATGATCTGCAACTAGGTGCCTGTGAGCTGGAGTTAAATAGCAGCACCAGGTGTTGGGCTCCAGGTGCACACAATCAGGTAATTACCCTGCAGAGGCAGTGTGCAACTGCCATTCAGACCTGAGGCAACAAGTGAGACCCCTAGAGGCAGGAATGAGGTAATGCAAGGCAAAACAAACACAAATATTCCTAACATTATCCCCCCCTTAAACAGGCGGATTCCAGACGCCTCAAAGTTCACCTTCTCTTCTTTTTTCCTCTTTTCTTTTTGGGTTGCCTAGACCTACTAGAAGGTGTCACAAAGACACTACTTGGCAATACAGGTCCATCAATAACAAGTCTAGGATCATACAGAAGCTCACTCTCAGAGTCGGAGCCACAACCCAGCGGTAGAACTGACTTCTTATTTTCCTGTATGGAATCAAGAGCGGATGGTAAATTTGTAGATGCTAAACTTGCCGAGCAATCTGTGTGAACACCTAGAGATACCTGCCCACATCTGAAAAACTGAGGGTGCTCCCCAGACTGCAAAGGCAGGTTCTCAGACGGGCACACCTTAATAGACTCATCTAGGAGAGTGAGGACAGTTGGTGGACAGAATCTTTCGGTCACAGCTTTGAGGAAAGCGGGCAAGTCTTGTAACACTGGATCTCCCTTATCAATAAGACCATTTACCCACTTCAAGGCCCTCCCTCTGAATCTCATACATAAGTTAGCAATGATATCAATAGGGGACAAGTCATCAAAACTCAGAAAATATCTGAAGAGAGCTAAACAGTGAGAGATATTTCCATAAAAATAAGGCAGTTCCTCAACGACTTGGGTTTCCAAATTAGATTTAACATCAGGGAGGATAGACAACTGTGGCCTCCCAGACAAGACGGACTCTTCTTGCACCTTAGACGGAGAAGTCTCAGATGACCTCGGCAGGGCAGATACCTCGGGCAAATCTTGGATCTCGGGCATGGCAGGCACCTCTATCTGGTGCTGGACAGGCGGAACCCCCTCCTGGGGCTGGACAGGCGGAACCCCCTCCTGGGGCTGGACAGGCGGAACCCCCTCCTGGGGCTGGACAGGCGGAACCCCCTCCTGGGGCTGGACAGGCGGAACCCCCTCCTGGGGCAGGACAGGCGGAACCCCCTCCTGGGGCAGGACAGGCGGAACCCCCTCCTGGGGCAGGACAGGCGGAACCCCCTCCTGGGGCTGGGCAGGCAGAACCCCCTCCTGGGGCTGGGCAGGCAGAACCCCCTCCTGGGGCTGGGCAGGCAGAGCCCCCTCCTGGGGCTGGGCAGGCAGAGCCCCCTCCTGGGGCCGGACAGACCTTGGCCGGACCTCTGGCAAGGTGGACACCTCTCGGACCTCTGGCAAGGCGGGCACCTCTCGGACCTCTGGCAAGGCGTGGACCTCTGGCAAGGCGGGCACCTCTTGGACCTCTGGCAAGGCGTGGACCTCTGGCAAGGCGGGCACCTCTCGGACCTCTGGCAAGGCGTGCACCTCTCGGACCTCTGGCAAGGCGTGGACCTCTGGCAAGGCGTGGACCTCTGGCAAGGCGGGCACCTCTCGGACCTCTGGCAAGGCGGGCACCTCTCGGACCTCTGGCAAGGCGTGGACCTCTGGCAAGGCGGGCACCTCTCGGACCTCTGGCAAGGCGGGCACCTCTCGGACCTCTGGCAAGGCGGGGACCTCTCGGACCACTGGCGAAGCGGACACCTCTCGGACCTCTGGCGAAGCGGACACCTCTCGGACCTCTGGCGAAGCGGACACCTCTCGGACCTCTGGCGAAGCGGACACCTCTCGGACCTCTGGCGAAGCGGACACCTCTCGGACCTCTGGCGAAGCGGACACCTCTCGGACCTCTGGCGAAGCGGACACCTCTCGGACCTCTGGCAAAGCGGACACCTCAGGGACCTCATGCCGTGAGGCAAGGGCAACAGGGACCTCATGCCGTGAGGCAAGGGCAACAGGGACCTCATGCCGTGAGGCAAGGGCAACAGGGACCTCATGCCGTGAGGCAAGGGCAACAGGGACCTCATGCCGTGAGGCAAGGGCAACAGGGACCTCATGCCGTGAGGCAAGGGCAACAGGGACCTCATGCCGTGAGGCAAGGGCAACAGGGACCTCATGCCGTGAGGCAAGGGCAACAGGGACCTCATGCCGTGAGGCAAGGGCAACAGGGACCTCATGCCGTGAGGCAAGGGCAACAGGGACCTCATGCCGTGAGGCAAGGGCAGCAGGGACCTCATGCCTGAAGGCAAGGGCAGCAGGGACCGACACCCCTCCTGGGGTCGCAGGGCCGGACACCCCTCCTGGGGTCGCAGGGCCGGACACCCCTCCTGGGGTCGCAGGGCCGGACACCCCTCCTGGGGTCGCAGGGCCGGACACCCCTCCTGGGGTCGCAGGGCCGGGCACCCCTCCTGGGGTCGCAGGGCCGGACACCCCTCCTGGGGTCGCTTGGCCGGACACCCCTCCTGGGGTCGCTTGGCCGGACACCACTCCTGGGGTCGCTTGGCCGGACACCCCTCCTTTCGAAATTTGAGCACCACAGTGGCATAACTGAGCAGAATTTGGCACTATGGCAGAATGAGGAAAGCTCTTTTTATGTTTGCGAGCAGGACATAACTGAATAAAATGTCCCGACCTGCCGCAATAAAAACAGAGCTTCTTATCCCTTCTATGTCTCCTTTCTTCCTCAGAGAGGCTGGGTCGTGGAAAGCTCCAAAACTTGCCTTTGCTTATGCTAGGAAAACAGCAGCCAGAATTGAGAGCACCAGACTGATCTTTTCCCCTTTTTTCCTGCGTCTCTTTAAAGGGAGCAGGTAATCTTACTGAACCTTCAGGCAGAGCAGACAGTATCTCTGAAGATAGGATTTGAATACCCTCCAGTTTCTCTCTGAAATCCACCAGCAATGCAGAACTCAAAAACGGCAAAAACTTGAGAGGCAGGGAACCTTTCTGAAGTGAAGCCATTTTATGAGATTCAGTTGAATCAAAACAAAACTCCTGCACACGTTTATTTTGGCAGATCATTCTGTAACGATTTCTAGGGTTCTCTGTGTGTGCGTACTTGGAAAGATGTCAGCTGAAGCCAGGTGAAAAAATTAAGTAAAGTTTATTGTGGAAAAAGTAATAGTAAAAATAAATATAAACTGGATCCTTGATTGCATGGAACAAAACACGATAAATGGAATATTTCAGGTTAAACATAGATGCAAAATAAACATGAAGGTATCCGGGTTTAAATCAAGCAGGGGAAAAATAACATACCAAAAACGAAGTGATCAGGCAGGAATGGAAACAAACTGCAAATAATAGTCCAGGAATGTAGATGCTGAACCGGCAGGGTAAGAAGTCCAGAAGCAAGGCACATGAGTTAGCAAACTGCAGGGAAGTCTCCAAGATGCATATAAGGCAGAATCTGGACAGGATTACTGGAGAGAGCCCAGTCTCACTCCATACGGAACCACAATGATCTGCAACTAGGTGCCTGTGAGCTGGAGTTAAATAGCAGCACCAGGTGTTGGGCTCCAGGTGCACACAATCAGGTAATTACCCTGCAGAGGCAGTGTGCAACTGCCATTCAGACCTGAGGCAACAAGTGAGACCCCTAGAGGCAGGAATGAGGTAATGCAAGGCAAAACAAACACAAATATTCCTAACAGGTACAGTACCCGCAGCGCCTCCAGACCCCTCCACCAATGCACCACACCTCCGCACCTTCCCCTCCACCACATCCGGCACTCCACCCCTCCCCCACACGCTGTGCCTCCAGACCCCCTACACCACCCGCGGCTCCCACTCCTCCACCCCTTCACCACCCACAGCACCTCCTGACGCCCTCCACCATCCACCCCCCATATATGTCTCCCCCCACACCTGCCCCCCTCCACCCGCAGCATCTGCAGACACCCTCCTCCATCCGCGGTCCCCCCCTCCCCCACCCCTCCCCCACCCCTCCCCCACCCATGGCACCCCCGCACCTGCCCCTCCACCACCTGCAGCGCCTCCGGACCCCCTTCCCCATCCGCTGCACCACCCGTACCTGCCCCTCCCCTACCCACGGCGCCTCCGAACCCCCTACCCCACCCCCGGCACCCCCGCCCCTTCCCATCCCACAGCACCTACGGAACCCTTCACCCATCCGCAACATCCCCGCACCTGCCCCTCTCCCTCCCGTGGCACCCCTGCCCCTCCCCCACCTACAGTGCCTCCAGACCCCTCCCCCATCTGCAGCCCCCACTCCAATACCCCTCCCCCACCGGCAGCACCTCCCGACCCTTCCCCATCCGGGCTCCCCCCGCTTCCGCCCCCCCTCCACCAGCAGCATCTACAGACACCCTCATCCGCAGTCCCCCCCCCCGCACCCGCTATATTCTGTACATCGTGCCCTGCAGGTGCTGTTCACGCCGTCACAAGGGGCTGCGCCTCCTTCACCATCGCACGCCCTTTCATTGTGCAATATTTAACCACTAACAAAGGAATGCAGGTAATACTCCATATAATACAAATATTGAATCCCAGAAAGGCATGCAAGGGTTAAGGGGGTGTAGCCCCATGCGACGGTGTGAAGAGCGCCTGTAGGGTGCGATGAAGCACCTAGTACATACATATATACATACAGCCACACACAGATACACTTATAGATGGTGCCCCCCCCCCTTACCTTTACACAACGCATGGCAGCACATCTTACAGGCAGCAGCTCAGCCTCTGATCCTCCCTCAGTTTCCCACATTGCACGACAGCAGGCAGCCAGTGACTGCACACAGAGCCGTGTAGCCCCGCCCCTACTCGGACTCTCCTAGTTTCACTTTCAAAATCTTGATTGCTACAGCTTTCAGTGCGGTGAGTGTGTGACAGGGGAGGGGGACAGGAGGCTTCAGATGCCAGCGCCGCTGCCTGTCATAGAGTGTGACAGGCGCAGCAGCCGGCATCAGCAGCAGAACTCAGCATAGGGATGCAGAGCGGGTAGAGCGCCTCTCCTACCTGGCGCCTACCTGCACTGCATCCCTTTGCTGAGCGGTAAGCGCCGGGCCTGCATCTGAGCCACAGTGCTCACACGCAGCAAGTGATCTGCGATGGCGGTCGCACAGAGGAATTAATTGCAAAGTGAGTGACAGGAAGACAGCGTTTGGGGGTGGTATCGGGGAGTGGTACCGATGTATCAGAAATAATACTACGCAGATGGAAATTATACGACTGCAGTGGGTGGCCCCAGTGGCGGATCCAGAGGGGGGGGCACTCGGACCCGTGCCCCCCCCTATCATTTGTGGCCCCGTCCCTCGTCCCCTCCCGGCACCGGTGCCGCACAGGTAGATGACGGGCGCCTGCTGAGATTGTGTTACCAGCGGGCGCCCATCTCCCTGCACAGCGGCAGCCGGAGGCAGGAGCTCAGTACTGAGCTCCAGGTTCCGGCGCTGTCACTGTGCGGTGTGCGCTATGGGAGAGACATCAGTCATGACGTCTCTCTTATAGTGCTGTGGAGCGGACGCCAAGAGGAGGACTGCAGCGGTCTGGAAGCAGGAACGGGTCTCGGTAAGTATGATGTTTTTTTCTTCCTTAGTGTAGTGGGGGCATCTACTGGGGCAAACTATGGGGGGGGACATTATTACTGGGGGGCATCAACAAGGGGCATTGCTACTGTGGGGGGCATTACTACTGGGGGCAAACTACTGGGGCATTTTTACTGGGGGGCATTTACTGGGGGCATTACTACTGGGGGGTCATCAATTGGGGGTCATTTTTACTGGGGGCCATCGACTGGGGGCATTATTACTGGGGGTCATCTACTGGGGCATTACTACTGGGGGGTCATATATTGGGGGCAAACTCCTAGGGAGAATTACTACTGGGGGCAAACTACTGGGGGACATTATTACTGGGGGCATCTACTGGGGGCAAACTCTGGGGGACATTATTACTGGGGGCCAACTACAAAGGGGCTAACTACTGGGGGCATACTACAGGAGGGCATTACTACTGGCGGCGTAACTACAGGGACATTACTACTGGCGGCTTAACTACAGGGGCATTACTACTTGGGGGCTAAACTACAGGGGGGGCAAACTACTGGAGGCATAACTACAGGGGCCAAACTACTGGGGGATAACTACAGGGGCCAAACTACTGGGGCATTACTACTGGGGGCTAAACTGCAAGTGGGGCATAACTACAGGGGCTAAACTACAATGGGGCAAACTACAGGGGGCTTTACTACTAGTGGCTAAACTACAAGCAGGCAAACTACTGGGGGCATTACCACTGGGAGGCTAAACTAAAGGGGGGGGGGTAAACTACTGGGGGTCATAACTGCAGGGGCATTACCACTGGGGGCATAACTGCTAGGGCGCTAAATTACTGGGGGCATTACTACAGGCAACATTACTACTGGGGTCAATACAGGCATTGCATAAGGGGCACCACTACTATGGGGTCTATATAAGGGGCACTACCAGTACAGTGGGCATTGTATAAGAAGCGCCACCTCACATGCACCGAAGCTGCACGCAAATGTACTTGCCCCTTCCATGGTGCCCCCCCTATAATTTTCTTCTGGATCCGCCCCTGGGTGGCCCTATGCTCAGATGAGCTTCTGGCCATAGTAGCATATAATCGCAATTGCGTACAGCAAAAGATAGCAGCAGCAATTGCAAGAAGAACCACATCTGAATTAGGATCCATATTATAAGAAATGTAAGTATATACATTACACACAATAGACAGTCCTGTACTGACATTCAGTTAACTCAAAATGTATGAGATGTAAAAACTCACATTTTTTTTACTTATACTATAACTCAATAGTTACATTGTGAAAATAAAGTAACATTATGTATTTATTAGCGAAAATAAATATAAGCCGAATTGCAGTAAGTGATCTGACAACAATGTGTGCTCATACACAGTTCAGGGTTGTTTAGAGACAATATGGCTCCACATACAAACAGTAAAAATGCTCCTACCCCAACCACGTGGATATTTGAAAGGTGTAGCATATCGAGAAATAGGGGGTTTGGCTTCACTGCAAGGGCATGGCCTTGAGGAAAAGAGACTACCTTAAACCCCAGTTTTGCACCCTACAGCCTCCAGACACTGGCCGCCACAGGGCAAAAGAAATCCTGATTCATGTCCCTTACATTATTTGTCATTTTTCCCTCTTATAGTAATATTCCTTACACATTATGCCACATACTGTAATGACCTTACATATTATGCACCACATCGTAATGCTCATTACACATTATGCCCCACATAATAATGCCCATTACGCCAGACACCACAATGCACTGGGGCCCATACCCATCCTCCAGCAGTAGGGGTAGGGGGTGCTATCAGCTGCAATTTGGTCCCGGGGTTGGTAGGGGATGTTCTATCTTCCGCTCAGCATTTAGGACCTGGAGTAGTAATTTCTGCTAATTACGCCTTTATTGCACAGATGGAGGGAGATGGGGCGGGAGTGAGAACACTAAACTGTAGAAGGGGGCATTGGGCTGAATGAAGGGGTCCCAGTACATGACTTTCACAGTGGTAGGGGGTGTTTAATATGCAGGGGAGGGGTGGATAGTGGAGTGGGCTTAATATTCATCATTTATTGGTGGGAGGGCGGCTTGCTTGACTGCAGATATCTCCAGTTCCTGGAAATAGATATCTTAGCTTTTAATGGGATAAAAAATTATAGAGTCCCACCTTTCAGGAGATACTGTTATTTGGGGATCAGAGTTCAGGAGCCAGACTAATCCACTGATGAAACTATAAAACTGCATACTAGGCATGTGGAACTGGAGCAGAAACCAGCTGCTGGAAGGCTTATATCTCTGGTTCTGGGCATAGTAGAGACAATCTGTCAGTGTTCACCAAAAGGGAGAGCCCCAACTTTTGGAGTATACCCTCATAAAAACAAGAAGTCCGACAGAACCCAAGATATCTGACTGGGAAGAGCAATTAACAGGCTTGGATGAGGACCACTGCTTTGAAGTCGGATATCTCTGGTTCCTCAGGGCCAACTTTCAAAAATATGGTACCCCTCGAAAAAGGTGTCCCTCAGCTATCGGCCTAGGGCCCTTATACTCCTGGGACCCTTGAAAAACTGCTGATTGAGCCTATACAAAAAGACAGCTCTGCAGTAATGCTCCTTACACATTATGCACCACACAGTAATGGCCCTTTCACATTATGCACCACATCATAATGCCCATTACACATTATGCCCCACACAGTAATGCCTCTTACACATTACACCTGACACTGTAACACCCCTTACACATTATGCCACATAACGTAATGCCCCTTACACATTATGCACCACACCGTAGTACCCCTTACTCATTACACCAGACACTGTAATACTTCTTACACATTATGCCCCATACTGTAATACTCCTTACACATTATGTACCATACTGTAATGCCCCTGACACATAAATGCCCCACACTGTAATTCCCCTTACACATTATGCCCTACACTGTAATGCCCACTACACATTATTCCACACACCGTAATGGCCACTACATATTATGCACCTCATCGTAGTACCCCTTACACATCATACCACACACCATAATGCCCCTTACACATTATGCCCCACACTGTAATGCCCCTTACACATTATGCACCACACTGTAATGCCCCTTACACATGATTTCCCACACAATAATGCCCTTACACCTTATACCAGACACCATAATGCCCCTTACACATTATACCAAACACCGTAATACCCCTTACACATTATAAACCACACTGTAAAGCCCCTTACACATTATGCACCACAACGTAATGCCCTTTACACATTATGCCACATACTGTAATGCCCCTTGCACATTATGCACCACACCGTAATACCCTTTACACATTTTGCACCACACTGTGATGCCCCTTACACAATATAACAGATATCGTAATCATAATACCCTTATAACACTAAGTGCCCTTTACACCTTATTATACTCCACACAGTAATGCCCCTTGCATCATATTATGCTCCTTACACCATATTATGCCCCACACAGATGTACCTATAAATTTTGCATCTTATTCGCTTTGCAGATGCAGCGAAACACCACTCACAGTGTACTACAGACACTGAGCTGTGACTGTAGCGGCACAACAATTCGTTTTAAACACATACAAAGGTGCAGTTGAAATACAATGGAACATGGAGTGAGAAAAAGCCACGGATGCTACATCAGAGCCCTTTTTGCACAGATTCAAACCCATTCGCACACAGATGTACTAATGTAGCACATCAAATTGATCAGTGTAATCTAGAAAAAGTAGTTTTGTTGTTCCCAGATTTATTTTTGTGAAAAAGAAGAACATCTTGGGCTCTGTGTACTAGCCTCTGAGTTGCCGGAGGTGCTGGACTTTCTGAGAGTTTGCCCGTTTTTTTAAAGCAGCAATCTTTTACAAGGCAAAATCAGGTTGGTCCCGCCTCCGAGTTGCCGGAGGTGCAGAAAGCTCTGCACCACCAGCAACATGGAGGCTATTACATTTAGCCCACAATGTGCTTCTTGGCACTTGGCGTGGCTGAGTCACTTGTGCCCTGGAGTGCTAAGAGAAACAATTTTCTGCGGCATAAGCATCAGTGTATGAGGACAAATCTCTAAACTCACACTTCTGTACAGCCTTGAGGTCGAGACAGAGCAGCAGAGACGTGGGCAAAGCAGCAGATAGAAAGCTGGCGTGGTCAGACAGAGCAGCAGAGAGATGGGTGGAGCAGGAGATATAGAGGGGTGTGGTAAGACAAAGCAGCAGTGAGGTGAGCAGCAGATATAAAGGGGGCGTGGTCAAACAGAGCAGCTGAGAGATGGGTGGAGCAGCAGATATAGAGGGGTGTGGTAAGACAAAGCAGCAGTGAGGTGAGCAGCAGATAGAAAGGGGGCGTGGTGAGATAGAGCAGCAGAGAGGAGGGCAGAGCAGCAGATAGACAGGGACATGGCCAGACAGAGCAGCAGTGAGGTGGGGAAGAGCAGCAAACAGAAAGAGGGCATGTTCAGACAGAAGTAAGGTGGGCGGAGCATCAGATAGAAAGGGGGTGAGGGGTGACAGAGCAGCAGAGAAGGGGCATGGTCAGACAGACTAGGGACAGAGTAGAGGAAGGGGCCTAAGCTGAGTTCCTTTACTAGTTATAAATAAATTAAATTTCTACAGCTGTTTTTAATTTATTTTGTTTTATTTTATTCTACAGAACATAGACCATGGAATACAAGTCACCAGCTGCAGAATTCCCACACTGGAGGTACTAGCTATTTAGATGTTTATTTAAAGTGAAATTTAGAAATCTTAATACGTGTTTCTCGTTAAAACTATCCTAATATCATCAGTTTAGTTTGCCTGCTCCGGTAAGCGGGTCCCGCCTCCTCGCCCGTTGCCTTTTTCCCAGTGATATTAGGGAATATGGCACATGTGCACTAGAGAGCAAAGACTCGCTGTGCGGCGCCATCTTACCAGAGATGTCACTTAGAAGATGGACCCGTGGGAGGAGGATGGACCCACTTCCTGGAGCAAGATAAGCTTCCTCGGGGGGTAGGGGGTGCCCATATACTAGACGACTTGTAAACGATGCAATCTCTTTAACGATTTTCCTTGAACTACCCGGCAGCTCCCCGGCAGTCCTGGACTTACAGTATAGTGCAGTACACCAGGGCTACAAATAGAGGGGGTCTAAGGGGGCGTGCGCCCCGGGTGCAGGATTTGAGGGGCCCCGAGGAGTTACAGAGAAGCAGGGTTATTTTGCTGTTTTTCTTACCGGCAGTGCTGTGCTGCTCGAGTGAGACAGCAGACAGCTCCCAGTGTCTCTGACCCACCTGTCTGCCCGCAGCTGGCTCTGATGCTGTGCGGATGAGCTCCAGTACCTGGGATCTCTCCTCTGCCGGCTACTGTCTTAAACTCTCTTCCTTGTCATGCAGTGCTGCGACTAGCGTGCGGTGCACCGTGTAAGCTATAGAAGTGAGCTACACACCTTTGAGAGGACACGTTGCCCCAGACTTTTGCTTGTTAACAGGTGCAGTCACCGATGTTGCAGAAATCAAAAGCTCACTTTGCCAGCTATCCAATTAACAGTGGAAATTAAAGGGGTCATTCAGAGTTGATCGCTCGCTAGCAGTTTTTAGCAGCCGTTCAAACGCTATGCCGCCGCTCACTTAGCTTAGCAGAAGTGCGAACGGTTGTATCGCAGAACGGCTACAAAATGTTTTTGTGTAGTTTCAGAGTAGCTCAAAACCTACTCAGCGCTTGTGATCACTTCAGGCTATTCAGTTCCGGATTTGACGTCACAAACCCGCCCAGCGTTCCCCCAGCCACGCCTGCGTTTTTACGCACACTCCCTGAAAACGGTCAGTTGCCACCCAGAAACGCCCACTTCATGTCAATCACTCCGTACGTTGTGCGTGCGCATTGCGCCACATACATATGTTCAGAACTGACGTTTTTTAGCCTGATCGCTGCGCTGTGAACAAATGCAGCTAGCGATCAACTCGGAATGACCCCCTAAGGGCCCAATTCAGATCTGATCGCAGCAGCAAATGTGTTAGCTAATGGGCATAACCAGGGGCCTACTTCAGAGTTGATTGAAGAACCAAATTTGCTAGCAGTTGGGCAAAACCATGTGCACTGCAGGGGGGGCAGATATAATATGTGAAGAGAGAGTTAGATTTGGGTGGGGTGTGTTCAAACTGAAATCTAAATTGCAGTGTAAAAATAAAGTAGCCAGTATTTACCCTGCACAGAAACAAAATAACCCACACAAATCTAACTCTCTCTCTGCAAATGTTATATCTGCCCCCCCCCCCCCCCCCCCCTGCAGTGCACATGGGCCCTCATTCCGAGTTGATCGCTCGCTAGCTATTTTTTGCAGAGCAGCGATCAGATAGTCGCCGCCCCCGGGGGAGTGTATTTTTGCTTTGCAAGTGTGCGATCGCATGTGCAGCCGAGCGGGACGAAAATGTTTTTTGCAGTTTCTGAGTGGGTCTGAACTTACTCAGCCCTTGCGATCACTTCAGCCTGTCCGGTCCCAGAATTGACGTCAGACACCCGCCCTGCAAACGTCTGGACATGCCTGTGTTTTCCCTACCACTCCCAGAAAACGGTCAGTTGACACCCATAAACAGCTTCTTCCTGTCAAACTCGTTGCGATCAGTTGTGTGAATGGATTAGTCGCTAGAAGCATTGCACAGCAACGATGCTGTTTGTACCCATACGACGCACGTGCACATTGTGGTGCATACGCATGCGCAGTAGTAACCTGATCGCTGTGTGGCCAAAAAATGGCAGCGAGCGATTAACTCGGAATGACCCCCATGGTTTTGCCCATTAACTAACAAATTTGCTGCTGTGTTCAGATCTGAATTACCCCCTAAGAGCCTGGACAACCTCAAAATCTCACTGAGTATCACTACAGCAGCTTTGTGGTGAGTTTAAAGACAGACTTTATTATCGGCACTGTGCTTTCAGTTAGCAGTATCAACCCCCGCTTTGCCCCCAGATGGGGGAATTTGGTGTAGTTTATAGAGGGATGTAGTGTAGTGATGTTGTAGTGTACCATATTGTATGTAGTGTAGTAATGTATTGCAGTATATAGGGGCATGTAGTGCACTGATGTGGTATAGCATATAAGGGGATGTAGTGTAGGGATGTAGTGTTAAATATCTCCTATATAATAGCCCAGATCTGTGACTTTGTGACTCATTTGCTAACGCTGGGCGGAGTCACAACACTGGGTGGAGTTAGTCAAATGAGTAACAGATCTGGGCAAAGCTATAGGAGACTAGGAGCAGAAGCAGATAGTATGGGCATGGCACAGGCAGGGGTGCACACCTCCCAGCTTTCTTCAGGCAGAAGGAGGGACACACGCACAGCAAAAAAAGGGGCGTGGTCAACGAAAATGGGGCGTGGCTTCACAGGAGTCCCCCATTTTCGTCAGTGAGGGGGCATGCCCAGCGCTTTGTGACACCCTTATGCAAATTCCGGGATTTTTTTATTTATTTATGGAATTTTGGCCCCTCAGCTAGGGCTAAATCCAGAGGAGGTGGTTGCTCTCCCCTACACACCCGCACAGGCAGAAGAAAGCAGGGAGGCTGCTGCCTCACTGCAACACCACAGACCTGCCAATATGCAGCAGCGTGTGCTGACTGTACCACAATGCTATTGCTGGCAGGACGGGGGAGCTTCTGAGCTGGGACAAAGCTACTCCAGCCGGGGGGCCCCCTAAAACCGTGGGGCCCACGGTACGTACGCCCTGCTCCCCCCCCCCTTAATCCGGCTCTGCTGCCGGAACTCCCCCTTAATCCGTACTCCCTTATGCCCCCTCTCCCTCCGTCTCCACTAAATATTCACCGCTGCTCTGCTAAGCAGAACAGCGAGTACAGGAGCTTTACAACTGCCCCCCCCCACCGCGGGACACTGCGACCCGCGGGTGGGACAGCGGGACAGACCCCAAAAAATGGGACTGTTCCGCGAAAATCGGGACAGTTGGGAGGTATGCGGGTGTGTGAGGGGGTATGCCGTACAGACAGACGGGCACCGGCTCACTGTGTGCTTGACGCCCCACATCAGCATACTCAGCAGGGTCTCTCTGGCGCGGAGGTGCGTCACTTTCTGGCACACTCCACGCTTCTTAGCTGCAGTTTTGTGGGGCACCTGCCGCTGTGCAGGTTCCGTACTACCTCTCCAGCCCCGGCAAACCCACCGCTAGCTGCAGCACTGCCGCCCGCAGTGAGGTGCGCCCAGCTCCTTCACACACTTTAGCCCGCGGGTAGCTCTGCAGAAGTCCGAGCTGCTTGCAGGCTCCGATCATCTCCTCCCTCCAGCCGCAGTGTCTCCTGGGAGCTAACCAGTCACTCCCAGTCTCCCCTTACCACAGTGCCCGGCAGCCGCGAGGTCCGCTTCGTGTGCATGCTATGACCCCCTCCTCCCTCCAGTAACAGCGTCTCCTGGGGGCTATCCAGTCACTCTCAGTCTACCCTTACCTCAGTGCCCGGCAGCTGCGCGAGGTCCGCGGTGTGTGACTGAGGAGGGGGGGAGGGATGCTGACGGGTAGAGGAAGCAGGACTACAGCCTGAGAGAGTCAGCCATGCCAAGTCTCCACCAGCGGCAGATTCCAACAGGTTGGAGTGGAACAGCAGCAGCAGTGACTCCGGTAATACACATATGTCTGTCACCACTGTTTTGTCCCTAATACCAATCTCTCCCGTGCCCTCTGTTCTGTCATGTCCCTGTCACCCCTGTCACCCTTATCCTGGCCCTTTCACCCTTATGCTGGCCCTGTTACCCCTATCCTGGCCCTGTCACCCCTGGCCTGGTCCTGCCGCCCCTATTCTGTCCCTGTCACCCCTATTCTATCCCTGTCATTTCTGTCCTGGCCCCGTCACCCCTGTCCTGGCCCCGTCACCCCTGTTCTGACCCCGTCACCCCTGTCCTGGCCCTGTTACTGCATACCCTCCAACTACCTTTTTGGCAGGTACAGTACCCGCAGCGCCTCCAGACCCCTCCACCAATGCACCACACCTCCGCACCTTCCCCTCCACCACATGCGGCACTCCACCCCTCCCCCACACGCTGTGCCTCAAGACCCCCTCCACCACCCGCGGCTCCCACTCCTCCGCCCCTCCACCACCCACAGCACCTTCAGACCCCCTCCACCATCCACCCCCCATATATGTCTCCCCCCACACCTGCCCCCCTCCACCCGCAGCATCTGCAGACACCCTCCTCCATCCGCGGTCCCCCCCTCACCCACCCCTCCCCACCCCTCACCTCCCATGGCACCCCCGCACCTGCCCCTCCACCACCTGCAGCGCCTACGGACCCCCTTCCCCATCTGCCGCACCACCCGTACCTGCCCCTCCCCTACCCACGGCGCCTCCGAACCCCCTACCCCACCCCCGGCACCCCCGCCCCTTCCCATCCCACAGCACCTACGGAACCCTTCACCCATCCGCAACATCCCCGCACCTGCCCCTCTCCCACCCGTGGCACCCCTGCCCCTCCCCCACCTACAGTGCCACCGGACCCCTCCCCCATCTGCAGCCCCCACTCCAATGCCCCTCCCCCACCTGCAGCACCTCCCAACCCTTCCCCATCCGGGCTCCCCCCGCTTCCGCCCCCCCTCCACCCGCAGCATCTACAGACACCCTCCCTCATCCGCAGCCCCCCCCCCCCGCACCGGCTATATTCTGTACATCGTGCCCTGCAGGTGCTGTTCATGCCGTCGCAAGGGGCTGCGCTTCCTTCACCATTGCACGCCCTTTCATTGTGCAATATTTAACCACTAACAAAGGAATGCAGGTAATACTCCATATAATACAAATATTGAACCCCAGAAAGGCATGCAAGGGTTAAGGGGGTGTAGCCCCTTGCGACGGTGTGAAGAGCGCCCGTAGGGTGCGATAAAGCACCTAGTATAGGGTATGTAGTGCAGTGTATAGGGGCATGTAGTGTAGTGATGTAGTGCAGCATATGGGGTATGTAGTGTAGTGATGTAGTTCAGCGTGTAGGGGATGTAGTGCAGTGGATAGGAGAATGTAGTGCAGTGGATAGGAGAATGTAGTGCAGTGATGAAGTATTATGATATAGTGCAGTGATATAGTGCAATGCATGGGGACACATAGGGGGGCATGTAGTGAAACACGCTGCTGGGGGACATGTGAGGCTTAGGGCATTTGGGGCACATAGGGGAATATTGTCCAATAGTATCCCCTTTTTTTCAAAATGTTTGATAATCTGATTATTTTGGTGTGACAGGGTTTGTTTATTTTATTTTTTTGGGGGGGAGGGCGCCAAATTACTGCCTTGCCTCTGGTGACAAAAATCCTAGTTTCGGCTCTGAGTACACATAAGCTGTATCTCAAAGATCTTGCAAAAGATCTAGGAGTGGCCACATCCAGGCGCATGCTGTCGTTACTGATAGCTTCAGATCTTCTCTGCAGCAGGGAAGATCAGAACATCTCACTAACGACCCACAGAACTGGATGTAGACTGTGAAAATTGGTGGTGAACAGTGAGGGTCGTGTAAGGGCAGTTGGTAACTCTGTATTGGACATGTTGAGCTTTAGGTAGCGTTGGGACATACCTACAGAGATAGCATAGTTGGCCACACAACACAGTACATAAGGGGAGAGGTCTGGGGAGGAGAGGTAGATTTAGGTGCTGTCAGGGTGGAGGTTGCACTGGAGGCAAAATTAGTTAATCAAACAAAGGATGTACAGTGGGAAAAACAAAGGGCTTAGATCAGAGTCTTGTGGATCCCCAACAGATAGTAGGAAGTGAACCAGGAGAGAATTGTGTCATGTGATCCAGACCAATTGAGGGAAGGGTGTGTTAGACAGTGGATCACTCTGGGGTCTGTCTCAGTTCCCAGCACTAGAGGCAGCTTCACTGCTCTATGGTTTTCCCTCCTTGTGTTAGCTCAGTGCAGGAGGAGGTACTTAGCATCCTCACAGTAGGGATGGCCATTGGTGGGTTATCCATCAATGTTATCATCGGGGGATAGCCTCAATGGTGGGCAACCATCTGTAAGGGAACCATCTTGTGGTATTGCCTATCGATGGTCCCCGTTACTTTAGTATTGAGGAAGACGCAGGCCAATCAGAGCCCAGGGGCATGGCTTCATGGGTGTCCGGGGGGCGGAGCTATGCTCCATGTCCCTGACACCCTAGATAAAAAATAAAAAAATATATTTGATAGCTCTTTAACATGGATGGCGGGAAACCATCTGGTTCTCCCCCATCTATGGTAAAAGTAGTTACCATCGGTCATAGATTTTTAATCATCGATGGTCTAAGGCCATCCCTACTTCACAGTCAGAGAGAGTTGTTCCTGGGAGAGACAACTGCACTGACGTGCAGCTTCTGCTCTCCTCAGTGTGTGACCTTGTCTACCCCGCAGCTGCACCCTGTGTGTATGCAGCCGCATCCTGTGTTTACCAAGTTGCTGTGTTACCGCTGTACTGCTTCACATGTATACTGTGAGTTCCTGCTGCTGCAGAATATCTTCTATATATACTACAAGCTGTTATCTCTGTTATATGAATAAACCAATCATCCCGATTAAGTGCAGTTGTGTGGACTAACATCCCTATCCGACACCGCAACACTCTGCCAACAGGTTAAGGGCCCAGGACCCCAAGTCGGAAAGGCATTCTAAAAAAGAGGTACACAAGAAATAAAAGTGCAGCTGATTAAAAAATTAGTACTTTAATTAATAGAGAGAAGAATGTACAGTATAGGGAACAGCGTGAACTTTTCAAACCTAAAAGGCTCAGAGAATTATACAACATGGAAATTCGCCATGGAGATGTTGCTTATATGGGAAAAGTTGTGGAAAGTCACAATTGAGCCAGTTGAATTGGATAGAACCAACAGGACGATAGGCTTGGCCATGGAACAACAGGTCTACTCCATTATCAGCGGGAAAGTGTCAGCCAAAGACATGTAGGCATCTCTGCAAATGGCGTATGAGGACAAAGATCTGATGAGAAGAATAAACTTGAGGCGTATGCTGTACGGGATAAAGTTAAGTGCCTGTAAAGACATGAACAATTATATTGATAAAATACTGTCAATAGCTCAGCAGTTGGCATCTGTAGGGGCACAGGTGGATGACGAGGAAGTGGCGGTTGTGATGTTACAAAATCTGACACCAGAATTTGATTTCCTGGTAGTAGCTTTGGAGTATAACAATACCAAGCTGACAACAGAAATTGCAAAAGCCAAGCTGCTGCAGTTCCAAGAACGTATTCCTGTTGAGGCACATGCTGAGGATTCTGCCTTATTCACGAAAAGGTACTAAGCCCAGAAAGCTCAAGTTCAAGTGCTTTATTTGTCACAAGGTAGGGGCACAAGGCCTTAGAGTGCAGACTGAGAAATTGCAGCGGTACGCAGAAGAAGCGTGACAAACCAAATGAGTCAGCACTGAATGTAGCAAATAGTAACAAGTAGGATTGCTGGTACATGGACTCGTGGGCCACTAGGCATTTCAGATGTAATCAGGAATAGCTCAATTCACTGACAGCATGTGAACCCATTACAGTAAAAGTGGTTGGAAACAAAGTACTTACTGCTTCAATATTTGGGACAATCACAGTACGTCTAAGAATTAAAGGTGAAACAGTTATTACGGACACCCAAGATGTCTTGTTTGTGCCAGATTTGGAAAGCAATCTCATTGTAACCCTTTTTCTCCAGGATACTTATAGCAGAGTCCAGTTTGCAAAGGGAAAATGTATGGTGCTAAATAGGGAAGCCAATCCCGGGCCATTTTTTCAATCCCAGGTATCGGGATTGAAAAATGGTCAATCCCGGGATTCCAGGGAGACCCGGGATTGGCTTTAGACTTTGTCCGGCCATCGCCCCGCCCCTCCCCACCCGCCCTGCAGGCATAAAAAAAACCCTACAAACCTGCACAGAGAGGTAGCGGGTGAGGAGGAGCCGGCGGGTGAGTGCTGGGGAGCCGGCGGGTGAGTGCTGGGGAGCCGGGAGGAGGCGGCGGGTGAATGCAGGGGGAGCCGGGACGATGCGGCGAGTGAAGTCCGCCATACTTTCTGGCTCTGCGGGTGCTGACAGCACAGCGTGACCTCACAGTCACAGGTTACGCTGCGCAGGGGGAGACAGGAGGAGGGAGCCAGGCAGCGTCTGAGCGTCCTGAGGACGCTCAACGCTGATCCCTCAATCCCCGGGATTGGAGCTTCCAATCCCGGGATTGAAGCTTCCAATCCCGGGATTGAATCCCGGCCGTTTTTGGGCCTAAATCCCGGGATCCCGCCGATCCCGATCCCGGGATTGGCCTCCCTAGTGCTAAATGAGAAAGGGACTGTAATTGCTTCAGCAACCCAGTGCAAACAACTGTATGTCCCGGACACAGAGCAGTGTTCTGCAATGGCGGCCTCTGATTCAAACTAGTCGATGGAGCCGTGGCACAGGTGCCTAGGTCATCTGGGATATGACAACGTACAGAAACTACTCGATGGAATGGCAACTGGAATCACTGTGAGGAATACTGAGAGACCTGTGTGTGACAGTTGTATAAAAGGAAAGCAGACTCCATTCCTAAGTCTACTAGTAGAGCGGAAATACCACTAACCCTAGTGCATACTGATGTATGTGGTCCGATAGAGATTGGATCAATGAGTCGCTACAGGTATTTTATAACATTTATTGATGATTCCACAAGGAAGACACTTACATTTCATGAAAGCTAAAAGTGAAGTTGGCAATAAAATTGTGGAATACAAGAACCTGGTGGAGACTCAGATGGGTCTGAAATTAAAAGTCTTGAGATCCGACAATGGCGGAGAGTATGACAACAGAGTTTTAACACAGTTCCTGAAAAAATATGGCACACAGCATCAACTAACTATTGCTTACACGCCAGAACAAAATGGTGTGAGCGAGTGTGCAAATCGTACAATTGTTGAGAGAGCACGGACTATGTTGAGTGACACAGGCCTGGAGAAAAGCTTTTGGGCAGAAGCAGTGTCTACTGCAGTATATCTTAAAAACCGTGCGCCCAAAGTAGCCGTGAAAGGTAAAACGCCACTGGAGTCGTTGGACAAGAAAAAGCCAGCTGTCAATTATCTCTGTGTCTTCGGCTGTAAAGCTTATACACATATATTGTACCGAAGGAGAAAAGACCTAAATTAGATCCAAAGTCAGTGGAATGTATTATTCTAGGATACTGTGAAGAAAGCAAAGGATACAGCTTTGGGACATTACAAACAAAGGTATTCTGAAGTCTAGAGATGTAGTGTTCCATGAGACAGCACCAATCACTGGAACAGTGGAACAAGAATCACAGCAACAATATTTATCGCTGGATTTACAGGCAGCAGAAAGCGTGGCTGAACCTGAAAAAGTTAATGCTGATTCCCAATCATGAAACAGAAGTTCCATGAGAAGAAATAAAGGTGTTCCATCCAAAAGATACAGTGTAGAATATGCAAATATAGCTTACTGTGAACCCCAAAGTATACAGGAAGCAAAATCAAGTAGTGAATGGAAAGAATGGAAGTCGGCAATAGATACAGAGCTGTCAGCTCTGGATGATAACAGTACATGGACTGTAGTTGAAAGGTCGAATAACCGTAAGACAATCAAGAACAAGTGCATCTTTTGCAGAAAGCTGAATGCAGATGAGACTATTGCTCATTATAAAGCCTGCCTTGTTGCTAAAGGATATACACCAAAATCCAGGATCCGGGAGATCTTTTCGCCTGTCGCAAGGTACAGCACCTTAAAGTTCGTTATTGCCATTGCTACACTTCATTATTTATTGTTATACCAGTTAGACTTTGATTCTGCATTCTTAAATGGACAGTTAATTGAGGAGATTTACATGGAACCAGCTGAACATTATGATGAGAGTATGTTCCAAGAGGGAAAAGTTTGCCTCTTAAAGAAATCTTTGTACGGCCTAAAGCAAAGTGGTCGTTGTTGGTATGTAAAGCTGGATGCTGTGCTGCTAGAGATGAACTTTGTTAGGTCAGAGACTGATCACTGCCTATATCACAAAACTATAGAAAAAAAAAGCGGTTAATCATATTTGTGTATGTGGATGATCTATTGTTAGCAGGACAAGAAGAGCACATTACTGCTGCAAAACAGCAGCTGAAACAAAGATTCAAGCTAAAGGATTTCAGATCATTTGTTAGGCATGAGAATTAAGATGGGACTGTTACAATTGATCAACAGGCATATATTGAAGCAATAATTCCCAAGTATGGAATGTCTGAGGCAAAACCAGTGAGCATTCCTATTGACAAAAGCATCAAGATGGTAAAGGCCATGTCACTAATTAGCCAGGAGAAGATAGAGGAAATAAAAGAGATTCCTTATCAAAATGCAGTTGGTAGCTTTATGTACTGTATGCGACTCGCCCCGATGTCACACATACAGTGAGCCGGTCAAGCCAGTTTGCAATTAACCCTGGGAGGCAACACTAGATTGCAGTCAAAAGAATCTTAAGGTACTTTAAAGGTACAAGTTCATTAAAGATGATGTTTACAAAGTCAAAAGGTAAGACTTTGTAAACTGTCTGTGATGCCGATTGGGGATCAGATGAGGATGACTGTCGTTCCTACATGGGATACATTTTGGCAGGCACAGCCAGGGGCGGATTGGGATCAAAAACCAGCCTGGGAAATTTATGGAAGCAGCCTTAATGGGTGTGGGGCCTGTTGAGGGGGTGGAGTCTGTCATGTGCGCAGGATTATTGCTCAGAAGGCCTGATCATAGGCAGGTACAGAAAGTGCATGCCAAAATTTTAGGGGTGTGGCTTTGTGTGGAAGGGGCGTGGCCACATAATAGTGCCAATTCACATTACACCACACAGTAGTGCCGCTTATACACATTGCACCAGGTAGAACCTACTATACACACTGCGCCAGGTAGAGCATGTTATACATATTGTGCCAGATAGAGCACGTTCTACACTTTGCGCCAGGTAGAGCACGCTACACACTTTGCGACAGGCAGAGCACATTATACACATTGCACCAGGTAAAGCACATTATACATATTGCACCAGGATGAGCACGTTATACACATTGCACCAGGTAGAGCACGTTATACACCTTGCACCAGGTAGAGCTCCTTATTTACATCACGCCAGGAAGAGGCCCCTTTTAAACATTACTCCAGGTAGAGCCCTAGTAACGCATTATTCCATGCAGAGCCCCCTTTTACACATTACTCCAGGTCTCTCGGAGCGGTTGCGTGTGACGTCACAGCCACATCGAAAATGGTCCAGACATGCCTGCTTTGTCCAGATCACACCCACCAAATGCTGCGTTAACGACCCCCGATGGATGCCGCTGTCAATCACCATGCGATTGCATCCTTCCAGGTGAAGGTGAAAGGTCACGCACATGCGATGTGGCCGGTGCATGTGTGCAGACCATATAGACATGAGCGATGCAAGCGAATGTAGTGGATGCATCCATCACTGAATAGCCCCCAGAGTGTAGACGCGCTGTATACTCTCAGATAGAGATGTATGTCCCCTGCAGTGTGAGAGTGGGAGTCTTTCACTTATTGGTGTGAGACCCGGTGACAGGTAGACTAGGGAACCAGGGTATAGTGATAACCACCCAGAAGTGCCCAGGATAGTGTGTGCTCCCATGGTGAGTCCCCCCCTTCCTCCGCCCCTTCCCCACCAACCTCCTCTTACCTCATTGCCTGGACACTTCTGCACCCGCCTCTTTGCTCATTAACTGCATATACCCCAGCGGGGGCCGCCAGAGCTCTCCCACACTACAGTGTACCAGTCAGTGTTACCTGCACGGTGCAGGAGAGACTGCTCTGCAAGTATCCAGCGTGCGGGAGCTGGGGGAGGCGGCACTACGTCCTTGCGGCACAGTGTGAAAGGCAGCACATCACCACAGCTTCGGGCTGAATGAACTTCTGCGCATGCACAGAAGCTCCAATCACGGCAGCCGTGGTTTTATGTTTCAGCCCATCATTGGGGGAGAAGAGCTATTCAGAGGAGCAAGGGACCCGGCCGACCAGCAAACTGTCCCGGAGTCCCGCCGTCCCAATCCGCCACTGGGCACAGCCATCATCTGGGCGAGCAGAAAGCAACCCACTGTTGCCCTATCCACCACTGAGGCAGAGTACATGGCACTTACAGAAACTGCAAAAGAAGCTCTATGGGTGAAGGAGACTTTATATGAGCTTAGCCTTCTTTATCACAGTGAGACTATCAACATTGTGTGTGATAACAAGGGAGAAATTGATTTGTCTTCCAGCACCAAACATTATGGACGGTCCAAACAAACACATTGCCATTAGACACCACTTTATCCATGAGTTAGTGGAAAACAAGTCTGTCAATGTGGATTACATAGCTGTTAGCAACCAGGGACGCCGTACGCGGACAGCCGCCGGCTCCCTGGCAACGCTAGACGCCGGGCGCACGGAGCCGCACGGACCCTAGCAACGGGGACGCCACCGACTGACCACGTTCCCCGTTGCTGGATCCAGAGTCTAATGAACCCACACCTGTTTCCTGGCCGTGCAGCAAGGCAGCTGCACGGCATGTAGGTAATTAGCCCTGTCAAGCACCTGATTGGAGGACTCCTGTTTATATGCACTCTCTGGACTTCTCACAGACGCCGGTAATAGCTTTCTGCATGCTGTCTCTGTTTGCTGAGAGTCTGTTCCAGTCTTGCTGTATCCGGTCATTCCAGTATTCGGAAGTCCAGAACTCGGAATTTGTCATCTTATTCCTGGAGTCCAGATTAATCACCATATAACATCCAGTGGTGTTCGTGAATCGCGGCTTTGCCGTGTGTTGCGGCTTGTCCGCTTTATTATTTATTATTTGTGTTTTGGAGCATTTCGCGGAGGGTTCCGCTTCCACATGTCCAATCTGGTATCCGGCGGTGCTGGGTAGGAGTATTGGACAAGTGGATTTTGGTTGTCCTTTTCCCTGGCGGGTTTCCGCACATACTTCAGGTTTTGTTAGTTAGCTTGTTGCCCCTGGCCTGTTGTCAGTCAGAGGTCCTCTTGTTATCATCCTGCCTCGGATTTCCCTTTGTCTCTCACTAAGACGGGGGGCACCGGAGTTGGGCAGACATAATCCGCCCTTCAAACGTGGCTGCCAGGGGCTCAAGAAACCATAGTCTCGCAGGGGATTTCCGATAGCACGGGTGAGACAATAGAGTCAGGGCGCCAGGGGCAACTAGTCTTCCTGCTCCCGTTACCTGCATTCCATTCCAGCGCTCTGGTCCTTGTCATAAAATCTCCTCCGGTCAGGAGTGCTGGAATCATAACATTATTACCGGCCATACCAAAACTTAAAATTAAACGGAGTTTAATTTTTTTCTTACTCAGTTTTTGTAAGAAATTGTCGGCCTCATGAATCCAACAGGGTTAGGACCAAATCCTGGTCAGCTCTTAGTCAGATTCAAGAACTTACTCAGATGGTTCAGGATCTTTCCCTTCGGGTGAAGTCGCAGGAAGATCTTTTACGAACTTCCCCGAGGGTAGTTCCTGAACCAAAAATGCATTTGCCTGACCGTTTTTCTGGTGATAGAAAAGAGTTTTTTAATTTTAAAGAATCCTGTAAACTTTATTTTCGTTTAAGACCGATCTCCTCGGGTACTGAATCTCAGCGGCTCGGGATTATTATTTCTTTGCTCCAGGGGGATCCCCAGACTTGGGCATTTGGTTTAAAAGCAGATGATCCGGTGTTGTTGTCAGTAGACGCTTTTTTGGGGTCTTTAGGACTGTTATATGATGACCCTGATAGAGAGGCATCCGCTGAAGGTCAATTGCGCGCTCTCAGACAGGGTAGGAATCCTGCAGAGGTTTATTGTACGGAGTTTCGCCGGTGGTCGAACGACTGTGGCTGGAATGACCCAGCCCTTCGCAGTCAGTTTCGCCTCGGCTTATCAGAATCTATTAAAGACAGTCTCCTCCAGTATCCCGCTCCTGAGACTCTCGATAAACTCATGGAGCTTTCTATTAAGATTGATTGTCGTCTCAGAGAGCGGAAGGCTGAAAAAGGAGTATCGGTCAGGTCATCTCCGTGTGTATATTCCATCCCTGAGGACATAGAGGAGCCCATGCAGATGGGTCTCTCCCGGTTGTCTCCTGAAGAGAGAGCCAGAAGGCAAAACTCTGGTCTTTGTTTGTACTGTGGGGGTAAGGGACATTTTGCTCGTAATTGTCCGAATAAGTCGGGAAACGCCTTGACCAGGTGAATTGTGAGGGGGTTCACCTAGGTCTGCAGCTTATCTCCTCGAATAACTCCCTTTTAGTCCCAGCTAAGGTTTCCTTTGGCAGCCTCAGTTCCTCGGTGTCGGCTTTTGTCGACAGTGGAGCCGCAGGAAACTTTATGGATTTAACTTGGGCTAAGGCCTTAGGCATTCCTCAGTTATCTTTGGGTAGGTGTGTCACCATGCATGGCTTAGATGGGAGTTCACTGTCCAATGGGGTTATCTCCCTCTGCACACCCCCTGTACTACTTACGGTAGGAGCTCTTCATTCTGAAAAAATTGAGTTCTTCCTTACCCATTGCCCAGCAGTTCCAGTGGTTCTGGGTCACCCTTGGCTGGCCTTTCACAATCCCACCATTGATTGGCGGTCAGGGGAGATTTCTCAATGGGGTGCCTTCTGTGATAAGGAATGTATTTCGTTTCCAGTCAGAATAGCTGCTGCCATTCCTGAACTAATTCCCGTGGAGTACCAGGAGTTTGCTGATGTGTTCTCCAAGGGCAATGCAGACATTCTGCCTCCCCATCGGCCTTATGATTGCGCCATTGAGCTAATTCCTGGTGCCGCATTGCCAAAGGGAAGGTTATATGCTTTATCCGGGCCAGAAACTGCGGCCATGAATGACTATGTTAAAGAGAGCCTAGGGAAAGGATTTATTAGGCCATCTAAATCTCCTTTAAGTGCAGGCTTCTTCTTTGTGGAGAAAAAGGATGGCTCGCTCAGACCTGGCATTGACTATAGAGCCCTAAATAAAATCTCAGTTAAAAATACTTATCCTCTGCCGCTGATTTCTGTCCTCTTTGATCAGCTGCGTTCGGCTGTGATTTTTTCCAAAATTGATCTAAGAGGAGCGTATAACCTCATCCGAATCAGGTCCGGAGATGAGTGGAAGACAGTCTTCAGTACTCAGTCAGGTCACTACGAGTACCTAGTGATGCCGTTCGGCTTGTCTAACGCTCCAGCAGTTTTCCAGGACCTCATTAACGATGTGCTCCGTGACTTCCTAGGGAAATTTGTGGTCGTTTACTTAGACGACATCCTGATTTATTCTGACTCTATTGAACAACATGTTACCCAGGTGCGTCAGGTTCTTCAAAAGTTACGTGAGAATCATCTATATGCCAAACTGGAGAAATGCGAGTTTCATGTCACGGAGGTATCTTTTTTAGGATACATTATTTCCCCTCGGGGATTTTTCATGGAACCAAAGAAGCTCCAGGCCATCCTTAGTTGGGCGCAACCCACCAATTTAAAAGCAATTCAGCGTTTTTTAGGGTTTGCGAATTATTACAGGAGGTTGATTCATTCTTTTTCCGACCTGGTTGCTCCCATTGTGGCCCTGACAAAGAAAGGAGCGGATCCTACCAACTGGTCGCGTGAAGCGGAGTTGTCCTTTCGGGCCTTGAAACAAGCTTTTGTCTCGGCTCCAGTCCTCAGACATCCCAATCCAGGATTGCCCTTCGTTGTGGAGGTTGATGCCTCGGAGGTTGGAGTAGGGGCTATACTATCTCAAAAGGATCCAGAGTCTCAGGAACTACATCCTTGTGCCTTTATGTCCAGGAAATTCTCCTCCGCTGAATCCAACTATGACGTTGGTAACCGGGAATTACTGGCAATAAAATGGGCTTTCGAGGAGTGGAGGCATTGGCTGGAGGGAGCAACACATACCATTTCAGTATTGACTGACCATAAGAATCTGCAATACATCGAATCAGCTAAGCGGCTGAATGCCCGGCAGGCTCGTTGGGCTCTGTTCTTTACTCGTTTCAAATTTATTATAACTTTCAGGCCAGGTTCCAAGAATACCAAGGCAGATGCTCTGTCACGCAGTTTTCTTCCGATTCATGATAACAGTCCTGTTACTCCCATACTTCCATCTTCAGTCATTTGGACAGGCCTCACACAAGATTTATTTACCCAGTTAAAACAGCTTCAATACCAAGCTCCTGGAAATACTCCTGCTGGTCGTCTTTACGTCCCTGAGTTCTTGAGAGCTACTGGTTTGACTGAGTTCCATGATAACAAAGTTTCCGGGCATCCAGGAATCTCTAAGACATTGGAGCTAGTCTCCCGCTCAGTATGGTGGCCTGGTCTTTCTAAAGACGTTAAGGAGTTTGTTTCTTCATGTCAGGTTTGTGCACAGCATAAGGTTCCCCGTTCCTTGCCTATCGGGCAACTTATGCCCTTGAATGTCCCTCTCAGGCCATGGTCTCATATTTCCATGGATTTTGTGGTGGACCTTCCCCTTTCAGCTGGATGCAGAGTCATTTGGGTGGTAGTAGACCGTTTTAGCAAGATGGCTCATTTCATTGCCCTTCCCCGACTGCCATCTGCCCAAGGATTGGCAGTGTTGCTTCTCCGCCATGTTTTCAGACTTCATGGGTTGCCCACTGATATTGTTTCTGATCGGGGTCCACAATTCATTGCACAGTTCTGGAAGTGTTTTTGTGCTTCATTAAAGATGAGATTGTCATTAACATCTGGTTACCACCCACAGTCCAACGGGCAAACCGAGCGAGTTAACCAATCATTGAAACAGTATTTGCATTTGTACTCAGCCAAACTCCAGAATGATTGGTCCGAGTTTCTTCCATTGGCGGAGTTTGCTTACAATAATTCTTGTCATTCCTCCACCAACGTGTCTCCATTCTTTTCAGTTTTTGGTTTTCACCCCAGAGCTAATTCTTTTTTTCAACATTCCTCAGTTTCTTCGCTAACCTTAACCTCCCATCTCAGAGCCATTTGGAAAAAAGTGCACCTTGCTCTCAGAAAAGCGGCCTTTCGAGAGAAAAATTTTTCTGACCGGCTCCGACGTCCTTGCAATTTTAAGGTGGGAGATAGGGTATGGTTGTCGACTCGTAACATTAGACTTCGACAATCTTCAGCTAGGTTGGGACCCAAATTTATTGGACCATTTCATATCATTAAAAAAGTTAACCCAGTTGCTTTCCGGTTACGTTTACCAAAATCTCTTCGGATTGGTAATACGTTTCATTGCTCCCTGTTGAAACCATACATTTCTTCCAGTAAATTTCCTCGGAAGATCTCTCAGGGAAGATCTCCAGTGGACGTACAGAGACAACAGGAGTTCCTGGTGGAGAAGGTTCTCGATTCC